>NW_019028947.1:600000-922397 GCF_002102565.1 Kockovaella imperatae
TCGCGCTGAGATTCCCAAATTCGTCGAGGAGTTGATCGACCGATGCCCAAACACTCTCCACCCAATGAGTCAATTCTCCTTGGCCGTCACTGCTGTGAGTACATTCCAGCCGAGATCATGCCGGGGCTGTAGAGCGAGGCGCGGTCTCCCCTTTTTACAACTCGTTGCGATCGGCCACTGACCCTGCCCTTCAGCTCAACCACGACTCCGCCTTCGCCAAAGCGTACTCTAACGGTGTTCACAAGCGAGAGTACTGGAAAACCACTTTTGAGGACTCTATGGACCTTATTGCCAAGCTCCCGAACGTTGCCGGTCGAATCTTCCGAAACGTCTTTGGAGACGGAAAACTCCCCGCCATTGACCAAAACAAGGATTACTCTGCCAACCTTGCCCACCTTCTCGGTTACGGTGACAATGAGAAATTCGTCGAGTTGATGCGATTGTACATTACCATTCACTCTGACCACGAAGGTGGAAACGTCTCGGCCCACACTGGTCACCTTGTCGGATCCGCTCTTTCTGACCCTTTCCTTTCTTACGCTGCTGCTTTGAACGGTCTTGCTGGACCCCTGCACGGGTAAGCGAAACCTGATTGATTCGAGGACACTGCTGACTGGGTCCAGTCTTGCCAACCAGGAAGTCCTCCGATGGGTCCAGAAGATGCGATCTCAGATCGGAGAGAACGCTTCGGACGAGCAGGTCTCGGAATACGTTTGGTCTACCTTGAAGGGAGGTCAAGTTGTCCCAGGATACGGACATGCTGTCCTCCGAAAAACTGTGAGTCATGACGAGGCGAACCTAGTTTGACACATCCCAGGACCCCCGTTACACCGCTCAACGAGAGTTCGCTCTCAAGCACTTGCCCGACGACCCCTTGTTCAAGCTCGTCGGACAGATCTACAAGCTTGTTCCTGACATCCTGCTCAAGGCTGGAAAGGCCAAGAACCCATGGCCCAATGTCGATGCCCACTCCGGTGTCCTCCTCACCTAGTAAGCACTTCAGGCGAAATCGTGACTTGGCGTCCGCTCACGATTCCCAGCTACGGTCTCCACCAGCAAGACTTCTACACCGTTCTCTTTGGTGTCTCCCGAGCGTTTGGCGTTGTCTCCCAACTCATCTGGGACCGAGCCCTTGGAGTGAGTGCCTTGGCTCAAAGACCCATGAAGAGACGCACGCTGACGCTGTCACTAGATGCCCCTTGAGCGCCCCAAGTCCTTCTCTACCGCTCACATCAAGAAGATGTTCGAGGGCAAGTAGATCTTTGATTGGATGTAGCTTGAGTATCGATGGGCGATGGATTATAGAGAACCGGCATCAGATATCTAGTAGCTCGATGCAACGGATTATGTATCCCTTTGATACGCAGTGGAATGCCAAACTTGACGATTGCATCCAGGATCTAGTAGCGAGCCGCAAACCGCTCTATGCAAGTCTGTCAATCTGTCACCCACACATCTCCTATTGAGTTCCACTCCCGAGCTATACTTCCACTCAATCCTTTCTCATCCTCCACGACCAATACTCTGACACCGCCGAGCTCTGCAAGGCCCTCATCAAGAGCAATGAACCTCAGCTTGAACATATGGACAGTCTCCCATCTTCTGGACGGTGCTGTGGGATCGGTATACGTCGTTCCCATACGCTCTTCCACCAGAGTCCAGTCTTTGAGATTCTTTTCAATCTGAAGAGACGAACCCAGATAATGAATACGACCAGTGTTGAGAAGGGTGTTCTGGGGAGCTGGAGGTGGTGGTCCCGCGCCAGTGGTTGATGACGGCCGGAAAGAAGGTCCTGGGGCGGTTGCAGAGACAAACGGTAATGGCGGGAATCGACTGAGAGCTGGAGGCAGTGGTGATACCGGTCTCGCCTCCAACTTTGGCGAATACAGCGCTTGATTTGTAGCTTGTCGAAGTTGAGTCTGAACGGGGGTCATGGGCGCAGAAGAAGTCATTGGTGGACTGGACAATGGTGAAAATGGTCTAGCGGAGATCGTGCCTTGGGCGCCTCGACCAGCAGACATGGTAGTACTCGATCTAGCCATTGCTGATGCCGAACCTAAAGCCGGGGAACGATTCGAGAGCGGTGTTGATGCTCGGGATATGCTGTCAAGCAACGGAGTGGGTATGAGTGAGCGGGTTTGGGATGGAGGGGATTGTGGAGATAAAGGTGGTGGTAGTGGAGGTGGTGGTGCAGGCGGAGATTTGACAAGGTATTGCAGAGCAATGCGGACGGGTGCTGGAGGAGTCGGTTGATCTAGCTCATCATCTATCGGAGGAGACCTGACTCCAACTCGGATTTGAAGCTCAAACTCCTCTTCAACCAAGACGTCACGATCCCCAAGGACGGTCAGATCGTACTCAAGAGCCTGATCATCGTCTTGCAGCGGTAGTACAGGCGGCTTTGGACTGGCCATACGAGCGATACTGGCGTGTGCCGGTGAAGGCGTTGCGGCAGTAGCAGGAGCCATTGCCCGTGTAGCAGTGGCATTGGCGCCGGGGAGTGCAGGATGAAGAGGCGGAGGAGCATTTGGTATTCGACGATTCAGAGTGGATGTCTGCAGCCGGCCTTTGTCGTGCGTCTCGCCAGCGCGCCACGTGAGGTCCAGTCGACCCAGCGGGAGGATACTTCCAGGAGGATGAGTAGGTAAGAATGAGCTGTGGGGGAGATTGGAAGCTTTCGTCGACGACGAACTAGCAGCCGAATCTGCCGCTGGACCTTGGATGGCTTTTGGAGAAGTTGGAGCTAGCTTGAACAGTTGTTGTCTCGTATTTCCAGGCAGGAGGACTCCTCCGATTTCCCCGTGTTTGGTCTTCTCTTCTTCAGATGATAGGGGAAGCGTCGATAGCCCGTAAACCGTTTCAAGCACCACCCGATCAAACATCAGCCCTTGGAAGGAGATATTCTGCATCAAGATTTCGAGGTAGATGTATTCTCGAGCGACGGGATCAAGTGTCGTATTGGGATGAGGCGAGTTGTAGATTCGAGTCTTGATGGCGAGTGGTGGCGTTACCTGGACGCATTGTCAACCTTACTGTCATTTGTGAGGGTTGAGATTGACTCTGCTCACGTTGAACTTGAGAAACCGTTGGAACGTCCTCCGGCCATCTGGTGTCTCCCAAGCTACCGAGCAGATGAGAATGTGCATACCAAGCTCTTTGATCTCGGTCTCGACATCCAGCTTGACGTGATCCCCAGCAGGCAGTTCAGGGTCTATGAGAGCGGGGGGTGGAGCAGAAGCAGCGGATCCTGGGCCAGGATCCGATTCAAGCGGCCCCTGTGTCTCGCCGTCTTGACTTCCAGCCTTTGTAGTCGAGTCACTGATATTCGCTTTATCCTCCGCATTGGTCTCTGGCACGGTTGCTGAAGCGATTTCTTCCTGCTGCCCGTGAACGACCTCGCCCAGTCTATATCTCCCTCCAGGTCCTTGAACCTCACACATCATCCTGACTCCTTTGACACCTGCCTGGCTGACATTGCGTAACTCCAATCCGACCTCTAGGTTTGCGCCCAAAGAAGCAGCGGGATACGGTCCGGTGTAATTGTGTGTGATGCTCAGGGCTGGGATATCGCCGTCCGGTTCCTCGGGCGCAGACGATATCGGACGTGGTGGCGGTGGATCCTCCGGGTCATCAATGAAGAGGGAATGTGGGGCCAGTCGGGCTCTATCAATTGTCAGAGAGACCTGAGACAGTTCTGACTCTCGGGACTTACAGTGACAAGGAGAGTGGATGGCGGTCCATTGCGTTCGGGTGCCAACAGCAGGATACGTGAAGGTCTCTTAACTATGCATCGGGCAGTGATACGACTCAAAGTCCACCAAGACTGATTTGGCTAGAGTCAATAAGGTCAGAATGTCGACAGGCTATGAATAACAGAATCTCGCATTCTTCAACTTTGAGACGGGTTCATCTTGTGGCGCGTGGCACAGGGTTCGATCTATCCGCTGTGCTGCTGGACTTCCTTCCGGGCAAGACGCCATGGTAACATCGCGAAGCCAGCTTGACTCCCCCGGCAGATCATCAAGTAGCTACATACATCTTACTCGAGCTCAGGCATCGTTCGTCGGTCACCCACCTCCTATCAAGCCGCAAACACATCCATCTATGATACAATAACAGATCCAATCGCTCCCAATAACAACCTTTCTAGAAGGACCCTGCATAATGCTTCATTGGCCCTTTAGAAACCCCTCCTGATGCGATTTTGCTTTGCAAGCTCTCTTGACTGCCGAGCGAGGGTCGCACACGCAGCATCAATCTCTTTCGCATCACTCAGACCAGCCTTGGTCTGCATCGATGAATTGATGGCCAAAGTCCCTTCGTCAGTGATGATTGAGTATCCGGAAGCTTGAGCAACGGTTCGAAGAGCGGACTGGTAAGCTTGGCACTGGATCTTTGATGCCTCAAGAGACTGTCGAGCGAGTCAGCGTCAGCGTACATCCACTTGCGTGGAGATCGGCCGACCTACCAGAGCCGCTTCAATGAGCTTTGACTCGACCTCTTGGAGTCTCCTTTGAGTCGGCTCAAGCGCAGCTGCGGCAGCTTCGAGCCCTTTCATCTTCTCTTCTCGTCGTCTGCGGAACGCTTGTTGAGCTCTTCGATTCTGTTCGGCCCGAGCCTCCTTTGCTCTTCAATTGCTCGTCAGCATCACGCGCCGTTCCAAAACACTCTCTTCCGGGTCGACTCACTCTGACGGCGCTCGCTTCCTCTTCTTTCCCTGTTCGTCCAGATCTCCGTCTTCACCTCCAGACTGTCCTCCCTCCGGTTGAGTCGCAGCGTACGATCCAAGCCCAGTCGTCGGGTACAATCCCATCGTCTGATACATTCCATCCTCTTCCCCTCCATTCTGTCGATGGGCCTCCATCAGATCTCTTTCAAGATGACCAGCACCATCGTCCATTTCCCCAGTGGTACCCGCAGAAGTCGCCGGAACCGCACTGCCACTGGGTGCAGAAGCATCCTTCTTCCTTGGCCCTCGTTTTCTCGGGCCAGCTTCGTCCATCTCTTTCCAGCCTGCTCTCTCATGAGGCAACTTTTTCCTCTTCCCTCCCATCTCCCCAAGAGCTCCATAGTCACCTTGATGATCTGGGAGCCAGAAGCTCGGAGCGGGGATCTCGGGCAAGTTCTCCGCTGGCGCTTGGCTCGCAATCTCAGCCAGAGCAGGATCAATCTTGACGGAAGTATCGGGCGGTGAGAGCGATCTGGGACGAATGACCTGAGGAATAGGAGGATTTATACCGTTGGAACGACCAATAGATTGTTTGCCTCGGTTCGAAGACAAGGATTCGAGCCCGACTGGACGTGTTATCAGTCGATACTCCTGGATGAAGACTCCTCTTACCATCTTCTGCCGCATACTGCTCTTTGAGGTCTGGACATGGTCAGCTCCGGTTCCTGAGGTCTACAATATCATCTCACAATTCAGCAACTCTGCCTCATCATGACCTTCAACTGAGCCAGTGTTGATCTGTCCGTCCCCCGGAATAGCCAGCAACGACGCAAGCGAAGGAGGCGGTGGAGAGCCCATTGTGGTGAAATAGCTTACGTGGGAGGCGAAAAGCGAGCCTGTGCTACAGCTGATAGATGGATGATGCTATGGGACGGGATATGCTGTTCACGGCTGGACCGTCAAAGTGGAGGGCGTCGGGATGCGCGAATGAGATTGGTTGTTTGCTGAGGTAAGTTGTTTGATGATCAAATTGCTTAAGTCATCAGCTGAGGAAAGACAGCGGCAGCTGGGCTCGAGGCGGCGATCGCCGGTATTCAGGACGCCGAGTGTGGCAGTGGCCGGGGATGTGGCAAGATGGAACATGATGATGCATGCCGGTGCCGTCCTTGTGACCTGGCCTCAATCCCTCAAAACCGACCTCAGCACTACCAACTCTTTCTCACATAATGCCACGACGACAATTTTCCCGTTGACCACGATTTGTCCTACACCCAGCAATGCCCCTCGCTCGCCCCCGCTGATCTTCACCACTCCCTGTTTTGCCGTCATCCTGTCGACAGGAGGATAATAGATGTAAGCATTCCCACTTCCAGGCACCGCTCCAGAGTCAAAAGCCATCACCGTAGTTCTGATCGCGTCTTTCGAGTGCTGAATTACGTGCTTGACGAATCTGACATCCCGTTTGGATCCGAGGACGAAGGATAAAGCTGGACTGGTTGTCCTATGGGACCATGGTCTGTTTGACGGGTCACCCGATTGAGGAGGGCAAAATAAGAGTCCATCAACGGCAGACTTGATCATGATGCCATCGTTGAGATCTCCGGACATGGGAAGGCTGACCACTGTCGAAGATGCTTTTGACCATTTGGCTTCTCCCACACTGGTGAGAGTGCCCACCAGAACATCCCGCCCAATCTTGTGGCCTCCTCCTCCACCACCTCCCCCGCTTTCCGCATACATCATCCCGCCGCCATCAAAGTCCTCATCATCGTCCAGGTCATAGTCCATCTCTTCCCTCAATAGTGCCGGAATAGCAGGATGATTTCCCTCAGGTTCCGAAGAGTTACGCTCTCTGATCCGTCCAAAGGATTCTCTCACAGCTGCGAGAGTGGCCGCATCGAACGTCTCCGGGATATCATCATAAGTCTCGTCGTCATCGTCATCATCGTCGTCGTCACTCGGAACAAAAAGGGACGGCCAGCGGATATTGGTATCACGCTTGACGACTTCAAATTCGAGCACTCCTGTCTTCGGTTCATATGTCCAGGTCGATCCACCCGCATCGATATCGCCGAACCATCTGCGTTTACGTCGCCTGAGGAAACGGAAAAGTGGTGTGTCGGTATCGGCCATTGAAGAAGCAACAATGTCCAGGCTGGTGTCGTCAAGTGAAATGGTTATCTCCTGACGAGAGGTACCCGGTGGGAAATCCAGGTGGAGGGTGAAAGCATCTGCAGTCTGTGTCCATGAGTATGGGCTATCGTCATTTCCCGCCCTTTCTGCAGACTCGTCCATCTCTTCGATTTTCGCACCTTCCCGTCTGGTCGTCGCCGCCACCGCTGCTTGACTGCTCTCAGCCTCTGCAAAAATCGGAGGTGACGGTCGTTTGCGCTTTGCTCCAAGACCCGGTTTCCGACTATCGACAAGGTTCTCCCTTTGTTTCTTCTCAATCTCCATCGACTGTTGCGCGTCCCATGCTTGTGGCTCTGTATATTGCTTCGAGGATAAGACTGTCCAGCTTTGAGAGCCTTGCACACCACTCCAGTCGACGGATATAGGTAGATCGGATCCATAAAAGTGACTTGGTAGCCTCGCATGCCCGTTCGCCGTGGACCCGCCAAGATGTCCGATAGTCCATTCCACAAGCTCAAATGCCGTTGAGCTGCTAAGCTGTTTTTGAGCCTTCCCGACGGGATGAGCAAAGCTGAGGAGCAGAGCTAAGGATTTGCCATCCCCGTCTCGTCGGACGCCTTGAATGAGGAAGGGCTCGGAGTCGAGACTCTCGGCTCCGTCAGAGTTGACTCCTGATGACTTTGGTCCTTCAGACCGTTCAATCTCGCCTGAAAAAGGCTCTTCTGCACAGGAGGTCTTGACCAGATGAAGGGCTCCTGCACCATCTGCCACGGCCCAGTAGGAGTTGTCCAGCTGGATGCAACTGGGGTATTCGGGCTGACGTTTCGGCTCGCTGCTAGGACCCGGTCGTATATTGGCTATCGTCGAGAAGGTAGGCTGGTAGTCATCCTGATGAGACATCGTAGTCAGCGCTGCTTCTGCTCGTCGCTTCAAGTCGACTCACCTCGAGCTGGAATCCGATGACATTCCAATCTGCGTCGACGTACATTCCTCTCCTGCCTTGTCCAGCTGCCAAATGATTCCATTCTATCCTCGACTTTACTTCTGAAAAGGACAAGAGATGAGTATTGTACCCTACCCTCGATTGAGTTGCCCCTTGCCCAGGTAACGGAAACGAAATGACATCTTCGTCTGGGTCAAGAGGTTGCAAGCGATAGGTCTCGAATTGCGGGAAGAGCAGAGATCGATCTGGGGGAAAGAGAGCGTCCATCTCGCTTTCGATATCCGTTCGAAGATATCCCCTTCGTCTGCTGCTTGTCTGATACTCAGCATGTGATAATTAATGCTCAAGAACGTCCTCATGCTTCGACCGGCGTGCGTGCGGCCATTGCGGCGATCGCCGTATGTATGTTATGATCAGTGGCCCCCGAGCGAGACTCTCAACGCGAACTGGATTGAAGGAGGCACTCAGTCACCTGGACGATACGCACAGTCATGAGCGCAATGATATAGCATCCGACTGGAACATACAAGGTCTTCAAAGTCGCAGTCGACCAGACTGGGCTGGATGAAAATCGATCATGACGCTCACACTGCATGACCTCCCACCTCCCGTCATTTTCACGCATAACGAAACACTTCATTCCATCGCATTACCGCCCTTGGCTGAATTTCTCGCCGGTATAGATACGAATGATAGGATACTCAAGCTACATGATATACTGGATCGGTTTCGGACGCCGAAAAGCTACCATAGAATCGATGTGAGGGTCGTGGAAAGCTCGGAACTACCGCCGAAAAGTCCTGCGAAGGCCGCTTGTAACTCGTTGCCAATCGAGGATGTAGCGGCTTCTGAGGCGCAACACGACGGGAAGAAGGATGAACTGGCAATACAAGGGCTGGGTACTGATCTGGTGCAGACCAATGGAGCCCACTATCCGACCCTCGCAAAAGAACTCGATGGATTAGCGGCTGCTGAGACCGAGGAGGAGAGGACACAAGAGGGATATCCCATCATTCTACCGGAAGGCGTGTCAAAAGAGGACTACCTTTTGGCAAGGCTGGAAGATCTGGGAGCGGAGACATTGGAGACGCAAGTGGAAGGATCTGCCGGGGGTCCTGCGGATGCCCACAGGGTTGAGGATGCAACGCCAGCTTTGAATTGTGCTGGAGATTCTGCTCCTGTCGCAGACGACCTGCGCCGCCCAGCGGATGGAATGGTCGAACCATCAGCCCCTGTCGCCACCCTCATACAGCCTCCATCACCTCCCGCATCCCACCCTCTTCCGCCTATCGGCCCGTCTCGACGAATTCGTGAGCTCCGCTTGGACCTCCGAACGCTAGACGCAGCTGCCCTTTTCGCATTGGAGACATGGCGTCGCGAGCTACTGGGACTGGATAAACTCGACATGGAACATCCAGACTCAGTATGGTATGAGGCTCCTCCTTCTCCGACACCACCTCTGCCTGCATCACCGACCCCTCTGTCTCTGCTACCTAAGCGGAAAAGGGGGAGACCGCCGAGGATCAGACCGAGCGAGACCCAGCAAGAGGATACGGTTGATGAACTCACCATGCCTGACATCTCTATGGTCGACAATTTGGAGATCCTGGATGCACCTCCAGCTGACATTCCCACTGAGCAAAATGAACGGGCAGGGAAAGTCTTGTCTGATCTGGATGACATGGTTAGTCGGCAAGGCGTCGCCTTCACAGATGTTCATATGAAGGTCGACGAGTCCCGTGCGGCCATCCGTGGAAACTCCAAGGGAGCGCCTCAAAGCACCGGCCCTTCTGCGGACGCTGCTGAGCCCAACAACGCTGAGGGATCAAGTAGTGCGCCGTTTGCCGTGTCACCTTCGCCAGTCCCGATCATCCCCGAGTCGCCAGACGGTCGAGCTACCCCTCTGCCAGTCGAATACGAGGGCGAGTCTGAGATCGACGAGCTGGATCAGATCCTGCCCGATGGAGGTGATGATGCCAACGATTCAAACTATCGTCTCAGTCTGTCACCAGACAGTCACTCTGAGGCTCTGACCGATGCGCTGGTGGAGGGGTCACCTGCCCTTGGGACTTTGGCGGGCATTTTGGACATGTCCGTACCTGTCGCTGGATCTCCTCCCAAGCGACAGCAGAAGCGGCCCGTCAAAGAAGCGGCTCGCGATTCGTCCAATTTCAACTTCCCCTCGGCGTCCATGGAGGACTTTACGAGGAAACATAATTCCTTTACTGCGATTCAAGATGGGTCAGAAACCTCAACGAGGAGTAGGAGTGGCTCGCCTGTCAAGCGGATTCGACTGTCTCAGTCATTTACTATTCGACAGGTCACGCAGCTGAAGCCGATCTCACCCGCACATGAGGAGATCAAGCGACCTGAACACCAGAGACTGAGGATGGAAGCTGTGGTCATCCCTGTTCGGACTCGACGACTCCGTCAACAGCTGCTGCAGGCGGACGAGCAGCTGAAGATGGTAAAATCGAGCAGCAAATTCGCATCTTTGGCGCTCAATCCGCCGAAAGGGTTCCAATGGGGCGATGGAGCCGTGGGTGCTCGTCTAGCGTCTATGGAACAGGTCCATCAGTTGAGTGACGAAGAGGATGAGGATGTCGTGGCTTTAGATCGTGTGATCCGGTCTGAGCCTCAGCCCTCTAAAAGGACTAAGAGCCCTCTCAAGATCGTGGACTTGTCTTTGTCTCTGTCGTCCCCCAAAAAGTCGTCTTGGCACGACAATGTCGATCAGCAGGACAGCAGCATGGCAAGGGATGTACGTCTCAAGCCTTCGACTACTCGACCGCATGCAGATGAATGGGGAGAGGGATCACCTGAGCAAGCGGCAGAAACAATTGTCCCGGAGACTAGTGAGGCGGTGAAGACAGCGGCTGCCAAGCGGCCCTCACGGACAGGAAGCGAGGCATCGATTCAGATCGTGGAACCAGCTGCCGTGAGAATGTCGGACGTCCCAACTGTACCGGTAACCAGTGTACAAATGACGCCATCCGCATTCGTTTCTCACGCTCACGATGAGATGGATGAAGTTGGAGAAGGCGACGACGAGTGGTCTTTCCTCCGGTAGAGATGCGGCAGATCGACGACTCCGACCAGAAAGAATCCCCCAACTTCTTCGGGATACTACACATACATATGATGAAACCTGTTGTAAATGAAGGCAAAGCCGAGACGAGCATGTACAATGAGATCCAAACATTTCATTACGCCACTGCACACACCTCAAGTCCCCTCATCAGCTGTGTCTTCCCCGTTAAGATTCTCGATATCACTGGCGGTGAGCCAATCAGCCGGGTCATGCCTTGGGAAAGGCGTTGAAGCACGGCGGACGAATTGCCGAACTGGAGGCGTATACCAAATGGCTGCCGTATCCTTCGCTTGACCAATGGAGCCACCATTCATCTGTGGCCCATTCGATCCATCCATAGAGTACGCTTCGAATCTCGGTGCTCTCGTTTTTACACCTTCACCACCGGGCGTATCACCCATGATTGAGGCTGGGGAGAGCACAATGGCATGTTCTGCGAAAGGTGTACAGCCCAAAGAAGTCCGCGCATCTGCATTGACCAGAGGAGCCGGGATATCGATCTTGAATCCTGGTCGGCGTCTAGGTCTGCATGGAGCGGTGGACGGTGCGGTGAGGATAGGAGGTGGCGGTTCCGTTGGTTCGGTCCGAATCGATACTGCCACTTTGGGTCCTATAGGGATGGCGCTCTGTCGGATGGTAAGTCTTCGGCTGGCCTTGCGTCGTGGAGGCAGATCACCACAGACGAGGCGTGTTGCGAGACAATCTTCCATGGATGAATTGATAGTAGATGTAGAGCTCGAATCGGAATCGCTATTTGGCATTATCGTGATGGGCAAAGTCCGATTCCCCGAGTTCTCAATCCTCCTTCCCTTAATGCACTTGACTTGATTGATGCGGGGATCGGTAGAAGGAGTATTGCTGAAGATATGAGAGGTCCTGTTATGATGATGATGAGCTGAGAGCTCTGGAAGAAACAGACACAATCATGCCTTCAAGGCGATATATAGGCCTTCGCTTTTCGACAGGGCTTGTAACGCATTCGTCCAAAATTCCACCAAGACACCATACCATACGTCTCACCGCATCTGACCCGTGAAACGTGCGCGATTCTCCTCCAGGGCGTGCGTGATATCGCTCGCGTCAGCAGAGCTGTGACCCTTAGACCGTCTGGTCTGTCTCTCCACACGTCCATGCATGCCATGTCTGGCAGTCAAAGTAGTCCTGCCGACAACCCGCACCAGCTGCCTCTCTCACAGACCGTCACGTGCCTGATGATTTGCCACCCCGTTTGTTTCATGTTCTCTCTGCTAATTTTCCCCAATGCAAAAAATACTAATCGACGTCAGTTCAGAGAGCTCGCTGTCCATCATCATACCTTGGACTGCATCTGCCCAGCGACCATTCTGCGCCTCTTAGACTCTACCAGGCAGGGATTCGGATCGTTCTGCGGTCGAACTTTGTCCTGTGTTACTCGGCCGAGCGCTCCATTGCCTTCACAACTGCCGCGCCGATATCTGAGTCAGTCTCAGAATTCAACCATGGGCAAGGAACGAGTAGCCATCATCGGATCTGGCAACTGGTGTGTCCCTTCCCCAATCAGGATATATTATTTCAATGTAAGACTGACATTCCATTTCGTCCCTCGAAGGGGTTCTGCCATTGCTCGTATAGCTGGACAGAATGCCAAGATACATGCCGATGTTTTCGAAGAGCGAGTACCGATTTGGGTCTTTGAGGAGCAGGTCAGTGGTTTGGTATAGGTTTTGACCGCATTTGTCTCACGGCATGAACAACAGG
Organism: Kockovaella imperatae; assembly: GCF_002102565.1. Taxonomy (NCBI): domain Eukaryota; kingdom Fungi; phylum Basidiomycota; class Tremellomycetes; order Tremellales; family Cuniculitremaceae; genus Kockovaella; species Kockovaella imperatae. The sequence continues at coordinate 612,574 of NW_019028947.1, forward strand.
TAGACGGAAAGAAGCTTACGGAAATCATCAACACGACGCATGTTAATGCCAAATATCTGCCTGGAATCAAATTGCCAGAGAATGTGGTCGCTGTACCGGACGTCATCGAATCCGTCAAGGATGCCACAGCCTTGGTATTCGTCCTTCCCCACCAGTGTGAGCTGAGCCTTAGACCATTCAGATCTTGCTGACGAAGGTCAGTCCTCGGCGGCGTCCTGCAGTCGTTAGAAGGCAAGATTGAGAAAGGAGTCAAAGCTATCTCACTCATCAAGGTTGGTCCATCAGATCTCGACTCACAACTAACACCCCCTCCCAGGGCGTCGATGTCGAAGGATCCGATATTCACATTTACGCCGATGTCATCGAAAAGCGTTTAGGCGTCTCGTGCTCAGCACTCAGTGGCGCGAACATTGCAGACGAAGTGGCCATTGACAAGTTTTCAGAGACGACCGTAGGGTACAGGAAAAAGGAGGAGGGTGAATTGTGGCAGAGGCTGTTTGGTGGGGCCGGCAAATCAAGTAGTCCATGCTGGTGCTGATGATATAATAGCCACTCCCAATTTCAGAGTCAACATTGTCGCAGATGTGAGCCGGAGCCACGAGGATGTAGCTTACGTCTCTAGGTCGCTGGTGTGTCGCTGTGCGGGGCGCTGAAGAACATTGTTGCCGTCGCTGCTGGCCTGGTCGATGGGCTCGAATATGGAAACAACTCAAAGGGTGAGCTCGTTTTTTTGACTGGAGTCGTTACAGGCGGCTGACACGCGGCGGCACAGCTGCCATTATGCGGATCGGTCTCATAGAAATGAAAAACTTTTGCTTGGAGTTCTTTGACGATGTCAAGGTGGAAACGTTTCTGGAAGAGAGTGCAGGCGTAGCAGATCTAATCACCTCCTGTGAGCCCATTCATTATCTCGAGATCCGGGCCTGATATGGATCAGGTCTCGGAGGAAGAAATCGCAAGACTGCAGAAGCGTTTGTCAAGACGAAGAAGGTGTGCCAAATGGACTTTCACGACTAACGATCTCACAGCCCTTTGATCAGTTAGAAAAGGAGATGCTGAACGGGCAAAGTAAATCTTCATTGACGACTTTCTTGCTGACGATTCACAGAGCTACAAGGTATTCATACGGCCAAAGATGTGCACAACTTTTTGCACTCACGAAACCGGATCGAGGGTTATCCCCTATTCGAGACGATCTATCAGATTTGCTGGCACGACACGCCCGTAGACAAGCTGACTGCGAGACTCTGAACGGGGCCAGGTGGACAAGGGATTTGAATGCCAGTATAGATGAACGGTAGCATAGACCAGGATCGCACAGTGGACATTGATACCTTGCATAAGACATCTCGAAAAAAAGTGTGGTGTCGTGGGTGGGAACGTCGTCGCGGGATAATACAACAAAGATACTCTTACAACGATACGATACGAGTCCTCATCCACGAATCACGGCGCTCGCTTCCGACGACCCCTATCCCAGCCTCCAAAGCTGATACCTAGACTTCTCTTTGGCTGCTCAGCTTCAGTAATGATCTGAAGCGATCCCGTCGCGCCGGCATGCTCGCGGTCGTCATTCATGCCCATATCCATGTCCATGTCCAGATCTTCCGGCATTCCGTCCACACGAAACGGTTGATCCCTCATTGGCTTCTTGCCCGAGCTCTCGACTGACGCGTTGCGTTTCCCAAAGATGGATGCTTGTCCGATGAACCCGGCCCATGGGTTACTGCTCTTTTCCTCATCTTTTCGTCCCCATCGATCTGTTCTTTGCCACAAGGGTGCAAAGGCATCTGCTTCGAACCCACTGAGGGATTCTGAATCGTCTGTGGAGTAGGAAGACGAAGCTGACTGGAGACCGTGGCCTCCTCCTCCGACGCCGCCCGATGACGATCCAAAGGCAGTCGAAATGGAGCTCATGCCTAGCCCTGAATGCTCCGGGAAGCCGGAGGATGAAGACCGTTGCATGGCGTGATGATGAGGATATTGCTCGGGTTTCGGTAGCTCCTCGACCGAATGAAAGAAGGCTGTGTTGTTGATTGGGGATGCATAAGGGGCGGGGTGGAACGAAGTAGTAGGAGAGAGGACGGGAGATATCGGCGGAGGAATCATTCCGGTGATTTGGGCAGCCGCGGCGGATGTTGATGCTGATGCTGAGGATGATGGGTGATAATGTATATTGTTGTAATTCCTCGAATGCGATGCTGACCTGGACGTCTGTGGTGGGTAGCCAGGATGACCATTCATAGGCATGTGAGGGAATGACATGGTGTTCGTGAGATATTCCTGTTGGGCCAGCGCGGGAGAGCGGGGTTGGTGTCAGCGGATAAACGGACGGGGGGGGCGGGGGCGTTGCGGGGTGGCAGCAGCGTAACTCACTTGTAGGGCTTGTAGATTCTGTCTCTCTTGAGAGACGTGCATACCGCCTGAGAGAGCTCCTACGAGGTCTTCCATTCTGTGAGAATGTAAGTAGACGTGTGAAAGAAGACAACAACAGGAGAGAGACAGAAGAAAGAAAGAAGATCGGAAGATCGGAGATGCGAGAAAGGGGGGGGGGGGGGCCAAAAAAAAAAAGTGCGGAGGTGTGTCGGCGGCGGCGGCGGGGGGGCAGAAAGAGAAAAAAATACCCCGGATATTCTTTGATAGCTTCCCGGGTCCAGGTTGTTGTTTAAATAATAAATGAACCGGGGCAAAGTGAACAATGCTAATGTAACCGATATCAGGAAAGATTGTCGTCACTGTGGTCTGTCGGCTGGGTGATGCCGCTGCTGCTGCCGCTAGCACCGCTGCGTAGTGTCGCCGGCAGATACCCAGGGCACTAAAAGCTGGATTCTTTCGTTCGAGGTTCCCTCTGAACCCCCGCTGTGGAGCAAGACGGGACAGATGCGTGGCGGTCCTCGTCGAAGCTGATAAGGCGACTGGCTATATTAGGCGGTAGGAGAGTGCGTTGATCGACAGTCAAGGGCAAGGGGGAAAAAAAGAAACGCTGGCTGTCTGTCTGGCTGGCTGTCGTGCTGATAGGGAGTCGTCCGGGATGGGATCTCGATTGTAGATCTGGTGTGAAGTTGCGTGTTTAGGCTGGGGTTAGTCAAGTGTATCTGCAACATCTGCCTGGGGGTGATTTTCACCGGAGGGTTATCGGCCCGACATCGGTCCAAGTGAAATTGTTTATGCCCTTGGGGGTTTCATGACGTATTTTGGTGCGGATCGAGATTCGCGAACTATCATAGCTATCCCGACGTCGGAGGTCGCATCCCGGATGAGGAGAGATTTGATCGCTGTCATTCCATCCAAGCGGATCGAATCGCCTTGTGGTCGTGTGAATGGGCAGAGACACTGAGAAAGCGTGGGATCTGGGCATTCCTATCCAGATGGCATTCTATCAAGGAGCCTCTCAGGGTCGCTCGAGTCCGTGAACCTTTTGGTGCAGTCGCCTCAAGCCCAGAAACCGACGGGTACCTCCGCATGCAGTGATCAGATGCACCTAGGAAAAGATCCAGATGGGGTTGCTCATTCCCAGCATATCGTCGTCGGCGTCCCTGACTTCTACTCTGACATACTTGCCACCGACTTGGACTGTGAACTCGGCACTCTCCGTTGTATGTATGGGACCATTTTGGCAATCGCATAGCGTGAGAGTGGCAAATCTGTCCTTCTTCTCTTCTCGAATCTGACCTGATGGATGCTCCCGGCCCGCCAGGACCGATAGGCAACTCGCTCAGCAGCACATGAGGTGGACGCGGCCTCGTTAAGGCGCTCGAATTGATACCTTTGCAACGACTGTCACCATGTACGCCATTCAGTTCAGCCCACTTCATCCGACGTTCGGAGCTGAAGTGACCAGTGCCGACTTTTCTCGACCTGACCAGCATCTTGTCGACCAGCTCAAGGAGGGGTTGGCCAAGGTATACGCTCATCGTCTTTCTGGCAGGCTGACTCGTGGCAGTATGGTGTCCTTGTCTGCCGCCAGACCGGTCTAGATGACGATAGACACGTCGCAATGTCGCGTCTGTTTGGCGAACTGGATGATGTGACGCCGTATACCAGGCTCGGACGGATCAATCGTCTCAAATATGATGAGTGAGTAGTTGCGCTTTTGCCGGACTGATGCAGTAGACTGTTCGACGTCAGTAACGTCGATGGAGAGGGGAACATTATGCAACCGGATAGTCAACGAGCGATACTCGGTAAAGGCAACGGTCTCTTCCATGTCGATAGCGCGTTCAATCCTCGCCGGGCAGGATACGTGAGTAGATCCTAGGACCAGCTGAACTCGCCATTGTAGAGCCTCTTGTTGGCACACGAGCTTCCACCCATGGGACACGGTGGAAATACAGAGGTACGCCCAGCCCCAGATGTTTTAAAACTCCTGCTAATCTGACCAGTTTGCAGACACCCGAACAGCTTATGATGATCTGGACGAAGCGACCAAGCGAAGAATCCAAGATTGGATCCTTTGGCATTCGCAGCATCATTCGAGGCGGAAAGCCAATCCGGGTGTAGAGTTTCTTGACGACCCAAAGGTGAATGGGGGAAAGCGATAAAGGCTCACGTCACAGTTCCTGCCCGAGTCCTATCCTTTTGGCAAACACAAGCTCGTCCAGTTTCATGAGCCCTCAGGGAGAACCGTGAGGCGGCCTTTTTTTGGATGTCGTGCTGAGCTTTTCCAGAACCTGTACATTGCGAATCATGCGTACAAAGTCCAGGACCTCCCTTTGGAGCAAGGCCAAGCGGAGATACAGAGACTGCTCAACCACGCTAGTCAGCATAAATACATCTTGTCTGTGGATTGGCGTGATCCTGGCGATCTCGTGATGTGGGACAATACATGTGTCATGTAAGTGTAGCAGCCGGGCGTGAGGCCAAGCTCACAACTCTAGGCATCGAGTCACAGGTGGGACGTTCGAGGGCAAGTTCCGCAGAGATATGAGGCGAACGACGGTCCATGATTCGAGTGCGTACGCCTGGGGCGAGAATACAGTGGGAGATACATGGCGATCGGGTCTACCGTAGTGATAAGGCTGCAATGTATGTACAACAATATGAAAGTGACGGGATCACATGTACATGCCTCCGCCGCCTCCGAATCCTCCACCACCGAAGCCCCCTCCTCCACCACCACCACCACCACGACCTCCTCCAAATCCACCTCCGAACCCTGGCCCCATACCTGGCATTCCGGGTCCACCAAGTCCGCCTCTGCCTCCTCTCCCGCCTAAACGACCCATGTCTGGCCCGAATTCACCTGGTGGAGGCAGCTCATCTCCCCATCCGTCATCACCCAGTCCCCTCCCACCTAGAGGATTACCTCCAGGTCCTGGGAATCTGGATCCCGAGCCTCCAGGTCCGGTCGGTCCCACTGGATCCCATCGGGCTCCAGGAGGATGGAACCCTTCGGGTCCACCACCTTGTCCGAGGGGTGACGTCGGGTCACGTCTTCCGGACAATAAAGGATGATTCGGACCCATGTACATGCCTCCGCCGTCGCCGCCAGCGTAAGGGTTGAAGGAGCCGGGAGGCTGCATCGAGGCGAATGGGTCCAGGTCTCGATGTCCGACGGAGGCGGACGGTACAGCTCCTGATGAACGACTGGGGTGGATAGGGTCCATGAGTGGGTCTGGACGAGCGGGAGAGGGTACATGGGATGGAGCAGAGGGAGGAGGATTCCGGGGTCCAGACCCGGAAGATCTGAGTAGCGTCAGGCTTTCAGGGCATGACAACCACTCACGTCTCCACGTATCCCTCCTTTCTCAACCCCGGTAACAGCTTCGCGATAATGTCCTTCTTGTATTGCTCGACAAAGCCCGAGACGCTGCGTGTGAGCGCGACCCTCGCTCGAGCTACGTACCTGGCCAGTGACTGAAATCCGAGTCGTTTTGCTGGACCATCGGGCGACTGGGAGGTGGACGACGTCCCAGCTGTCGCGGAACCAGGAATGGGAAAGGCGGAAGGATTCAAGATATCAGTGAGAAGAAGGGAAATGGTGTGCGGGGCGCCGTCCTGATTCTGTCAGTTACGGAACAGCTGGACACAGCCTACCTCTGCCATCGCATCGATCTGTATTCTGCCTCCCATCCTGCCCACTCGGATCCTGAATGTCATGGAGCTCTGATCGTGCTTGTATTCAAACGAGTACGAGTCTTCTCCTCGGTCACTCCAGCCGGATGGGAGCTGGTTCTCGGCAGAGAAACGGGCCTCCTCCTCATCTTCTTGGTCCACTGCTGTAGTAGTCTCCGAGGCTGTATCGTCAATATCCTTCTCCTCGACTGGTCCTGTCGCGTCCGACGTGCTTCTGGCGGCCGACGCTTCATCATCGGGTCGCCGCACTAGCCGAAAGTCAAGAGCGGTATGTATGGCATGAATGAGAGCTGCGAGGGCATCTGTGGGTTTTGACAACCGCGACGATGTAGTAGAGGGTAGGAGGGCAGTGAGGAGGTCGAGCAGTGATCCTGGATCCAGTGGGTTCGCCATCGTGAAGTAGTAGGTGTAGTGTGTCATGATGCGCTCGCCCGTGGAGTCTCCGCAATCGACCCAAAGTGAGTGAGTGCCACATCCAATGATAATCCCGTTCGCCACTCAGCCCAAGCCAGCTTTTTGGGAAAATTTTCCGTGTGCAGCAGAGAGTGCCACAAATGATGTTATTGAGACAGACAGCAGACCTTTTCTTCTTTGACATTCTCTTTTGGACAATCAGTGGTCATAGAGGTCAAAAGGTTTCTTGTTTTCTCAATCTAGATTGGGGAAGGGAGAACTCTCTCTATCGACTCTGACCAGATCCACCACCTGTCTACTCCGTCTCCCCTGCACACACATCGCTGGTACGGGACATCCCCCCATCCATCCCCCCCCCAAAAGCCAGGCTCCTGACACGTTTTTCCCTTTTGGCGTGTCGATTTCGAGCCTTGGTCAGAGTTGAGAACGAGATCGATTAGCGTTTTCGATCATTCGACTCGGCTGGAATAGACGACGTTGGACTCGACAGACCTCTCACAGTGGTCTGGAGATACATTCGGGTGCTCTTGTCGTTGAATGGACAATCAACGAGTAGACGATTTGGTTCTTTGAGACCAAATTTTCGCGCGCTCGAGCTGTCATCGCCTTTTGGTGAGTCATCTTGAGCGGCCGTCGGTGGACTAGGCGAGGACTCTGTTCGTCATCCACGTCTCGAGTCGTCATCATCATACAAGGGAAAGTCGCTGACGAAGTCTCTCTCATTCTCTTTTTACCCCGCCGCACTGTCCATCCTCCCCATCAATTCAACTCGTCATCGTCCAAACGCGCCTTGCCACTGCAATCACCTCGGTCCAATTGCCACTCTGGGGCGTGATCTGCATATCGTCGTTGTGGACCCTTGGACTTCAAACTCCTCGCTGTCATCTCTGCGTCGATCGCTTTGCTCGCCTCCTTTCACCTCCTTTCGCCTTCCGACGATCTCCGCTTACTCCTCGCACGGCTCATATAGTCAGAGTCTCACGCAATCTTTCCCGACGTCTTTCACGCCCCTCCAGAACCATTTGACGGGCAGCATTGCGAGTAGAGCGCAGTCACGCGGCTGCAACCTTGATTGGTCACCTGCTCCTCGCCTTGAATCCCATTCATCTGGTCACACCAAAAAAATCTCTAGCGAATTTTTTCGTCTTTCGCACAATTCAAAAGGTCTATATAATCGCAAGACCTGACTTGGACTTTTACGGATCCCTCGCTTCGCTTCCTTCGTCATTCAGTCGAATACAGCGAGCGTCCTCACTCCTTCGCTTGACTAAGCGTCGGAGACGGCTCCCGAGTTCTTCGGGAAGCCACACCACTCCTCACCATGCCCTTCATTGAGCCAGTCCCGACGTATTCGTCGGTGCATCCTCTCAAGCGTGGCAACATGCCACCTACTGTTGAGGTCGACATGTGGGGAAACCTTGTTCAATTGGACGAAGCTGCTCAGCATGTCCATTACAACAGGGTAAGTGACGCACAGCAGCGGTTTGCAAACCCGCTAAACGTTCGTCCTCCTCATTATGCACCACAGCATCGACAATTTGGTTCCCAGCCAATCATCGGCCGAGGAGATACTTGGCAAGGCTCGCCCATGCCCGCGCTGCACCCCTCATTCCAAGCACCTGTGATGTATGACAGGTACGGCATGTTGCCCTTTCACGGCGAGTATCAATCAGGACCAGGTGGTTGGAGAGCGCCTGTCATGGAACCACGACATGTGCTGCTTAATGAATGTGTGCCGACTCCACACGACACCTTTCGATACCCCGCCTCTTTTGTGGAGCCCTTGACGGAGCCGCCCAGCAGGGATGACGTCCTCCAGGCCCTAGCTGAATGGTACGTCGACCAAGTCGTCTCGTTCATGGTCAAGCCCGGCTGTTTCCGTCCTGGTGTTGGAGGTTCTTCGGAAGAGATTTGGGGTCTTCGAGGTAGAGAACTGGCTGCGTGGGAGCGGGTTGGACGTACTGCCCCCGACTACTCCAAGCCATGGGGCAGAATGGGCATGACGGCGACGCCTGTCCAGCCAGCTCGACGTCCTCGATCTCGATCGCCCGCATCTGCCCCTCATGATCCGTGGAACATTCTCTGGAGCAATACGCCGACCAGAAGCACCTCGCTCGTCCATTTTGTCAAGGACGTTCTCGTACGAATGTCTGTCGATGACACGTCCGTCGTTGCGGCAGTGTGGTTTCTCGGTGGTCTTGGTCTTCACGAGAGCGACGGGGCCAAGGGCTCCGAGCTGCGTTCTCTTCTTCGTGCCGCCTCCACTACCGAGGTTGAAGCTGTCGAGAAACGTGTTGCCATGCTTGGACTTTTACTGGCCGGCAAATGGCTCGACGACAACTCGTTCTTGAACAAGTCGTGGACAGAAGTGACGGGAATCTCAGTCACCCAAATCTATCAACTCGAGGTGGCTGCGCTCAGAGACTTTCACTGGGCACTCTATATTCCCCTGTCGGCCTGGGTTGATCACGTCAACAATCTCTATTCGGCCTTTGTCTATGACGAAGCGGCCCGCGACACTATTGTCTACACTACGCTCGACGATATGGTCTCGCAGGCTCGAGAGGCCGAGTTGAACGACCCGAGAGCTTCGACCCTGGCTATCTTGGACACGTCGCGACGATCGTCCCTCGACATGACCGCTGACCATGTGCTTGCCCGCGAGTGGGGAGCGTTTGCTCGATCGTATTCGTACGACAGACACGAGGTCGATTTTGACAAGGAGCAGCACCGCAACGTGTCTGCCCTGGTCGACGATGAGAGGATTGACGAGGATGAGGAGGAAGAAGATGAGTGGGCTCTTGATTACGACGGAGCGACTCGATGGCTCCCTTCAATGTCTGAGCTCAGACGCTCGTTGTCTGGATCACAAAGTCCTGAGCCTCTTGGACGCCGACGAGAGCAGGAAGCAGGGTCTCACGACCGATCGTCGAGCTTTGATTATGGCCTGGCAACTCCACCATTCCGCCAAGCGCCGGTCAAACAGTCTTCAGTATTTTATCACCGAGCACCCCTTGGTACGCCTGCCAACTACACCTATCACGAAAACAATGTCCCTCAACAAGCTCATTGGACGCCTCCCGACGGCTTAAAAGTTCATCATCGACCCTCGATGGAGCTCGAGCCGGGCGTGACTGTCGTTCGTCCTCCTCTCGCCGACGTGCATCGACAGGATCCGCCTATGCGTCTCACTCCACACGAGCAGCAGATGAGGGAAGCCGAAGAATTCTCCATGGACTCGGCTCACGGCTATTTCCCTCGACGACCACTTCGAGCCTCGACCTAGAGAGCTCGTCATGCGCTATATACCCCGTTTCAAAGATAACCCATACACCGGACGAGATCGTCCAGAATTTCGTCATTCGCCAGTCGTCTGTCCCCACTCACCACACCCCTTCGCTTTTTGCATGGTGACCTTCACCATTTACAGAATAGACCGCCCCTCTGTCCTGTGTCATTGTCTCGACCCAACGCACACTCCCATTTTTTCGCATGTGCATAATTTTTTCGCAGGCTCCGAAAGAGACTGCATTCCCATCAGACCTTGCTATCATTGCAATGCCGTTTGTTTTGCCCCCTCCCCCCTTAGACATATATAATATGTACTGTTCGCCCGTGCATGCAACATATGTGTGAGGGACGTTTAGAGAGAAGCACGCTGTCTAGGCAGAGGAGGACATCCATCTTTTTCCCAATCCTCCACCCATTCGATGACTTGTTCCCAATTACTGACTCGTTCGACGCCGTGAGGTATCCAGTTCCGCTCGATGAGCTCTTGCCGTCTGGACTCGACGCGATCCAGTAGACCCTTGTCTTTGGCATCGACGTAGAGGATGACATCTTCGGGTAAACGATCGTCTGGGTCTCGTATAATCCTGTTCCAAGGCCAATCGCCAAAGAGGAGAACCTGACAGGGGGTCTTCGAGCGAGAGGCGTCCAAGGCGTTCTCAGCAGAGTCGTCAATGAGAAACAGGGCCTCTGTCTCGTGAACTACCTGAAAGAGTCAGGACGTGTCTAAAAGTTTAGAACTCACATCAGCTTTGGATCGCTTGTGATGCGACATGACGGCCTTTTTGGCTACGTGACCTTCCTTTTCCTGTGCTGTCGTGTAAACGTGTGCGAATGCGCCGGTGAAATGAATCTCGTCAAAGATGTCCGGCAGGTGTGTTGCTATCCAATCCTCTGTCCACTTTCGTTCTCGTTCACCTCGAGCTGTGACGATGATCAAGCTGATGAAGGCATTGGCGGGGGGCTGACTGAGGGGGGTGGGGACATACCTGTAACCCATCTGTTTGAGCCTCAAGAGGCCCTCTTTGACCCCTGGGATCGGTTGAGCTCGGTGGCATAGACCCTCATCGAACAGTCGGGCCTAGATGCGTGAGCTTGAGAGTCACTCTCGAGGTAGCTCACCACCATCTTCACGGTCTCTGTTGGACTGCTCCAACCTCGGTTCTGCCAATATAGATCTCGGATGATAAGTATTGATTGAAGCGGGGGGAAAGACGCTCACAATTCTTGAAATCTGCCAGCTCCAGTGGAGGCTCAGTCTTCCATATCTCGTTGTGCACTGAGAAGGTTCTCATCAGTACTGGGTCGGGAAGCTTGAATTCAGGTTCCAAAGCTCACTCTCCACGATCGTGCCGTTCGTCTGGCTGGGAAGGTGTGAGCTCACCAGTGGTGAATCGAGAGAGGTCGCACTCACCACAGGACATCGTCCATATCCACGGCAATCTTGCCTTTACCTTTGCCCTTGGAGGGCATCTCTTTAGATGACTCGGGCATGATTCGTCGAACCGATGTGAGAAGCGGTGAAATCGATAAACCAGAACGAGGGGATTATTATCGGCAAAACGTCAATCTCTCAGGCACATCCAAGGGGACTGAAACCCGTGTGGCTATTAACGATATATATGCCAATGTCCGTGAGTGCCGGGCCCAATTCTGATGCTCTCAGTCGAGCTGGCAGGGCATCATGATCAATTCATCAAGTTCCCTGGAGGTGCTCAGGGCCACAATGGGCCCCATGTGGCGGAGCGACAGTAGGAAGGCAGAGGGACAACGTTGGCCAGAGTATCGAACGGATTTGGTGTGTGTGCGAGCGCCCGGGTCACCCCATCTTTCCTCACATCTGTCATCTGACTGACCCGAAGCGAGGGGCAAAGCAACGTCGACTTTGCGATCGGAGGCGTGCGTGATTTCTCCATCGGTACATGAAGTGGAAGTGTATCCTTCTGTGGGTCCGACGTCCGCCCTACAACATCGAATAAGGCTATACAGGAACGTTATGATCCGTAGCTTCAATCTTGCAATGAGCCCCTCGTCATGCGCAAAAGATCTCGGTGCCAAGTCAAGAAGAAAGCGGCACTTCACTGTGCTGGCCTGCGATGGATGAGAGTATCGAGGGGCTGAATCATCGACGCAAGCTCGAAGAGCGCAGATCACCGCTCATGTTAGAGTGACGGTAGCCACACAGGGCCGCAATGTGTCCGCGTAGGAACGTCGCCAAGAGAGCGTACCTGACCAGGTCTGTGAGCAAAACTTCTCGCTTAAGTTGGAGGACACGATGATTTGATCCCCATAGGAGATAGGCGGAGTAGCCAAGTATATTGCCAGAATCACGCCTGATGTCTAACGAAACTTGGCCTCCAAAAAATTGCTCTCTCCCTGAGTCCATAAAGGGGGACTTGGACGTCAAGGAACAAGAGTTGATGTACGCGATGGCATCCCCATCCTTTCCATCAAAAGCACACACGTACGTGTATATAGATTAGCCGCGAAACCTCCTATACTTCGTGCATTAAACGTTGGACATATCGTATAATGGTTAGTACATGAGATTCTGATTTTAATCAATTCTCGAAACCCAGGTTCGATCCCTGGTATGTCCTATAACGTCCTTTTTGCTTCATCGTTGTCTTCTTTTTGCTTCATCGTTGTCATACCCCTTCTTTCTTGTTCGACAACAAATCTTGACCCACCTCTGACCTCTAGCAGAGACTGTCGTACGTGAGCTATTCCTCAGGATGGCTCTGATCACAGCAGCAAGAGCGCTGTCCCGGCAGTTGCAACTGGGCTCAGAGCGTCGAGCTCAAAGCACCTGTGGTCCTCAAGGCTCAAGGCAAGTATATCTGGGTCGAGTCCCACCAAAGCTCGGCATGCATGCCAATCCGCAAAGAGACCCACACGATGCTGCAGTGTTGTGCTGGAAGATTTCTCCGAGCTTGAAGCGATTTCAGATGGTACTAGTTATTCATGCCTATATCGCTACAGACCCAGGTGTACTACCACGGCACTGCTGGCATGCACCCTGATCTCTGCGCGGCCCTTGTGCACCCTGACCTCTTTGTCATCCCTTTTCACCTGCACTGGTAGACCCCTTGTCGCCGCGGGCCACTGCATACCACCAAAGGTCACCTCGGACCCATCTGCATGAGCTCCCGAGTCGGCAGTCAAGTGCTTGACGAGGATCGTCGACTGGGACGGGAGTCCGTCGAGAACGATGGTGAACACGGGACGGTGTTTGTGGGACTTTGGGCAGGTAGTACAGAGCGAGTCTGGGTGTTGAGGGTTGTAGGGAGAGCCCCTCGAGTCCCAGTAATCAAAGTTGACGATGGCTAGTCTGACCAGCTCGTTCTCGACCCACGCACCGTACGCGCTGATGTGAGCGAGCTCAGCGCTCGATGCTACGTGTACAGGTGCTATCCTCGTCTGACCACCTGTGGCGCCGAGGAAATCGCCGATCGCCATGCGTCCATAGAAATTGGAATACGTCTGTGCCTCTCGACCGGACGAGTCGAGAGGTAGCCAGAGGTTGTAGCCCGCGTGCATGATCTGCTGATAGTATACCCTGTGTACGCCTCTGACGGCCGCCGCGAGCTCCCAGTCCATCTGCCACAGGGCCGAGCCGAGGACAGCTTGGTAGGCATAATTTTGTGTCACGTTGAGAGAGTTGCCCACTTCGCTGAACATGAAGGGGAGGTGCTGGTCTTTGTTAATGTGCTGGATGGAAGGGACGTATCGGTCGAGAAGGCTGGTGATGGCGGTGTGATTCATCAGTCCGGAATGGAGGGTGTCTGCTGACCCAGAGGTCGTCTGGTAGAGGTGAAATGCAGCTTGATTGATCATCCCCGCTCGATCGATTCCCGCGGCAAACGAGTCTGGTGCGTTGAGCCATTCCGTGGGCGGCTCGCCAAGATCCATCGCTTGGAAGATCTTGCCGTCGAGATTTAGTGACTTGGTGATGAGATCGACACGGTCGGCAAAGACTTGGGCATAGCTTCGAGGTCAGCGGGTCTCGTGCTAGGCGTATCTCACTAGGTCGAGTTCATGGGCGGTAGAAAGCCCGGTCCATCGTGTCCGTTGGGGTAGCTGTTCGGTTCGTTTCCAATCTCGATGGATTGTATGCGATCAGACAGGACCGCATAGCTCGACTCTGCCCATGCCACGGCTTCCGAATCGTTGGTCTGGACGAGTGGGATCTGGATGACGTACTTGGCGTCTGGGATCTTTGCCATGGTCGTCCAGTACGATGGTCCGAGTGAGAGATTGGCGACCGTGACCACTTGGCTCTGGTTCTGCTCCGCGATGGGCAAAGCGGGAACCAGCTGACCGGGAGAGTAGTGTGCATAGTCACTGGGCGGCGGGCATGAGCAAAGAGTACTGGGGTTGAGACTCACTTTGACGTGCCTCCAAGGCGGATGTGGAGGTCGCCTCCGGTCGTATTTGTGATGGCTCGGAAGAGGTTGATCGAGTAGTCATTGGGCGTCACGCCGTCTCGCTCTGGGTGTGGGGGTGTGAGATGGGCAGGGCGTGGGGGACTCACCCACTGCATAGTGCACCGCGGAGGATTGCTCAATGGCGAAGGCTAGATAGCTGGCATCGATCTTTGGGGATAGATCTGGCGGAACGAAGGAGGAGCATGTGAAGTGAGCAGGAGAGTTGTCAACGCCCGAGACGAGCTCATAGGCCAGCCAAAGAATGGCTCTGAGGCCCATGGCGAGTGAGTCAAACGTCGAATCCTCGGCCCGCACAAGAAAAATGATGCATTATTATTATTATTATTTTTTATCCTCATACAATGTCCTAGAGCCGGGTCCATATTGCCACTGCTGTGGCGAATCCGGCGACCGATCAACAAGATGCTGGGGACGCGGGTATTCGAGATGCCTGTCAAGAGATGGAGGGTGCCATGGCGAGTTTCGGGATGCATGGTAGGGGTTGGCCGGGGCGACGGTGGAGGGTCGCGGAGGCGGTGCTGGGTATGCCGGATCGATCGGTTGTCGATGCGAGGGTAGCCACGGTCGAGGTGAATATAGTGTGGTGTGGTGGTCGGGACGCTCGTACACTGCTCCAAAGCTGGACCTCCGTCTTTCCTCGGAAGGCGGCGGCGGCGCAGCGTGAGGCGTCGCGAGAGAGGGGATGATGGATCTAGGTGAAGGTCGTGTCATTGCGTTTTCCCCGTCGCGCTCGGATACCGTGGCGTCAGAAGCATTGTCAGTGTCAAAGCGCCCATACCGGGAGGACTCTTCTGCGGCGTCATTGTTCAGCATGGCGGACAGTGGCATGCCACCGGGACGGGGGATGGGGACGATGGCAACGATGGGAAATGTGCCGAGTTGAGGTCCGGGAGGATTGACGCCGCTCCACGTGAATGGTGGGGGCTTGACCTGGAGGTTGTCAGGTTTGCAATGAACGTGAACTCACCTCTTCTTCCTCCACAGTCTCCCCCGGGCCATCAATTTGATCCTTGTGCGCGTCGTAATAGTTGCTGACCTGGCGCTCCGACTTGCCGTCGAGCTCTGCTGCAATGGCTCGGGTATCTCCCTGATGTCGCTTGTAGAGCTCCTTGAACCGCCGCTTCTCCTCGACGGACCAATACGAGTTTGTGGCGTTTCGTCGAGAGGGTGGTTTGTCGTCGGGAGCATTGGGGTCCGCATCGACCTTGCGCCGCTTGCCGGGACGCTTGACGGGGGGTAAGAGGTCGGAGGGGGTTGCTGGTTCGGTAGGAAGGGTTTCGGTCGCCGTGCTGGTGCGTGGCCGCTTGGTGGTAGCGGCAGTGGCGGTCTTGACCGTCATGCGCATCTTTGACTTGGTCGATGGGCCTTCGCTACCGGCACGAGAGGGAGCAGCGCTAGAGTCGACCAGATCGCCCTCCTTGGAGGAGGAGCCACCGGGAGTCTCCTTGAGCACGCGCTGTCGGGCGGTGAGCAGATCGCGACTTTTAGCCGGGGTGATGTGCGATTTGGGTCCCGGGTGGGTCTTGTCGACTGTCGGTTTTTTCCTCTCCATATCTGCGAGAAGAGCAGAACTCTTGCCGCCCTTTTTGATCGGTACGACACGTTTCTTCTTGTCGCCACGTCGTGAGGCGAGCATGCCTTTGTAGTCGACAGACTTTTTGGTGCGATAGTAATAGTGGACGCACTCCGCGGCCTCCTTGTTGGGCAGACCATCGGCAATCTTTCCAAACTGCTTTGGATAGGCGAGGTAGCGTCGGAGAAAGGTGGCACGTTCCTCGGCGGTCCATTCGGGCTCGGCGTCGCCATTAAAGTCGTAGAAAGCGACGGGATCGGTGACAAGATCGTTTTCGTCGTCATACAGGAGCCGCTTTTCATCGTCCAAGATCATGTCGGGTACGACAGCGGTCGTCTTGCTGGCGCGATATGTCGGATCTCTCGCGGCAGTGTCTTGGAGACTGAGGAGGATTTCTTGGAATTCTGCCTCTGTCGCTACCGAGTCTCCAGCACCTCGCCGGCGGTTCGCACGCGAGCCAAAAACTTCGTCGCCGGGTGTGGTCGGAGCGGGACCTGCAGCGGGGGTGAGGATGGGCAAGGCGTTCGGTGTGGCGTAGAGGTCGGCAGGGGGTGGACCTCGTAGCTCCATACTGGCGTCGAGGGCACGGCAGTGCTCTTTCCATTGCTTGTCGATCCTGAGGTATTCGGCTTTCAGACGGGCGACCTTGTCGGCCTGGTGTATCTTTTCCCTGCCGACTTGGCGAGTGACGAGAGGGGACACGGCGGGGTTTATTGGGGCGTAAGGGTGTGAGGAGACGCGGGTGTTGGCGACTGGCGCGACGAGGGCGTTGGCGTTGAGAACTGGGTCGATATCGAGAGCGGGGAGGGGTTGTTGTTGTTGCGCGAGTCTGATCGCAGCGATCACCTTTAGCCGTCTGATGTCTTCCGAGACTTGAGGTTCGGGGCCAGGGTCAAGCTCGATGGATTCTGCGCTGGCGTGGGTGTCGACGCGTGGATCGTGTCTGCTGAATGGGGGTTTGTTGATGGCATGGGGGAGTTGTACGGATCGTCGTTCGGCGATGGTCGCTCGCGGGGCGAGGGCGTTGGTTGGCGACGGCGCGGGCGACGGCGCATGAGGTTGCTGAATCGAGTCGCCTTGCGGCTCGATGAGTGGTGACGGCGCAGGCGACGGCGTATGTGGTTGCTGGATCGAGTCGCCTTGCGGCTCGATGGGTGGTGACGGCGCAGGCGACGGCGCATGGGGTTGCTGGATCGGGTCGTTCTGCGGCTCGATAGGTGGTGACGGCGCAGGCGACGGCGCCTGTGGTTGCTGGATCGAGTCGCTTTGCGGCTTGATGGATGGTGACGGTCCAGTCGACGGCGCAGGTCCCGGAGCCAGCTCCGCCACCACATCCTCACGCTCCTCCAGCTCGCGCTCCGTCTCGGGTCCTGGAGTCAGCGGAGGCGGCGGAACACTCGGTGTCTCGGGTCGCTCGACGTCGAGCGTGTCTCGAGTGTCCGACTGAACCGATTTCTCCTCCACAGGCTCCTCTGGCTCCTCCACTCCCTCGACCACTGCCCTCCTCCAGAGCTCGTCTTGCGTCATTGTCAACTGCTCCAAGAAAGAAGTCGTCGGACTGGAGATGTGTGTGATCTCGGGAGTAGGTGATCTACGTGGGGGTCGACGCAGTGCCTTGGACGGGGAGACCAACTCGCCTTCTTCGAGATCGTCAGAATCATCATCGGCTGGTGGCAGGGGGACTGTTCGATGAGGGGTCGAAGAGGGCGAAGAGATGGACTCGCGAGGTCTGGTGGATGTGCTCGGGGAGGAGGACTGCCTCATCATCCGAGGTGCGCGAGGGACGGCAGAGGATCGTGAGATGACGACGGGACCGGAATGGATCTGGGCCTGAGCCGACTTGTCCCTCTCCAACGCTCTGGCAAAGTTGCGACCGAGAAAGTTGATCCGTGGGGGGTCGGTACCATGGCGAGAAGGGGACAACTTGGTCGGGGAGAGGGATCGTGGCGCACTGGGGATCAGGGGTTTGATCTACAGGCAAGACTCACTCGCTCGGCCCGTAATCCATCCCATTCCACGGCATGTCGAGGCTGAGTCTGTCTCGGACATCAAAGTATCGATCCCGTCGGGGTCGATGAAAGTCTGGGTCGTGATACCGCCCGCGAGGGGGAGACGGGGTCTGGGATCGGGGCGCTCGGGGCCCTATTGGAGGAGCGAATGGTGGTCGTGGCCGGTCCCGGGGCTGGAGAATGAGCGGGGGAGAGAAGGGGGGGACTCACATCATGTCTCCCTCTATCCCATCGTGGTCTTCCAGGCGGCCCACTCATTCTATGCGGCGATGTCCTCTGGGGACGAGAGGGTCCAGCTTCGGGTTGCATGGAGGCACAGGGGTGTCAGTGTGGTGTTGAGCCGCATCAGGATGGTGTTGAGTGGATGATCAAAGTATTCAACAAAAAACGATCAACAGAAAGATTCCCGGATAAATTGGGGGTCAAAAATAGAGACACATGATAAAAAGGTATTTGGTGCTACAACTGTGCTTTCCAGTTCCTCTCCTCGTTGTGCTCCCTGTATTTGCGGGCCATGATGGTGAACGAGGTCGTGATGGATTGGATAGTGCTCGGGTTCAGAGCGCGGAGATGGGATTTGGCTTTGGATTCCCAGGCGTGATAGCTTTGGGGGGAGGTCAGGGAGGGGGTTTTGGGGGGCAAGTTTGGGACTCACGCTAGCTGGCCAGAGGCTTCAAAATCGTAGTCGGTCGATTTGTACACGAGGCTGATGTGACTGCTGATCCACAACGGCCAAAAGAACGCCCTGTTGGATAGCACGGTGATGGTTTCGGGGTACAGTTTGGCGAGAACCCAGGGCATGTGCTGGGGGGGTGTTAGGGGGTACGTGCGGCGTGACAATCAACTCACGACCGAGTGATCAGCCCACTTGTGCCCGTTAAACGTCTCATAAGTTTCCAGCCAGCGTTCGAGAAAGGTGGCTCCTTTTCTCGCGACGATGATGCCGTTGCACAGCCCCTTGGGGTCCATCGAGTCACCGAGGTCCCATTGTGCGGCTTCCATGGCCATGACGGTGTCGTAAGCGAGGAGAGAGTGTTTGGAGAAGGAACGGAGGATGAACGTGTCAATGTCGAGGTAGATTCCGCCGTGTTGAAGGAGGCTGAGAGGTTAGGGGTGGGCGGGGGGGTTAGGGGCTCACACTTCGAGACGGATGATGTCGGCCTTGTGGGCGAACTGTGGGGGGTTCAGCAGGGGCAGTGTGTGTATAGCTCTCACCTTTGTCACTGGGTTCTTGTGACTCCCTATCGTGGTGACATCTCTCGCCCTGTGGATTTCCACGAGACCTTTGCGCTGTCCCTCGTCGTCGACCCAGCCCTCCCAGTTGACGACGCGGGACCACCAGTAGCCTCTGGGTTCGTAGAGACAGTGGAAGAGGACCTGGGCGTATGAGACCCGAGGGCACACCGGACGTGACTCACCTTTTCTGGCTTCAGCGTAACCAGGGCAGAGCGCATGGCGAGGTAGGCATAGTATGGAAAGTCCTCCCGGGTTGAGTCTGGGTCCAGCCCGTAGACATAGTGGACGATGTTGGGGATAGGTTCGCGTGGGAGTGGTAGGGATGGGACGGGGAGGTCGGTGTTTGTGGGGATGGGAGGTAGTGCAACGGCCAGCGGGGGAGGTTGGTAGGAGGAGAAGACTGAAAAGGTGGACCCGAGGATGACGCCTAGGGCCAAGAGGAGGGTCGCGGAGAGGGCTCTGGAGGTGATGGAACGGCAGGAGAGAGGGGTCGATTGGAGGTCTCTCGGCTGGCTCTTCTCCAGGAGGGGCACGTAGAACCGTGGCAGGCCTCCCTTGAGCATGGTGCATGAGTGAACGGGAAAAAAAACAAAAACAAGAACAGTGTGGCATGCATTATTTTCGAGGCATCAATGGCATCATGACCTTGCGGATGGTTTTAGGGGCTGTCTTGGCCTCGAACCTGCCCCAGGAACCGTAGACGGCGGCCCAGACCTTTTTCACCCCGGTACCGACGTTGGCAGATTCGACAGTGTCTGCATCGTACCAGATGCCTGTGGTGGGTGGCAGGGTCGTGCCTGGGGGAGGCTCGACGAGGACGTGAACGACGTGGTAGGTCATGTTGATGTGGGAGAAGATGTGTGGGACGGATGCGATGTAGCGTGGGGTTGGCGATTGGGTCAGTTGGACGTATGTAGAGAGGGACTCGAGTGCGAGCCGTTCACGATCGGTGGAGGTGGAGTCGGGAGGGATGGGTGTGGTTGGGGGCTCGTAGAGTCCGGCGAGGAGGCCTGAGGGCAGGCGTTAGCGAGTTGCGAGCGTCGGGGAATCACCTTTGTCTGGTCTCTTGGTGAAGAGCCACCGCCGGTCAGTGTCTGAACGCCATTCGAGGATGCAGACGACCTCGTGCTCCTCTCGAGATGTCTTTTTCTCCTTGCGCATGGGGAAGATGCAGACGGACGGGATGGTGGTCGGGATGGGTTCACACAGGGTACAGGCGAGGGTGGGTTGTGGAGGAGGCCTTTTCACTTCGGCATAGGCCTTGCACGATGATCGCAGGGGGCAGCTGCCGCAATCTGGCGCCGTGGGTTTGCACACTTGACTACCGAGCTCCATGAGCGCCTGACGTGTTGTCAGCGAACAAAGTCTTTGATCTGACCCCTTGCCTGATTCCAGTCTCCAGCGACACCGGGTCGATCGGGAAGGGCGTCGACCATCTCTGCAGCGGATTTCCACAGTTGTTTGATGGTGGCGGGGCCGGTCTGTGACGCGTGAATGGCGAGAAGGCGGGTGAGGAGGCGGTGAACGTTGCCGTCGACCTGGGGGTGAGGTCAAGAGGAGGCGGGGAAGGCTTACCAGTGGGGTGCGAGTGCCGTACGCCGTGGAGCATATCGCCCCTGAGGTCAGTGGTGGTGATGAGGGGGAGTCTCACCCGCAGTGTACTTGCCCACGCCGGGGATCCCCTTTTCCAGCTCGATGGGGTCTGAAGGGAGGCGGCCTGGGGGTCAGGATATTTGGGTCGAGGCTCACCTTTGTATTTTGGGTTGCTCATGATCGTTTTGGCGCCTTCAAGGAGGGATCGGGCACGTCGGTAGTATCCGAGTCCACCTGGCGTCAGAGGGGGCTACGAGGGTGGGAGGACTCACGCCACATTGCGTTGACCTCCTGTGGCAGGGGTCAGCAAAAGTCATATGCGCGGGTGGCTCACCTCGAGGTCTGCCTTGGCGAGATCTGCAATGGTCGGCCACTTGGCGATCCACCGGTTCCAGTAGGCGATGACCTGGGGGTCAGCGGGGGGGGGGGGGGGGGGAAAGAGGGTGGACGCACAGTTGAGACTTGGGTCTGCTGGAGCATCACTTCGCTGACTTTTGAGGGGTGAGCTTGGGTTAGGTCGTGGTGAGCCTACCCCATATCTGGCTTGTCAGTGGGTGGACAGTGTGTTCACCTACCTCGTACGCTCTCTGGCCTTTGGCCTCAGGGGAGAGATCCGGGTCGTACGGTTTTCTCCATGGCATGCGGCGTTTGTCCCTGGAGGGGGAGGGTGAGCGTGGTGAGGGAAGGCGGCTCACCTGACCTGCTCGAACCAGTCGAGTAGGGCGTCTTGGGAGGTGATCACATCGGAGGTGCTGTGGTACTCGGGCCCGTGGGGACGGCTCGAGGCAACGCAAGCCGGGGCATTGGCCGTTTTTCGCGTGACTTTGGAACGCTTTGCAGGCGGAGGAGAAGGCGATGGGGCGTATGGGTCGGATTCGGAGCCTGAGGATATGGTGTAGGTCGAAGAGCTTTTGCGTGGTCTCATCGGGCAGGTGGGGTATGAAGGTGAAATATCGGACGCGTCGGGGGACGTAGGTGGGTGGTCAAACGGTGCAGCATAGACGGTGCAGCATGAGAATGCGTAGTGTGGTGCAGCGGGATGATAACTCGGCGAAGCATGAGCGTAAGCCTTTAGCGCGATGTAGAGTATGCATGCGAGCTGCAGAACATGCTCGAGGCGTGGGCAGTGCCGCGGAGTGGACTACGGGTATCTACAGGAACCTCACTACGTGGTCGACACTGAGTGGACGTGTTACTCTGTGGATCGTGGTCCAGGGGCCCGTGTACTGTCATCGACATACATAGAACAGTCACCATCAAGGGCCGTTGTGTCACTGTACTTCTTTACGAGAGTTGAGTCGCCAAAGCAGGACGCTCGGAACTCGGGGTGACACGTGGTGTCTGCCAGAATGAGATTATGGTCTATCCACTTTCGTTGGCACTTTCTGTTTTTACGTAACTTGGACTGAGGAAAAATCACCACGTGGTGTCTGCGAAAATGAGATTATGGTCTATCCACTTTCGTTGGCACTTTCACTTTTTTACGTAAGTTCAAACGTCCAAAAATCGCCACGTGGATGAAAATGGACGCCAGTCTCCCATGCTACAAACGTTAACCTTACCTTCTGCTGCCACGTCACCCGAGCCCCTTGCCACTGGGCGGACCTGAGGATGACCGTAAAGCATGACCCGTCGTCCCAGGTGTATGTGAACCTCACACTTTCGCCAAGACATTCATCGCATTCTCCACGCAAGACTAACGGGCCTCAAGTGGCGTGGTGACCTCACCCTGGCTTGACCGTGGCATACCCCACACTCTCTGTCGCCGAACGTGGCTTCCGAGACGTTGCAACTGAGCACGATCAGACGGGCTGCTTCCGTGCTGGTGACACACCTTGCGCTCTGACGGGCCGTCCCACCCGCAGCGTAACCGTGGTCGGCAGCTACTCTCTCATGACGATGTCCTGGTCAGCAGCCACTCTCTCCTGACGATGTCTTTGCCTCTGCATAAGACCTCATACTGTCATGTCCTCCTCGCGACTCATGCATTTGACGTGGAAATGTTTTGCGGCGTAGCGAGACTATGAGCACTCTGCCACTCATCTCGCCACACTGAGCGATATGGTCACTCTCCGTGGCGTACTTTCCCTTGTGCTGCATCGAAACCGGACCATATGGTCTATCCAGTTTCATTGGCGTTGTACCCTTTTTACGTAGGTTGAGATGGCCAAAAATCGCCACGTGGTCTGAGTCCACCGCATCATCTCTGTGCAAGCGACGACGTGCGCAATGAAAGATGTCGATAGCATCTATGACTGGTGTGATCATCCAAACAAGTTCTTTTATAATGTCACTCGATACATCAATCGCCACCCAAGCTGCGGTATGGTCTATCCACTTTCGTTGGCACTTTTGATTTTTTACGTAATTTTAAACGTCCAAAACTTGCCACATGGTAACACCCGCCACAGTCAGAATATAACATGGTCTATCCACTTTCATTGGCACTTTCAATTTCATTACGTAATTTTAGACAACGAAAAATTGCCACGTGGCGATCTGGGAGTCAATCTTAAGTCATCACATCTAGTGCGCAGCACATCACCTGCCTCCCTAGCTGCGACGCAGCGATGTATTCTGCTTCCACTGTGGAGTGGGTAACTGTTGAGACGTGTTGCTAAATCCTCCAATGTCACGCGAGCAACTAGTGTTCTCTTCATGCAGATACTCCACTCGCTTGCATGCTTCATCCAGCCTCGCATCATACCGAAAATGAGGTCGCCCGAAACACTCGGATGACATGGTCTATCCGACTTTGGCAATGTGATTGTCTTCTTCAATGCAGACACGCCACTCATCGATCCGAACTGGGATATGGTCGCCACCCAAAGAACTCGGATGATATGGTCTATCCACTTTACTTGTCTTCAACGTTGCGAAATCGGCGAGTGCCGGTTGCCACATCTAAATCGGATAACATGGTCTATCCACTTTCCATGGCACTTTACTGTTTTTACGTAATTAAGCAACGGCAAAAATTGCCACGTGGCCTTCTGAACGGGCTTTAGATGTAACGTATATCGTCACGTCGTACGACCCCATCACACTGCGTCCGCGTCAGATCCCAGCCGAAATGCGAGTGAGCAGTACACTGGGCCATCCACTGGGCTGCATCAATTACCTGCCTCGAAGCTGCGGTGTGCACTTCGGCGAGGCGACTCAGAGCCACTCAAATTGTGGTATCCACTCGGGAGCTCTGAACGATAACCTCTCCTGAGACTGTTGTCACCATGCCTCGATGTCCAAGAACTCAGTCAGTCCTCACCTCCACCCACCCTGTTCCATAGCTCAAACCCTCATCGGTTCAAGACCTTGCCCCCCCTCCCCCTGGCGACTGAACCGCCACACTCAAGAAGACCGACACGGTCTATCCACTCTCTATGGCACTTTTCTTTTTTTACGTAATTGATGAACGCCCAAAAATCTTGTGTGAACCGACGTTTAGTTGCCCAAATCGCTGGTCCTTGCCCTTCGAGATGCATCACCTACGGGCTCATTCCAACCTACATCGCATAGATTTGCGACACTCGACTCTTTCGTGCTGTTGGCTTGAGAGGCAGCAGACTCAAGTCATACGCTGACTTGCCATATTGCATCCGCCAACCTGAAAACGGATGACATGGGCTATACTATCAGGTCGTGGGAGCGCAAATAAGTCCACACGCTCCGAACCCTGGCCCGCTCACGCGATCCTTACTCGAGCAGAGCACATGTTTTCGAGCGGGCCGCGGCAATCTTGTGACTGCAACCTCGCAACAGACTGCCATATTTCCGCCACACCCTGAAAACCGTGAAATATGGTCTATCCACTTCCTGTGGCACTCCCCTATGATCTCGTAACTCTTGAAAACACGTTTCAGAACACCCACTTTCTCTGCACACGGAGACCTGACTTGGACTGGCGATATACACGAAGGATAGCCAGAAGTTCGTTCTCGGGTCTGGGAGATCAGGCGTCTACACCAGCCACCATATTGGGCAAATTGCTTTAGTCGCATCGACACCCTGCTAAGTTTAGTCAACACGTCGGGCGTCTTGGAGTCATCGGGCACAGTGTACCGGTAGATCAAGCATGCAGTCCTAGCATTCTACGAAGTCCTTGGCTGCCGATGTAGCCATTGGGCGGGAGATCCAGCTGATACGAATCATTGCACTGATGTTAGTTATTCGATGCTCGGGGTCTGAGCTTGTCTGAGAGCTCTTTGGTCCTTTGCGGAAGGACATAATGGAGAAGGTACGACTTCATGCCGATTGAATATGGGACCATCTCCGTGCTGGAAAAACGTTAGCATCAGGGCATTGCGGCGATAGTGGCTGTAAGACAACGGCAATAGGCAAATGGACAAACGGCTCGGCTCCTTAGACTCGTGCCACGGCATGGCCTCTTATTGATGTGGCACGTGGTGATTTTTCGACGTTCAAAATTACGTAAAAACAGAAAAGTGCCAGGGAAAGTGGATAGACCATAATGAAGGTTCCAGTGGAAAGTGGATAGATCATGTTTTCTGGCAACCCCATCTCCGGGATGCGTGTGCATGCATTGGTGGCGTGTCTGCATTGCAGAGGTCACTAGATGCTCGCGGTTCGACCGTCTTGTCATCTCGGTGAAGGTTTCCCTGGCCAGTGGCGTCTCTGCATCGACTAGTGACATTGGAGGATGTAGCCTCTGGTCTGCGTTTTTCGTACGTTTAAAATTACGTAAAAAAGTGAAAGTGCCAACGAAAGTGGATAGACCATAGTATACCCGGCGAAATGAGGCGTCGCAACCAGTGACGTGTT
Source organism: Kockovaella imperatae (assembly GCF_002102565.1). NCBI lineage: Eukaryota > Fungi > Basidiomycota > Tremellomycetes > Tremellales > Cuniculitremaceae > Kockovaella > Kockovaella imperatae. Next base: position 637,989 of record NW_019028947.1, read on the forward strand.
ATCACTCATCAAGCGGTTTAAGCACCTCTGGCAGGTCTCTGCATACGTACTCATTCTCTTATTTGCTCTGCATGATCTATCAGCCCTTCTAGAGGTCATTCTCGAGTTACAGGTGTATCACCAGTACGAGTGGTCTTGCCACGTGGTGGATTTTTCGACGTTTAAACTTACGTAAAAAACAAAAAGTGCCAACGAAAGTGGATAGACCATGATACCAGGATTTAGCAGACACCACGTGGCAACTTTTGGTCAACTCAAGTTACGTAATAAAAGTAAAGTGCCAAAGAAAGTGGTTAGACCATAATGATACATCCGGATGCGAAAAAGCGTGGCACAAGGCATCGCATCGCTGCTTGACGCTTGTGGTGATTCTGACGTGACTCTATGTCGGTCGACAGTGTCCTCTGTGCAGAGTTTGCCGTGACGATGATATTGTCAATGGTCCCGCGCATACCGAGCGTCATGATGTACCGTACATAAAACTGGAATGACCCATGTTATCCGATTTTTACTGTGGCGGGCTCCTGGCCACTCGGTCGCCAGTACGCTCTGAGAAACGGCTGATCACACAGGACTGCAGAGTCGCAGTGTCAGTCAACTGGAGCCAATGGCGGCGAGTCCCACGTGGCAAAAGAGTGGGTGTAGTGCCTACGGGCTGCCACTATGTCCCGCTAGCCCTGCCAGCCCTGCAGCCCTGCCGGCCGATGCCCCCTATCACAGCTTTCACGACACACCCCTCTACCCCGCCCGCCCTTTCAACACCGCAAGACAATACATTATACTCTTCGCCTACATCGCATGGATCACATGAACCTCACCCACCCCCTCACCCACCCCCTCACCCACCCCCTCACCCACCCCCTCACCCACCTCCCTCGGTACCGGCTTCCTCCGTCCCTTCACCATCGGTGTCGACTGTGGGGAGATGACCCCGATGATCTCACCCGAGTCGTCAAACAGGATCGACCCAGTGTTACCTTCCGACTTGCTGAAATGTTCCGGCAATACCCCGGCATGATGATCATATCCCAGACCCAATCCCCCGCCCATCGGCGATGGATACGCCACCGATGCAAACGGTCTGGTCGCTGATGTCGGTGTAACAGGTCCAAACGACGACTGTCTGGAGGACGCACTCCAACCGGAATGTGACGAGATATAACTGTCCCTGGCCGATGCTGGTGATGATGACGTGGCCGGTGCCAACGATGTCGTCGTCGACGATGCCCACGTCACCCCGGCGACCCGCTTCAACTGCTCAAATGTCTTGCCGCGGACAAAGGCGAACCGCGATGGCTCGCCAGTACTCGATGGCGACCTCTGCTCACTGCTGTCCTCTGACAACATTGACACGGATCTGGCACCGGGAAACGAGGTCGCTACGTCTGTCAGCCTCGTCTCCTTATCCTAAACCCACGAGTGTACACCCCACTGGTCGGTGGTATCTTCTCCGCCCCATCCCTGACCCTATACGGATCCTTGCCCAGATCCTGACTCTTCTTATTCTTCTTATGACCCCAAAGGAACGACTCGCGAGATGGTTTCCTCGAAGGCTCAGGTGACCACGGAGTGTTGACGGGACTCTCGTGATCCGAGGAACTACCCGAGGACAATGATGGCGTGTCCTCAAACGCAGGCATGTCCACGGGCAAATGATGCATCGGTCTCGGTTCGAATGGCGGCTGTAGGTGCCCTCGTCTCGCTTCGGACCGGGGAGGGATGGGCGGAGCGTCGGTCATCTTTGATCGGCGCGATAGAAAGTGTGGTAAACGGAGCTGCAAGATGTGTCAGTGATTTTTGTTGACGTGGGCGGCGAGAAAGTGAAATGTCATGATGGATGGTGTGCGATGGAAGCGAGCGACGTAATGTCGAATCACCCCGCAACGTTGATGGATGGTCCGCGGAAACGAGCGACGCAATGTCACATCGAATCACCCTAGGCACAAGTGTCCTCCAACGAATGCCCTCCCACAATTCCGAACTACTCACCCTGGTGAAAAACCTCCCTCGCCCCGCCTTGCTTGGCTGCGGTGCAGTATAGGTCGGCGGCGAAAAATACTGAACCCTTCGACCCTGCTCGACCTGCAACGGGAGTATGTCCAACGACCTTGTCGCAAACGCCGATGGCACGGGCGGGAGTGGAAAGTCGAAAGTTTCTGCGTCAAATGGATGATCTTCGTCCTCGTCGTCCTCGTAGTTGTCCAGAGGCGGTCTCCGGTGTAGATCAAACACAGAGTGATTGTTTATCCTCTGACCCAAATCTATCGACGAGTAGTATCCAAACGGTCTGTAAGGTGTACTCTGTGTGACATGACGCAAGGTGGCTGTAGCATACGCAGTGTCTAGGTCTGAGACATTATTGGTCGGTGTGAAGGTGGCTTCGGTACTGTTGTGATAGGTATAGAGGGACGATTCTCGTTGACCGATGACAGGTGGATTAGCTCTAGAGATCCTGCTCTTGATTCCTGCCAGTCTTGACCTGCTGCTGCGTGGATGTAGCTCGTCGAGGTCGGAATGTCGAGATGAAGCAGTGCCAGAATGGAAGAGTCGTCGCATCGAGGTCACAGCGGGTTTGTTATTTTTAATATATGTATTTTTAACCGGAAAAGGGAATATTTTTTCTGACAACGCAGCGCAGTCCAGCAGCGAAGGTAGTCAGTGTCACAACCAGCAGTCTAGCTGCACAGTCGTCTGTCGCAGTCTAGCTGCCAATGTCAACAGGTCGGGTCGTGAAAATATGTAGGTGAGGATGGAAGGGGGGGAAGAAAACGCATCGTTACGTCCAAAACATTCTGTTCTATATCTGTTCAGAACTTTTTTCTCCCCCCTTCACTTCTGGACCGACCGACCGACCGCTACCCTCCCTCATGTCGAGAGTTGTACAATAACACTTTCCCCACGGACGCCGTACCAGCTGCATAGGGGGCAACGACATCTCATTGGACCCGGAAATCTCCGGGAGCCACTGTGGCTTTTTCTCTCAATACACCTGTCAGCCTCTGGTCCAATCTTCGGACTGGACCCAGACCCTCCCTCTTCCTCGCAAGATCGGACAGGAACAACGCTTGACGGCAGGGGTTAACGGCATCGATTTCGAGATCTCCAGCGGAGACGAAGTCGAGCCAAGATGCGTGCAGAAGGAAATTTTTTTTCTGGGGTTGGCTCGGAAAAACAACAGTGGCGAGAGTCCATGTAAACTCAATTTCTAGGGTGGTCCAGATACAGCAATTCGGTCGCCATCGTGGCGTCTCTCGAGGCGAGGACTACCGTGGCGTATGATCGACAGGGGGACCGACCACAGAGGACTTGAGCCCCAGCAGAACCACATGCCCCAAGGCTATCAATGTCTCAATTGCTTGGCAGCTCGAGTGTGCTAGCGTCCCCCTCGTCGTGACGTGATGCGAACGATGTCGACGCTTCTTCTGATGAAAACTTTTCGCAGCACCCTCGAACGTAGCACCGTGCCTGAAAGTCTGGAGGCATCTTGGATTCCAGTGGCAATAAGACATCATTACATTGTGGATAGCTGGCGTCGAGGTGGACAATGACGCAGGATACAACTGCCACGACCAAGAAGCTACCACCTCAAAGTGTACGAAGCCGTCACAAAGCCTGACCGCCTTGTGACGCCTTGCACTCACTTCAACATCGCCGCTCTCCACCTCACCGCCTCATACCCCCAACCCGTGTGCAGTATCGCCGCTGCCAGCACCAACCACGTACTTTGACCCCAGTATATGGCCACCGCACTCCGCTGAGGATCGCCACCGACGGAATTGCCAATAATTGTAGCTTGAGCGATGAACGCGATCCAAGTGAATCTGAGACACACTTCAATCCAATTTATAAACGTTACGCCACCGCCACTTACAAGAACACGACGACGATGGAGACAAAGTGGAGTTGAGCCAGCGACCACAACTTGTCCTTGTTTGGCTCTGGCATCTTCCTGAAGCTATATCGAATAAAGTAGGCGTGGTGAACGCCAGCGACCACGACGAGCGCAAACGCTTAGCCCGAATATATCAGCCCTCGTACGATGAAACATTGCCGCCTCACCGACCACGCTCGTCACGACAACCTTGGAAAAGTTTTTCGAAATGTCGGTAGGCAGATCAAATCCAAAGTACCCATCAGGTATCTGGTATTGCCACCCACGATAGATGCATCCGAGCTTGTCAGTGATCTGCAGATTGGACACGTTGTATCCGCAGCTAGATGCATCAGCGAAACCAACCCACTGACCTCACTAATTCTGAGCTGCGAAGCGGATCTTTATCGTCCTCAGCTACAATCTCGAGGACACCACACTCACCGTTTCCGTCGGCGTGTTGGCACTGACATACCACACGCTGTCGGCGCTGGAGAACGAGGCGACAGCGAGCAGGACAGAGGATATGATGGGGTACAGGAGGTGGATGGGCAGACCGACGGTGCGGTCAGGAACGGGCATCAGGTGTGAGTGGGGAGGGACGTCAGCTTGGGTCAGGGTGGGCGGGCTTTGTGAGGAGTTGTGAATGAGGTCGCGAAGGACGATGCAGAGCTACTATGCCATCTCATACATGCTACGTCTTCACACTTGTTCACACTTGGACTCGGAGCAAAAGTCAAAGGTGGATCCGCATGAAAGGATGCATGTACCAATTTGATTCCGTCGTCCTCTCTGCGGCGGGCTCCACGTCACAACGGCAGCAGCCCATGTCCCAGCTCTAACAGCACACTTCTGCATCTCTCCTCGAGCACCATGAGATTCGTTTCCGCTACATTCTCCGCCCTATCCCTCCTGAGCTTGGCTCTGGCCAGCAAAGTTGTCGACCTCGACTCCAAAAACTTTGAAAATGTGAGACCCAGTCGCGCTGACTCATGCTGACCACCCAGATCATCGGTGGGAGCAAACCTGCTTTGGTCGAGTTGTAAGTTTCGACTCTCCCGTTGTTCTCCCTGCTGACCCCACACACAGCTTTGCTCCGTGAGCATGCCTCATCCCTCCCACGCACCTCCTGCTGACAAACAACCAGTTGGTGTGGACATTGCAAGAATCGTGAGTAACCCCACCACCCATCATCGCTGACAAAGCCACAGTTGCCCCTACATACGAACAGCTTGCAGACGCCTTCCCATCTGTCAGCTTGCCATCCCCCGCCCACGCGGTACGCCCCTAGCTGACTCCCTTCTCAGGACAAAGTCGTGATTGCCAAGACCGATGCCGATGGTGTGGGTAAAGAGCTCGGAAATAGATTCGGCGTGACTGGTTTCCCAAGTGAGCGCCAAAAGACACCTCCTCAACCTAACGCCCAGCTCTCAAATGGTTTCCCGCTGGCTCGCTTGAGCCTCAAGACTACTCTGGTGGACGAGACTTGGACTCTTTGGCGTCTTTGTGAGTGTGTGTGCCTCCATCTCCCGCTCCACGCTGATCCACTCAGCGTTTCCCGGGAATCTGGCGTAAAATCCAACATCAAGCCTCCACCCCCTCCTGCCGCTGTCGAACTCGATTACTCCAACTTTAACGACATTGCTCTCAACGACAGCAAAGATGTCCTCGTCGCTTTCACAGCGCCTTGGGTGAGTCTACACAGTGTTCTCGATCCACTGACGCCGCCCAGTGTGGACACTGCAAAGTGAGCTTCAAACGACAACCCTCTCCCCCTGACTCTCCAGAACCTCAAACCCGCTTACGAGTCCGTCGCTCGAGCGTTCGCTTCGGAGCCCTCTGTTGTCGTCGCGCAGATGAACGCGGATGACGAGGCCAACCGACCCATCGCTTCGCAATACGGCGTCCAGTCCTTCCCCACGATCAAGTTCTTCCCCAAAGGTGGAAAGGAACCCGTCGCGTACAGCTCGGGAAGGACAGAGGAACAGTTCATCGAGGTGAGCCACACTTCGATTGACATTTCTCACACCAGTTCCTCAACGAAAACTGTGGCACATATCGGACCGCTGGAGGTTCCCTTTCTGCCAAAGCTGGCAAAGTCTTGACACTTGACAAACTCGCATCCAACTTTTTCACCGCCGATCTACCTTCTCGCTCTGACATTGTCGCAGAGACCAAGAAATCATTGGCCGAACTCGGCTCCTCTGTCAGCACCTCGGCCAGCTACTACCTTAAAGCCATGGAACGAATCATGGACAAGGGAGAGTCCTGGTTGACCAAGGAGCAGGCGAGGTGGGTGATTGGCCCATGTGACACACACCTGACGTGTTCCAGAATCGCTGGGCTGCTCCAGTCCCCCGCCCTCGCTCCTACCAAGATTGACGAGCTGAAAATCAAGGCAAACATTCTCTCCTCATTCGCTGAGAAAAAGGTCGAAGAGATCGCAGATGCTGCGAGCGACATTGCCGGGGAGAAGATGGAAGATGTCAAGGCGTTCATCAGCATGATGGAAGCCCAAGGTGCCAAGGCGACTGACCGAATCAAGGAGGAGCTGTAGTGAATGTGAATCCATCCATCCATGCATTAAAAAAAAAGGTGCCACAACTTTCATCGTCCGCGCGTCTCGAGTCCATTCATCCATTGCTCTTCTCTTCATCATCCGCCATGTCGTCTGCACCTGGGAAAGACAGCAAAGCGACAAACGGGGCGACGGAGGAGCATAAGGGGGATGTTGAGAGTGAAGTCAAGGTGGTGCCAAAGATTACGCCTGAGGATGGTGAGTTGTCACTGAGGGGCTGCCCTTTAGTCAGCATCACCAGCCTGTTCATGCTGACCCTCTCCTCAGAGGTCCTTCACCATCTCACACTCATCGCTCGCGGGGTGACCAACATGGAGCCACGCTTCGTCATCCGAGTCCTGCGAACCCTCACCACGACGAGAAAGAAGACGTCAAAAAAGGTTCTCCGGACGGTATTGGAGAAAGCTTATCCATCAGGATGTGAGTGTCTCCCGCTGAACCCCCATACTGAGCCTCAACTACAGCCAAGACGGGCCAATCGCTGATCGCGTCCGCCGTCTTCCAGTCACTCCCTGATGAGTCCGCGCCCGAGCTCGACTCAGCCGGAGCCGACACTGAGATGGACGTCGATGCCGCGCTAAAAGATGTATCAAAGACAGACTCATCTGAACCTCCCAAAGCCGTGCAACCCAAAAAGTTTTCACCTCCAACGGACGCCTCGGGCGACTTGGTAGTGGAAGGAACAGTCTATCTGCGGCTCTTGCTCCTCCTCAAGGCGATCGACGCAAAGCACATTGACGAGGTTCGCCATAAACCCCACTCAGGTCAGGAACGCTGACCCCACCAGGCCCAGCAATTCGCCCTCGACACGATCGAGCTCATCAACAAGGCCAACAAGCGCAGCTTGGATCAGCTCGCTGCAAAGGCTTACTTTTACCTCGCGCGAGTGTACGAGCTTCAAGGCAAATTGTCCGACCTCAGATCGTCAGCTACCGTGTCCCTTCTCCATCCCTTTACTCACTCCCTTTCCAGGACACTGCTCGCCGCTCGTCAGACCGCCTCTTTGCGAAAAGACGAGACCCTCGAAGTCACTGTCATCAACCTACTCCTCCGATCTTACCTCGCCGATAAGCAATACGACCAGGCCGACAAGCTAATCGCAAAGTCGACGTTCCAAGGTCAAGTCAACCAAGCTCAATCTGTCAGATGGCTGTTCTACGCCGGTCGATTGAGAGCTATCCAGCTCAACTACACAAAGGCCAGAGAATACTTTCAGACGGCCATCAGACGCGCTCCTAAAGACGACGTTGCACCTGGCTTTGTCCAGATCGTGAGTCATCCCTCCCAAACACTGCTCACTTGTTCCAGATCCACAAATACTTCATCGTGGTGGTACTCCTCACCGGTGTCATTCCTGAGCGTTCCATGTTCCGCAAACCTGTCTTGCGCGACGCCCTCGTCCCGTACTTCCAGATCGTCCAGGGTGAGTCGAAGCTCCACCTCTACGTCTCCTGATTCTCCAGCCGTTCGAGTGGGCGATGTCACAGCCTTTCAAAAAGCATTCAAGGAACACGAGGCTACTTTTCTGGCCGATTCAACCCACTTTTTGATCCTCCGACTGCGACACTTTGTCATCAAGACTGCCCTCCGAACCATCACTCTGGCTTACTCGCGCATATCTCTCGCCGACGTCTGTATCAAGCTTCACCTGGATTCCGAGGAAGACACAGAGTATATCGTCGCCAAAGCCATCAAAGACGGAGTCATTGATGCCACGATCGATCACGTCGAGGGATACATGCAATCTCGAGTCGCCAGGGACATGTACGAGACGGAGGAACCGGCCAAGCAGTTCAATCGACGAGTGGAGCACTTGACCGGACTATACAATGAGACGGTCAGGGCGATGAGGTACCCTCCAAATGCTCATCGGAAGGGTGAGCGTGGGGTGTCTCAAATCCTTTGCTGATAGACAACAGAACTTGACAACGCCGCCGAGACTCGGGAGCGGGATAGAGAGATCGCTCAGATGATCCAGGACAATGATGTCGACGATGATGACATGGATGACCTCTAAAGGTGGTGACCAATGCATGAGTGTGACAAACCGGTCCCCCTCTAGAGTACATATCACCAGACCTTTTCACCGTTCTCGCCTTCCCATGCGTTGTAAAACTTTTGCAGATCCTCGACATCCTCCTTACTGCCAAGAAAGACGGGACATCGACCGTGGATGTGCGTTGGAGAGACGTCGAGGATTCGGCGGGAACCTGTGGTGGCAACACCTCCTGCCTGGTCAAAGACGTCAGCGATCTTGCCCCCCCAAAACCCCCCCTCCACCCACCTGTTCCGTCAAGAACGCCATTGGGAACGATTCGTAGAGCATTCTCAGCTTGCCTGACTGTTAGCGCCCTCGCGTGTCCCCATGGCACTCACCATCCTTGTTCTTCTTGTCCCCTGGATATCCAAAGATCCCACCGTACAGCAACGTCCTGTGAACGTCTGCAACCATGGAGCCAATGTATCTAGCGGAATAAGGCTTATTGTTTTTGGGGTACTTGATCGACTCGAGGTATTTGAGGGTCGGCTCGTGGAAGAACAAGCTGTTGCCTTCGTTGAACGAGTAAATCTTGCCTCGGGAAGGGATCTTGATGTTGGGATGGGTCAAGATGAACTCTCCGAGTGACTGCCTGTGTTAGACATCTCAAACTAATCATGGGGCCCACCTCATCCAGCGTGAATCCGTCGACGCCTTGACCAGTTGTCAAGACCAAGTTGCAGGATGAACCGTACCTAGCCATGGTGTCAGCATCCTAAAGTCACCTGGGCGACCTACATGGTGTATCCCGCAGCGACCATTTCCTTTCCTGGGCGAAGCACGTCTTCGACGCTGCCTTTTGACCCCGGCGCCTGTGGTAGTCAGTAGGACTCATCATCGCCGGCAGAACGCTCCGCAACTGACCACTTTGTAAATACCAAAGATCGTTCCTACATTGACACCAGCATCGATATTGCTCGATCCATCAAGAGGATCAAAAACGACACAGCTGAGCCCGTGTCAGTCACCATGCTGTGGAAAATGTCCTCACTATGTGCCTTTGCTTCTGCCAGTAACAACGATGGCATCTTCCACTTCCTCAGACACCATGACGCTGGGACGATTATCAGTGATCGATTTCGAGCTTTCGATGACCCACCTGCACTGCCCTGATGCCCTCAGAGCGTTCACCATGATATCATTGGACAAGACATCCAATTTTTTCTGCTCCTCTCCACTGGCATTGGAGTCTCCGGCCAGACCGACCAAGTTGATCAACCTGGCCTTTCGGACCTGGGAGGCAATGTATTTCGAGGTGACCTGGGAGTTCAGCCTAGAAACCCATCTCCCTCTCACCTGGATACCAATCAGGAGCAGGGTCAACTCCCCCGAGGCCTTCTCGCCCAAAGCTTGTTGTTGGGCGAGAATGTGACGGGTGAGAGTGATGAGGTCGGTGGAAGGAGCTTCTTGTTCGGTCGCCATAGTGTGAGGTAAGGCACTGGGTTTGTTTTGAACAGGCGATGATTCCGATCGAGCTTTCTTGGTAGGTGTTTGAATCGTTTGCGAGGTATTCGTGCGTATCTCGGTAAAGACAAATGCTCCGAGCCGGCGGGTCAAGGTCGTTCAAAGTAGAGACTGTTTTGGAATGTCTACAAAATGAATCGAGGTAACAAAGTCTTTGCTTCCTGTACGTGCTCTGTGCTCTTCAGACGGACCTCCAGTGTATCCATACAACCCATACAACCCCCACAACCATCCCGACCTGCTCCGGCCCGGGGCATCCGAACCACAACTCCTCCATCCATGAAATCCGCTTTTCGGCGCTACTCGGCGGTTGTGGGGGCGGGGGAAAAATATGCATACAAAATTGGTTTCTCTATGCTCCATCCGCGAATAGACTGGCATCAATCACATCGTCTACTCGGAGAATCATCCTGACCACTTGTGTGGCGAGCAGGAACTGTTGTCGTTTGGAAATCAAAGGGTCGTAGACGTGTTGCTCCTTCATGTCTACAAATTAGCATTGCTCCCCTTTCTGAAGACTCACCATTGACACCGGTTTGCAGACAGTCGATACCCAATCTAGGATTGCTCTCCGTCACCTGTCGACTCTTGACATCTGCCAATGTATCGATCGGAGACAGACCACTGTTCTCCGCGAGTGCAAGGGGAACCGCATCGAGGGCAGTCGCGAACGCTCTCATGGCGTATTGCTCAATCGAAGGGATCTGTAAAGCGTCAGAATAGGGTGTTCACAAGAGCTGCTGACCTCGTCTGCCCTCTTGGACACTGCAATCGATGCACAGATCTCCGCAGCTCCACCTCCGTACACCACTCGGTTATCCCTGACCAAGTTTCGGACCACACACAGCGCGTCATGCAGGGCTCGTTTCGCCTCGTCAATAATCTAGAGCGCGGTCAATTGACTGTTGCCGTTCCCTCTCTCACCATCTTGTTGCTACCTCTAACAAAGATAGTCACGGCCCGAGTATTGGCGCACTCCTCAATGACCAGCATCTTTTCTCGAGTCGTCCCAAACGTCATTTCCCTGACGAGACCCGCCTTGCCCAATTTTTCAGCAGTCAAGTCCTCAAAGCGTGGGACAATGCGACCGTTGGTGGCGATCGCAATGAGCTGGCAGTGATCAGCAAGTATGTACTTGTCCGAACCCACCTCGATCTCTGGTCCACCGACCCATCGCACCGCAGGCAGGTCATTCTGCATCAACAAATGGTTCGCCTCATCGTCAAAGCCCCATTGACAGATGACAAGGTTGGCGCCAGTGTCCTTGACCCTGTGTTCAGTGTCAGCGACGTCTCGTGTCCTGGCTCACCTCTTGATCATCTCCAAAAACTTTTCCTTTTCATACTCTCTGAGCTTTTTGTACTCTTCCACACTCTCTATATCCAACTTGTGCTTTGTCTTTGGTCTGGGCGGTTCGAATGGGCACGTCAAGATGGCCAATTTGGCATCGCGGACAGTGGTCGGCATCTGAGGATGTGACATGTCCTTATCCACGACCACTCCCTTGACCAAAGACGTATCTTCCAGAGCACCTCCGACTTTGCCATCCACCTTGATGAGCTCAAAATCGACATCTCGACGAGCGAGATCAGCGACGGAGAGGACAGCGTCAACCGCAATATTGGCAAACTTGTCGTGCGCTATCGAGACACTGAGGTGCCGTCAGCGTGTACTGCGGCGTTGACTCACATTTTGCTACCGAGAGACGTCTTTGCAGTCTTGAGCAGATTGCTAATGTCGTCCTTGGAGAATTCGATCTGCGTCGTGGTATCAGCATTTGCTTCCCCTTGCTCCACTCACAGTGTCTGCAACTCGATCCAGCTCCTGAATGGCAATCTCACACGCCTTTTCGTATCCGTCCGCTATCCGAATAGGGTGGATCCCACGATCAAGCAGGGTCAAAGCGGATGACAGCAAGGCACCGGCCAACACTGGTACAGGTGAGACGGTACACGGCGAGGCATACTCACCGACGACTCCCGTGGTTCCATCTCCAATCTCATCATCCTGCGACTTTGACACCTGAGTGGGAGATGAGCTCGTTTTCCCAGGACTGACAGAGGGAAGCTGACCTGCACTAATAATTTTGCAATCTGGTGCTCGACCTCCATCTGCCCTAAAATCGTAGCTCCGTCATTTGTGACGGTGATATCTCCATCCGGCGAAATGAGGATCTTGTCCAGGCCTGAAGGGTCAGACGCGACTCCCTCTCGCCCCTCTCACCTCTCGGCCCAAGGGATGTTTTGATAATGTTCGTAACTGTCAAATGTCAATGTCTTAAACTTGGACTTGCCCACTGACCAGCTCTCGCGGCGAGGATATGACTCTGATGCGGTGTGAGCTTGGCCCAGCTAAAACATCGAGCTCACCCTTATAGCCTCCAAGCCGTGCGTTCTGACCTTCTTGCCCTGCTCGCTGCTTGGGGTAAGCTCACCCATCAAACCCACGGCGCCTCGACCTACCGGACAATGATGAACGGTCGACCATTCTGAGAGCGTCGTGAGCTTCCTCAAGAGTTTCGCTGGCGCGATTTCTCACCTCGTCCTGAGCATAGACCGCTTGTCCAGGCTCGATCTGTCCGACAGACATCTTCTGCGATATGTAAGAGTGTATAGCAATCAAGCAGTCATGTTGAAACGCGGTCGCTCGAAATTAGCAGTGAACCCGCGACCACAAAATAGGCGCTCAACCACTTGAGCCTATTTCACCTCCACTCTTCGGGTCTGCTTAGAAATCTTGGATGTTCAACACTGCAGTCATCTGTCTCGACAGCGGTCATACGAGGATCTAACGCTGTCAAGATGTCAGATCCTCTCGACACGGCTGTCTCTCGCAGGCTCAAATCTGTCAAGAACATCATCATCGTCCTATCTGGAAAAGGAGGTGTAGGCAAATCATCATCAGCAGTGCAGCTCGCCCTCTCATTGCTGAACACATCGCCAAACACAAGGGTCGGACTCTTAGACCTCGATCTGACTGGACCGTCCATACCCCGGATGGTCGGTCTCGACACACCCGAAGCCTCTGTTCATCAGTCCTCGGCTGGCTGGGTACCGGTCTATGTGGACCAAGAACGCCGGCTCGGATGTATGAGCATTGGATTCTTGTTAAAAGATAGAGGCGACAGTGTGGTATGGCGAGGGCCAAAGAAGGACGGAATGATCCGGCAATTCCTGTCAGAAGTCCGCTGGGGAGATCTGGACTACCTAGTGGTTGACACTCCGCCTGGTGGGTTACATTCCTTTTTCCCAAGCTCATGCGCTGCAGGAACATCTGACGAGCACATCTCCCTCATGACACATCTACACCCTCTGTTCACACCTACCTCCGAGAACCCTACAACGCCCAGTTCGATCCTCATCACAACACCTCAGACTACTGCCCTTAACGACACCATCAAATCCCTCTCCTTCACCCGCAAACTGTCTCTACCGGTCCTCGGTCTCGTCGAGAATATGGCCGGCTATGCTTGTTCCTGCTGCGGGGAAATCAGCGACACTTTCGGACGAGGAGGCGGAGAAGACATGGCCAGACAGAATGGGCTAGAGTTCCTGGGCAGAGTGCCCATAGACACTGTACTGATCAGGCTATTGGACGCGGTCTCCAAAGGCGATTTACCAGGAGCAGAGGCCAATGGAGCTCCACGATTAATAGAATTCAACGGACATGCCGGTGTATCCACCTTTCCCCTACTCGATCGGTACAACGAGACAGCATCGGCCAAGATATGGAGATCCATCACCGAAGGCATACTGCAAGGTCTCATACAGCGCACAACGGACATTTCACTGGCATTAAGAGCAAAGTCGGCAGTATAGATTCATCTTCATCTCGAGACGGGTCAACACCCCATGTATAATCCATGTATGTCTAGCTCGACAACGGCTTGAAGATGATGGGGATGTCGCTCTTGTTCGTGCCCTTGACGATGGTCTTGGACGAAGCGATCCTGGCGTGTCAAAGCTCAGCTTCTCAATCCACTCACATGCCCATTCTGACGACCTCTTGACCCTCCGGCTGGGACACCTCGAACGATCGAAGCAATGCAAAAACCGTCGCTTTCACTTGCATGATGGCAAATCGAAAGCCTCTGAAAGGTCAACTTCAGAGCGATGACACAGAAACCCACAGGCAGGGTCTGGTTCCGGCGGAGAATGTCAGGCTTTGACCCCAGATCGAAGGCAAGCCAGTTGCCTTGACAGCGCCGTCCATGAATCGTTCCGGTCGGAATTCCTCTGCATCGGGACCGTATATTTCCTTGGATGTATTCACGCTGGGTACAGCTGGGAATAAGTGAATGCTGGCTGCTCAGACTCACCGATGTTGATGTCGGTCCCCTTGTCAATGGTGACAGCATGTATGAGGCTGCCATTTTTGCCGACGATGGGCGTAGACAATGGGACGGTGACCGTCTTGTGAGTGTGTCGGGTGATGGTTGGTGCTGCAGAGTTCAAGCGCAACAGCTCTCTGACGAATGCTTCGAGAAAAGGTAGTTTGCTGATATCGTTCCTAGAAGGTCGGCGAAGCACTAATAGCAGACTTACATCGTAGGCTCATCTTCCATGTCCATTACCTCCGCTCGGAGCCTGGCTTGGGTTTCGGGACGTGTCGCCAGAAGGGACAGGCACCAGATCAAGGTGGAGGTAGTCGTCACGGTAGAGGCGAGAATCTGCGGTCAGTAGGTGCCACAACTCTACACGCACCAAGGTGGACAACAGCGAAACCAGCTCTTCGTCCGACATACGACTGCTGTCTTTGACGTCTTGAGCCATGTTGGCCTTCACTATGCGATTGAGCGAGAGCTGTGCAACGGGCTGACATACGCAGGGTGGAGATGACATTCTTTGACCCGAAGTCTGAGCGCGTGACCTCGTGTCCTTCTCCCAATAGTTCCCGCTTTCGAGTCTGCACAATATCCTGAACATCAGCCTGGGTTCGATCTCAAAAATCACATCACCGATCCGCTGAAATGTGTCCTTGGACTTGCCAAGAACCCTTTCGCTATGCTAAAGATGTCAGGCCTGGAAAGGGCGGCTGCTACTCACGAGCCAAGTTCCAGGGATCGCAAGCTTTGTCTTGATCTGCCACAAGACTCCCCTCAATCTCGTCGTCTGGAGGATTCCCATCCAGGCCGTGTACAATTCGTTGGGCGCTCCATCCATTGCCCCAAGATTCGTACCAGAAGAAGCCATACCCATCACGTCCGTCGTGAACATGCCCATAAAGCTCGAGGCACCTATCTGCCTACCTTCAGGTCCAACCTTGTCCACCAGGCGTCTCGCTTGATGCAAGAAGATTGGCCATTGATCGCTCATGGGCCCTACGCCAAAGGCAGGAGCCATGATCTTTCTCAGGCGTTTATGATCAGACCTGTCGACTGTCATCAAGCTGCGATCACCTAACAAGCGTCTGAAATCCGCCTCATGACTTTTACTTCGACCAAATTCATCGTCGTGGGAGAGGACATAAGAAGCCAGGCCAAGGTCGCAAGTGAGAATGTTCGGCGTGTACAGTAATGAACGCCACTGTATCGTTGGACCGTACTTGTCAAACCATTCTCTGGTGGTCTGGCCAGTTTCTTTCGCCAAAAGTGAGGGGAAGGACCCTCGCATGAAGGAATCGGCTCGGGGACCTAGAGACCTTGAGCTGCTGTTTCCTCCTCATCTCACCTGGTAGGTTCGAGAAGCTGAACCAAAACCGTTGTTTAGCCTCCCTGGACATCCATAACACTGCCAAGCCCGACAGGATTGTGGCGAGTGCGGTGGCGGTGGTCAGGCTGGTCAACGAGGCGAGAGCGTCTGCAAGCGTGCTGGAAGACATGCTGGAATGTTCTGCTGCTTGACGTGCGATGACGACAACGTCAAGCGGTTGACATGCAGAACGCAAGCATTCTTGTAGTCTTCGGGGCCACAATGATTTGTAAACCTTGCCCGGGAAGGCCGGTTGGAACGAGATCATCCTGACAAATACATGCTTGGCAAACCGAACATGATGCATCATGCGATGCGAGCGAGACAGCATCATTGTTCCTGACGTCGTCGTGCAGGCGGATCCAAAGAGCAGAGATTGAATCCACTGAGAAGGCATTGAATCCACTGAGAAGGCAGCCGACTTAAGTTGGCACCGCTGCAAAGAGCGCCACGGACCGATGGTCGTTCTTGCCGATAAACCCTGCTGTCGAAGCTGGCGATAAGGATGACTTTCCACAGATCCACTGTTTCCTCAGGCTCGAATAAGGGACCTCGGCTCCATGGCAGATTACAGAGTCGATGATATTGCTGCCATTGACGATGGAGGCCCCCGTGATGAGAGAGTCACCCTGGATAATTCGATCCGCTGACTCTCGCTTCTCCTTCCACGATGGTCGAAACCCCCAAAAATGGCATGATTCACATCTGCCTTGCCTCTGACCTTGCTCTGTTGACCCAATTTGCAGTGGCTCAGCTTGGCTGCACCTTCCACCACGGCATGTTGTCCAACAGTACAGTGCCTCAGGAAGGCGTCACCCAGCACAGTGGCATTGTTGCATACCTTGCAGTGTGACAGATCGGCCGAGTCGCTGACACGGGCGTTCCCGGATAGCGTTGTATGTTGGAGGTTGGCATTCCCGAACACGCGCGAGGATCCCTTGATGTTGCAGTGGGACAGCTTGACATTTCCGTCGCCCTGACTCTCAGAGCTCAACTTTGACCCGTTGAGATCCATGGGTCGGCAAGGTATCTCGTGCGATTGCTTGGACTCCGGAGAAGATGTGTGGAATCGGGAGGAAGGGTCGTCCGTTCGCATGCGTTCGCATGTGGACTGATCTGAGCTGTGTTTTCGATAGAGACGTTGAGTAGGTCAAGTAGAACGACACTGTTACTCGCAGATTTCGATACGTTTCGGGCTATTGACCGCTGTAAGCGACATATCTGAGTAGTTGCTGAAGTCTATCTTCGCTCGTAAACATTAGTGGCGTTGTCAAGCACCGCTCAAAGCCTCAAGTGTCATTGCATCTTCCCCACACGCCGAAACACTGCAGTATCTGTCTACAAGTGGCAAAGACGGGCACTTTGCTGGGCAGCTGGGACCCAGGCACAGGCGGTGAACTGCTTATCCACATACCGAGGTTTGACAACTCGGCTATGCGGCCCGGTGAACTGTCCACTGCCTCGGCCCAAAATGTGCTGTACAGCTGGGCAACCATCTCGTCTTCCTGTGAGAGACTGCGCAGAGTTGGCCACAAGATCAGACAGCTCCGCTTGAACAGATACCATGCAAAAGCAATGTCCTGTGATAACGACTCGGATGTCAGCTCGCAGTTGCGTCAGCCTGACCAGCCTCGGCCTTCCCATCCGCTAGAACCCTCTTCTCATCCGCTTCGATCCTAGCCTTTCTAGCAGCCTGAAGTTTCTCGTCGATCCTGCGCTTTGGTTTTGACCTAATGTATCTCAGCTCCTCGGGCGTCGCTCCTTTTTCCAGGATCTTCGACAGGACAGGATTCTTCTTTCCTCCATATGCGCCGATCGAAGAATGTTCACCGACCAGTTCCAGCTTGACATCTCCATATTCTTTCCTCAGCTCCGGGTCATTCATCAAAGTCCTCTGAACGATCAAGTGATTGAGCAAAGCAGCACCTGTCCGCTTGTTGAGGTAGACAGCTCGTCTGGGTGTCCCATCTTCAGTCGGTTTAGATGCACCGCTGTCCAAGGCATGTTTGTCGTATCGAAAGACCATCCTATCGATCCCATTCGCTTCATATGCGTATGTGTACCCATTGGCTGTCAAGGCCATGGTGGCTTCCATAATGTCCTCGGCATCCACAACGATGTCCAGGTCGATGATTGGCTTGGCTGCTAAACCTGGGATAGAGGTCGATCCGACGTGAATGATTTCATATTTCTCCTTTGGCAAGAAATCGGCTAGTGCATCGTCTAGTTGAGCCCGAATGAACTCAAAGTGGGCAGGCCACTCGGGATTGTATGGTACGACGTTAATCTGAAGCATGTCGGAGGCCTCCTGGGCTCATTAGAGAATCAGAGAAGAAACCAAGAACTTGACGCGTGCTGCTCATACTCCTACGGTGTTTCGGTCCGCACCCCGGCGTTCGCATCCGTCAGGCGGGGTCAAAAACGATGAAATTTGTCTGAAGTTGCTAACGCCGGGGATATCTCGCATGTCTAGGGCCAGGCCAAGCCCGACTATCTACCTCCAGATTGCTAGGCAGGTTGAGGATCAAATGTCAACCCTGTCTTCGTTTCTCGACTACAAGTCCCTATCACAAGCGCCACATTGCGCCTTTACTGAGCCCCGGCTGACAAACGTGACGAGCTGCTCAAGTGTTTGGACATCGTGTGAACAGCTGTAGCGCTCCTCTAGCCATTCCTTAATGATAGACTCTATCGGCTCTACCAAGATCCAACCCGGAAGCCAGATGACAAAGGACGTTCCGCTCAAGTCTTGCTCGGGTTCGTCGTCGTCTTCTTCAGTTGAGGTCGATTGATCGTCATCCGTGAGTCCAGTATTTCCAATTGTCTGTGTGGTCGGAGGTCCATCTGATAACCTAGGATCTGAGGTCCCCGGTCCAGTTACCGCAGCCTGCGCCTCCGGAGCTGGATCCACTGAATTCGGAAAACGCTGAGCGAACCACTGCCTTCTCGACTCGCTGAGTGGTGAGGCATCATCGGGTGGAGGTTCCGTAGGTGCTGTTGGGATCCAGGTCGGGATCGGAACGACTTGAGGTCTAGGATCTATCGCTTGGGTGATAGACAGTCTGATCTGCTCGACGACTTTCACAGCAGCCGACTGCAGAAAGATGTCACTTTCGCGGCCATCATCGTCTTCATCATTGAACACAAACGCTTGCTCGCTGAGGTAATCATCCTCGAAGCAAAGGTTGTTCAGCGCGCCCCGAATGGCTATCGGCGCCGTGATATCGCTGTGCAGATGGCAGGTCGATTGCTTCAAACCTTTCATCTCACTTATGTCGATTATGAGATTCGATCGTGAGAGGAATCGAAAGCTGGGACCTGCGCCCGGCTCACGCTCGTCGAGAGTGAAGTCTCTAGGCGGTTTGGAAGGTATATCTACACAGAGATAAGCTGGACGAGAGGCCAAGGACAGGCTCGAAATGAGTTCACTGCCTAACCTCTTGCCAACCTTCTCAGCCCGAGAGATTCTCTCCAACGCACTTCGAGCAATGACAATCCTCTTCAATTTGGGAAGCAGAGTGATATGATCTGCACTGAGGCGCTCAACCATGCGAGCAAAATGACTAGTGCCTTGTCCGTATGGCGTCGTTTTGATGACCAGCGTTCGAACATTCCACAGATTGTACAGGATCCTCAGATGAGGAGGCATGTCGATAGGATGAAGATCATGGAACGTCTCGAACATGTACGGTGGAAAGTCGGCACCTCCATCATAGACTCGATCGAGGGTGATAAAGTTGTCAAGGAGGTACGCCGAGCTCTCATCGTCTAGGTAAAAGGTGGAGTACAACAGGGGTTGAGCGATCAAGTATAACTTTTTAGAACAACGCGCGATCCTTGCAAGAGTGGTCTGCGAGATGGGCTGAGAGGTGTTGGCGAGATGCAACGCTACACGGGGTAGTAGATCGAGAGGAAGAGGACGGGAAAAGAAGAGATGGCTCGGGGAGCCCGATAATGGGTGTTCGCTCATGATATGCCAAATAGACAGCTAAACATTCCAGGGCAGCTGGGTTGGACATTGAACGGGTGGCGAACCGTTAGGACGGCGGAGAATTCCGCTCTGGAAGGAGCTCGCCCTGAACATGGTAATGACGCAGATTGAGGATGGGAGCGAAGGGGCTGCCAGCGATGTATGACCATAGATTCACCAAGTAGAGGCAGTGTAGCGCTTGGTGGTAGTTGGTGGTCGCATCTGAGGGTCTTATTGGCGAAAATTGTCTTCTCCATAGGATGCCCGCGGTTACGACACTGCCTCGGTCATGTGGACAATGAGTGCAATGGGCCACACAGCGAGAGACAAGACATGGACAGCAAGATGTCCAGCGGCTGAGTCCAAACGAGTAGAAATGTATACAACGATCTTACAACATGATGTCTCCAGGTCATTTTCTGATCCTCTGGGTATCCACACCGCCTTATCGGTTGTACGCCGGTGGAGCGAGCGATGCAGTCTCCGTACTCGTGTGATTCCTCGTCGTATCTGAATGTGACTTCCGCCTCAGCTTTTCGCGCCATCCTGTCCGCTTCGAACGTGTCGTGGGCAGTGTAGAGGACTCAAGAGAAGAATAGGATCGGTCTGTAGTAGTGCACCCTCAGTATCATTTGGACTGTGTATGAGCACAACGAAAAGTCGACTTACCATCGTAAGAGGGTGGAAGGCCATGCTGAACCCTATGTTCCTTGTCTTTCTTCTCTCTGCGCACTTGAACGACTTTGCCCGCTGCTAACGAGGCCAGAAAGATGATGATCGCCGCCATGAGGAGATGAATGCAGTGGACCGATGCGATATAGTTTGTGAGATTGTAGACCTTACTGATGGGTTATCACTGATGGGTGGTGATTGACTGGCACAGACGCCTTTTCGACAATGCCTAGAGGTCTAGATGACCAGAATGCTCCAGTCTGTAGGTCGAGATGATGTATGCAGCAGATTTGGTCAATGAACAATTGTTCATGACCTCATCATGATATGCTCATCAATGTGAGACGATCATCCCGAGCAAACTCTTTGTGGCACCACAACCATCACCGTGAATCCCGGCGATCAACCTGAGTGCCCAGTTTCACCTCTTTGACTCCAGGCCTGAGCGGTGTAGACAAGTCCCACAATTACCGCAATCACTGCTCCTTACGATGCATTCACGACTCGGCGTCTGGAACGACTTCATCTGATCCCACCTTTGCCCTCTTGACATTTGTCTCTTCGCCCATGTCCTCAAGTTCGGCTTTGCGCTTCTCCCCCCCGGGCTCGGCAGGTGCAGCATCGCTCGCTGTAGTATGCTCCGCAACGTGCTCGGCCAGGCCCTGCTTGGTCTGATGATGTTTCTGATATGATTTTGCCCTACTAGCTGGACCCCAGTTCTGAGTCGGATTCTCCTGATAAAAGACCACCTTTTGACCCTTGTCCAGTTTATACGTCTCAGGGTGTTTAGACAAGTTGATCTCGTGCCTGTCAGACCGAATGAGTTCCGAACGGCAAGAAAATGCGCAGACTCACGTTTGAGCCTTGGCTAATAATTCCCTCGCTTGACTCTTCTCTGCGATATTGTCCATTCTGACCGGGTTTGTCTTGATACTTTCCCTCATGATATCGTAGATGAAACTCCAAGGTGCATTTGTCTTTAACGATCCAGCGGTAGCGTGTGATCGAGAGACATTGTATCCCGCATGGAGGAGCGCGTTGATCGCGGTTGAACTGGGTGGGCTGGTCGCGTGGAAATGACTCGCAATCCGGTTCAGGGTAAAGTAGAACGGGTCGGGAAGCTCCTGCCAGGTAAATTCCTGTCAGTCTTAGGTTCGCCCGGCCTCCCCGAGCGACTTGCCTGCTCCGCCAATGTCAACATGCCGTGCATCCTCGTCCATGTTCCGTACTGCTCCTTGTCCCCTTCGATGCCTTTCAACACTATGCGGGCGAATTCAGGATCCTGAATCGGGCCCAACCACATGGGACCGCCGACCTTTAGCATTCGTAAGTCAGTTTCTATTCTACCTCCGATCCTGCAAGACGCTCACGTTTGGTCTGGTCCCGCATTCCACGCATTTGTCCCCATCGATAGCTTTTTGAGGCAATTTGTAGTCTTTAATCAATTGCCCAAGCGCATTCTCCTTCTGGATAGTACGTCCGAACGGCTGGATCTGATTGACATGGCAATAAGGACAGTAAAAGACGAGGCCAGTTTGGCTGCGTCAATGAGATCAGTGAGACTGTCTGACTGGCTCTGTCCAAACGCCCTCACCTGGCCAAGTCCTTGACTTGAGCAGGACTGGTGGTGATCAGGATGAACAGTCTAGCGTAAAAATCGATGGAGAAGGAGAGCAAGGGAGTAATATGTCGGCCATAGCGAGCAGCAGCGTTGGCGACAGAATGGAGGATCAACCTGAGTCCCACTTCATGTCGGTATTCGGCGTTGACACAGGTACCTCCGTAGTTTGAGAATCTGGAAAGAGGTCAGACAAAGTAGAGTGTCCTGACTTGCGATTTTTCAGGATAAGCATTGCCAGCAAAGACAGCAGTGTCGGTACATGTGACGCAGAGCAGACCTGCACAAGAAAGAGGATCAGCAAACTGGGCTTTGTTTTCTAGGACGCCATGCACTCACCGCCGTCCGCCACGGCGTTCACCGCTGCATCGATGAAGGGGGCAGCTGTACCATATGGATCCAGATCCACGACCTCGACGCGTTTGACAGGATGCCGATGAGCCAGCATCAGATCACTGAGCTTCATGAGCTTGATAACAGCGATACAGAGACTGCACGCACCAAGCATCACCTTCTGTCACTCTGACGAAACCATCACATCCAGCTCGTCTCCCCACATCGATTGATTTGTCGGAGCTATCAGCGTCGCCATGAGCAGTCTTTCCAGACCCTTCCTCCGTCTCAGTCTGCGATTGAGCAGCATCAGTCCTTGATGGACCGGCCTTGCTCGGCGGATGATTCAAGGGGTCTTCTGCCACGCCATTATACGCTACATTCATCCGCATTGCCTCGCAAGCAGAGGGGGAGAGATCGTTGGCCAGCACACACCTAATGTCAAGCTATGTCAGCAGTAACTCGAAGAAAATCCAAGGCTGAGTATGAACCTACTTGACATCCGGGATCTCCTTTGCATATCGGATAGCTCGGAGACCGGTGGCGGAGAGGGCTTCGAGTATGGTGATTTTGTGGGGTCGAAAGGGTTTCTGTCTCGCACATTAGTCCGGTTTGCCGAGCTCAAGAATCCCTGTCTAGCTCACAGGGTTCGATGGTCCAGCGACCGGCTGTCCGTGGGAGCCCTCTCCAGTACCATTCACCGTCATCTCTGTTCGGTCAGTCCGGCCGGTGTCACACTGACTCACCCTCGGGGTTGACAGTGACCTCGGCTCTATGCTCTGCATCTCCCTGTCCCTTCTTACCTTTCTTTCCCTTCCCCTTTCCTTTCTCAGCTTTAGCCTTGTACTTGGCCTCTGCCAGCTCCTTCCTCCTCTCGTTCCAAGCTCTGATGACAGCGACGCTGAGGTCTCGATTGAACTGCTGAGGTGGGTTCAGAAAAGCGCCAGCGGAGGGCAGCAATATCGTCGTCTTGCTCTCCGTGTGAGGTTTATGATTGAGCGGAATCCCGCCCGGTAGTGGAACAGTGTACGGAACGTCCATAGCGTCAGATGAGGTTGAGCAGTGTCTGACAGAGATCGACAAGGGCCTGCTGCGACGGATGAATCCAAACAATCGGCTCCCATTGGATAAAGGTCCAATGTTCATCCGCTTTGCTAACTCCTCTGCCAGACAGCGGTATGATTACTGGCGACCTTCAGGATGCCCTTCAAGATACCAACCGAGCAGTTGTTGCAAGGCTCGAATTCCAACTTTTTTGCCAACCCCGCGGCCAACTTTTGGAAGTCACGTGATATCCTATCAATCCAATTGCCGAAATCTCCCAGTCAGCCGTTTGCATTTCTCATCATCGACCTCGGCATCGACCAGGGACAGAAGGGCGGAACATCGTTGTACATCTGAACCTGTTTCGTGTCTTCCTTCGGATTTCATCAGCTATTCAGCTACAGGGGACGATGAATAGAACTGGACCAGAAGCATTCGCGAGACTTGCTCAGCAGCTCAACAGAGCCAGGCTGCAAGCGACGGGTGGAGGAGGCGGAGGAGGTAGCGGCGGCTCAGGAGGAGGATTGCCAGGTGGGAAAGGCATCTTGGCCGGTGGTGGAGCTTTGATCGCTCTCGCTGCTGGAGGTATCGCCTTGAACTATTCACTGTACAACGGTGAGTCATGGATAAGAGTCTGCTCGGTGATATCGATGCGAGGCAATCATCTGCGTTGCGCCATCGGCTTTTTGAGGGTCTCTTCCTGTCGAATCGCTCGTATGCTGACGCCATCATTTTCCTTCTCCCTTCAGTCGACGGAGGTCATCGAGCCATCAAGTATACACGTTTATATGGTATTCGGCCTGATATCTACCCCGAAGGAACTCACTTTGTCGTATGTCGTTGAAGATCCTCAACGAGCGCGAAATCCCGGTTCTGACACTTGCACCAGATCCCCTGGTTCGAAACGCCCATCATCTATGATGTGCGAGCGAAACCCAGAAACATCGCCTCGTTGACGGGAACGAAGGATCTGCAGATGGTATGTCGATTTGCTATTCACCATAGGGCTCGTCCCGCTGACTGAAACGGCCACCAGGTCAATATCACCTGCCGTGTCTTGTCTCGACCTTCTGTCAACGATTTGCCGACAATGTAAGCGTAGAGTCAACCTGTGCTTCGGCTGTTGGAAGTCTTCCTAGCTTATCCACCGTGTAGATACCGAGAGCTCGGTACCGACTATGACGAACGAGTTCTCCCCTCCATCGTCAACGAAGTCTTGAAATCCGTCGTTGCTCAATTCAACGCCTCGCAACTCATCACTCAACGAGAAATGGTTTCTCGACTGGTACGAGAGAACCTGACTCGTCGAGCAAGAAGATTCAATCTGATCCTCGACGACGTCTCCATCACCCACGTTGCGTTTTCCCCAGAGTTCACACATGCCGTCGAGGCCAAGCAAGTCGCCCAGCAGATCGCTCAACGTGCTGCCTTCTTGGTCGATCAGGCCATCCAAGAGAAACAGAGTATCATTGTTCGAGCCCAAGGAGAAGCTAAATCTGCCGAATTGATCGGAGAAGCAGTCAGGCAAAACAAGGGTTTCTTACAGCTCAGAAGGTTGGAAGCCGCGCGAGAAATTGCAACGACGTTGAGCCAGAGTGGAAACAAATTGATGCTGGACGCCAAGAGCTTGTTGTTGAACGGTGAGTGGCCGCTCCTCATGTCATCTTTGACCCAACTGACTCGCCTCAGTGGCCGAGGATGACGTTTTGAATGCGACGAATCTTAAAAAGCAATAAGGACACGGGTTCCATATTTTCGACACTCCCTCCAATGACAGACATGCATCAGACATCCCTGTGATGCGCCCTGCCTTTTAGAGCTTGAGATTACTCAAAGTCATGACATTATTCGTTACACGATACAGGTACAAGGCTACAAAACGTCTTTGCGCCAATGACAGATACTATAATGATTTGCTCGTACGGTGGGGACAATTAATATCAGTTACACGTTTGGCCGCCTTTTGTTGTCTTCTGAACTCGTTCACTTGCCCCTTTCGCCTCATCGTGCACGTGTGCAACTCCTTCTTCCCCGGTCCATCAGGCCCAACCCTATGCTATCCAGGATCCGAGTGTTCCAGCCGCGACCAGGACCAACACACCAGCACCTAACAAGCCCATGCTTGGGTTCATCACTACAGCCGATGATGTGGCATTGGGCGACTTGAACGCGTATTGACTACCTAGTCCACACCAATTGATAGACGAGACATCGGCTTGCGACATGAAAAGCTGGTAACGAAGGTGAGCTCGGTCAGCTGCAAAAACGATCTAGCTCACATATGGCATTCCTCCGTATCCGGACGCAGCGTACGATACCGAGATGGTGCCATTGGCACCCACACTGAAAGAACGGCACGACATGATGCTGGCAGATGTCAGCGCTTGAAGCTTTGATCGCATCTTTTATCCACGTACTCGATGACCGCACTGGTACTGTCGAATCCGGAATTTGGGACGCCAAAGGTGACTTGTTGACTGGGAGACCCTCGCTAGCATCGAGTCAGTTCGTGTCCGCCGGAATTCGGCCTGACTCACGTTGGTCAGGACGGCGACGAATGGTCCCTTGCGGATTGCGACATCATAGTCTGTACTGGCGATGAATTGGGTCTTTGAATTTATGAAGTTTTGTCCATTGTACATCGTGTTGTTCGTCATGACGGCTTTGCGAACGGCATTCAATGTCTTGATCCTGTTGTAAGTGGTCGTATTGGCATAATTGGAAGGCCAGAGCGCTTGTCGGTTGTAAGGATCTCCGGCGCCTTCGTGGAATTCTTGCTCTTGTCCACTGTGAACGGCATCAGGCTTGTCCTTGGAAAAGAGTGCGAGCTCAACCCACTAATAGACAATGGGAATGCCATCAAAGATGAATTGAGCAATGAGAGCATTGTAAGCGAGTTGTGGATCGACGGTCGCGTTGAGCCATCGAGGGAGATCGTGGTTTTCGAGAAAGTTGCCAAAGACCATTGGGTCCTAGTTGCAGGTGTGAAGGTCAGACACGCTGACCTCTCGGTGTCTCGCTCCACTCACAGGCATGTCAAGTACAGCGTTTCCGATCTGAACGAAATTGCTCATGTTTCCCATCGGAGTGCCAAACGCTTGGACAAGGGAAAAGTACAGGGGATATCCTAAGATGGAGTCCATCCACTTTTGCGTCTGCCATTCGGCGGCAAAGCTGGGATCGAATGAGCTCAATCACAGAACAGTGCACACGACTGAGCTCACACTACATCTCCGGTGTAAACTTCTCCGATGCAGAAGACTCCTGCAGCTCCGCAGAAACCTGGCCAGAAGACCCCTGGAATGTGTTTGGCAGCTGATAAGAGATTAGCAGAGCCACTTCATGCACACCTGCCATCTATTCTTAGTCCGTCGATGTTGTACGTCGAAGTCAGATTCTTGATCCAGTTCTGGAGTGTGGTAATGACAAAGGGATTCTCTGTGTCGACATCCATTAATGGTAGTTTAAGGTCTCCTAGCCAGCTGGACAACTGTGAGCTTGGGTGCAAGGAGGCTCTTTGAGGACTCACCAGTACTGCTCCGATGTCAGGTTGCTAAAGTTGACAGGACAATATGGATGATATTGATCCGGGTTTGTCCAGAAGACGTCTGCTGCCTGAAGGGCCTCTGTGCTCAGCGAATCGTTGATCGACAGGGATGGGACGTTATTGACGACAATGTCGACCATGAGCAACATGTTTCGTTTGTGTAGCTCATTGGACAAGGTATGCAGATCCTGTTCAGATCCAAATCGAGGGTTCAACGTTGTCGGATTCGTGACCCAGTACCCGTGATAGGCAAAATTGTAAGGTGTCGCAATGTCAATGTTGGTCGAAACGGGTGATATCCAAATGGCGTCGAAACCCATATCCTGGATGTAGTCCAATTTGTCAATGATTGACAACCACGTTCCTCCACACCATGTCTGAGCTTTGGGATCGCATACGGCCGGTAAATCTTGGGTTCTGGCTGGAGCATCGGCCGAAGGAGGGGCGAATCGATCGGTGAGGAGTCTTGGAAGAGCGTCTCAGCAAGGAGATGATGAGGAGGAGGCGGAAGCTCTACACTCACTGATATATAGATTTACCTTTCCATTGCTCGGCTGTGAGTGCGAGGGTGGAAGGGACACAAGCAAGCAAGGCGGCGGAAACGAGAGCAGATGGTGTGGACAGTTTCATGATGCTGGTTGATGAGATGGGTAGGGTCGTGCGGGGCGCGTGTCAATGGGTTGTAAATGAATGTGATGGTTTCCAAAAGAGTGTGGGGTTGTCACAGTGACTGAGACAGAGAGCGAGATGGGTGACAAGGATCGTGTCAATGGTCCATAGTTCGAGACGTGTACGTTTGGACGCTTTGAACAGTCTATCGCCACCGGACAGCAGGGAAGGAGAGGGGCAAAGACGAAGAGAGAGTCAGTTCATGGAAATTATCATGTGGTCAAAGCATGGAGAGACATCCGAGAGCATCGGAGGGGTGAAGTGGTTGAAGGGGAGGGGGGAACAGAGCGCCAACAAGGTGTGTGTGAGACACGACGCATCAGAGTGTCTATTTGTTGACAGGGGGACTCCACAGTCCAGAATCCAAAAAGGACTCACCTGATCAGCTGGACAAAGGCGGGTCAGTCGGGGAGGGGAGGAGGAGGGATGTCGTCCAGAGGAGTGCAGCTGGGCGTGGCGTGTGATTATAAGAGTGTATAGGATGGTCGATGTGGTCCGATGAGTGTATCTTCTGAGTGAGCCAGTGTGGTTGGGAGGGAGATAGAGAGGGCAAGTTGCTGGAAGATCAAGGAACCGTGCGCACTCCGTTGAAGTTTAGACTGTCCCCGGGGACTAGCGTCGATTTTATGGGTATCCTCCTTGGTTATGTTCCAACAACGATCTCAGCTATCAAGTATGGGGGGCGGCGAAGCTGTGTGGTGTGTCAATGTCGTCCTTCAGCAACCAAGTGTTTTGACGCAACAGTTACCCATCTGAGAAAACAGTCGCGAAAAATGAACAACGTCCAGTCGCCAATACACGACGTCTTCGGGACGTCGCTGCTACTGTTGCTGCTGCTATACTGCTGCCGCGCCTCACTCTGTTGCCCCACAGATCTTCCGCTGCTGCTGCTGCTGGAGCAGCGGCGGCAGCAGTAGTCCATATGCCCCTCCCTCCCCTGCTCTCAACCAGCCACCCGGACACCGGGATCATCGAGAAAAACAACAAAAAAAAACCATTTTCATTTCCGCCGAAACACAACAAAACAAACACAAGATCCCAAAAAAAGAAAAGCATTTTTGGTTGTTTGGTTCTGACAGCTGGCAGCGAGCACGCGAGCGACATTCATTGAGCAGCAGCACCGCGGAGGGGAATGGCTTCTCTCACCTTTCAAGCCTCATGGACATTAGATATTCCACAAATAGGCATCAAAAGGCCCGCAGCGACATATGACGCTCTGTCTCTTTACTAAAAAAGGGGGGGTCCCCGTCCCTAGCGCCAGTACACGAATGGACGAACCAAATAAGGGGTCGAGACTGCCCGTCCACTGTACGATCGAGATCCCCAAATTTGCTGTATTGATGACATCCCTTCCATTGGATGTAGATCAATCTCTCTCCGTATTTCCCCATTCTGCCACAAGGACTCAAGATGAGGCGGTGACATGCAGTCATGACGCAAGGCTAGCCTCGTTCAAGACACCGAGGCGATACAAATCGACATGTGAGAGAGGAAAAGGGGTAAGAGGCGGAAATGAGTCAGAGGGTTAGCGTCCTGCGGAACTGGGTTTTGAGGACGGATTCCGAGCTGCTGCCGGTGTTGGCGCTAGTTTCGCCGGATCTCTTTGCCGCAGTGCATTCCATGAGAGTAGGAAAGCCGATGACTTGGTCGAGGCTGCCACTACAAAGGTCGTTCAAGCATTGCCATGTGATGGGAGAAACACAGCCTCGTCTCGTTTACTAAGAACGAGGTCGTGATCCCCTTTTTGATCATTGTCGAGTTGTTAGCTATGTAGTTGACATCCTCGGGCATACTACGAATGGCCGAAAGAGCAGGCCCATCTCGTGTTTTACCAGTGATCACTCCCATTCCTCCGCTATGCGGTACTTGTGGCGACGAAACATCCGTTAGAGTCCGTCGACTCGGCCGAGCTCACGGTGCCCTCATATAGGAACGAAATGATCGACGTCCTATTGGTTGGCGGTTCGCGCTTTGTGACTGATGTTTTTCGCCAGCATCACCGCCACGGACATAGCTCAGAGTTTATGTGCGGTTTGCTCATGCCGGTTGGGCTCTTCGTCGGGGTTTCCAAGGTCATTACTTGGAGGCACTATTGAGGGCAATCAAGAATTCAACGTGTAACCAGTCGTGATATCGTGATGTCTTTCAAGTCTCTATTCTGAGGATCAAAACTGAGATATCCCAGAAGTGACCGCTGCATGCTAAGACCACACGGTGCCCGTCTAGCGACACCCATGCATACGTCCTCCGCGCATGCCAAACGAAGCATAGCATACCCGGCCGTAGGTATATGCTGCGGCGATATCCGCCTGATTCCTTTAAACTTCCCAGTGACGCTTCCTTATCGCAGTCGTCACGCTCTCAATTGTTCCGTCTGAACGGGTCGTCGACTGGTACTCACAACCAAGTGGAGCTGGCGATAGCGTACTGGACAATGTGTTCATGAGAATTCATAGGGCTTTGTTCTGGAAAGGGATAACATCACCTCGCGTCAAACCTGACACCCATCACACTGCGACACCGATACAGCAAAGCCCTTATCATCCGGGTCTCCTTCTTCTCTCCTAGACATACGTCTAGAGCCACTTTGGATCTACGGGTCTTGATTGCGCGGAGTCTCAGCCTTACAGTTAGCTCATCATGCCGTTTCGAGATTCTAATACCCACTTTCGACTACCCAGCCCATCTACATCCACTTCTTCTCCATTCGCTCAAGCGCAGGATGCAGGCGGTCGTTCGGGATCCCCATCGACCGAGGCAGAGTCGTATGGATCTCCCACATCCACGACATTTGGGTTCCCCAGGACATCCACTTTACCCGTTCAAAATCCCAACAAGACGACCTTTTCTATTCCCAGAACCATCACTGCACCTGTTCAACCCTCCGCTTCTGCTCAATCCCCAAAATCCAATTCACACGGTGCTGCCAGGAGGAAATCGCGAGGATACGGATCCATGGCAGTCTCACCACCTACCATCGATGAACAGTACTCGAGCCTTGCTTCGCCTACCAGAGAATTCAGAGAAGGTCCTCTACCTGCTTTTAGGGCTCGACGAGTGAGCATGGCTAGATCTCCACCTGGTCCACTGGTACAAGATGAAGAAATGGGAACAGGCGGAGGACAATCTTCAAGGTCCATGCCTAGGAAGAAGAGTCAAGATGTGGATCAAAACTACACCCGGATCTCAGCCTCCATCCGAGATTCTTCAAATCGTCTCGCCTCTTTATCCTTTAAACCCCGAGCTTCCATATCATCTCTCACATCTGGATCCAACGAAGCGGCCTCGATATCACCTTATAGTCTCAGATTCACGCATCACCATCATTCAGTCTCTAGCGGTCATTCTGTCCCTGTCCATCCTCTTCCAGGTCCCAGTCATCTATATGAGACACTGCTCAGTCCTCAATCTTCGGGATCAGGCGGTGTCGCTCAAGCCGATGGATCCCCAAGATTATCAAGGACCAGTCCGAAAGTACCTCTCGAACCTATCAATTCGGAGGACGTCTCACCTACCCAGAGTCAATCTGGTCCTTCGGGCCTCAGTCGAATGATGGAGCTTGAAAAGGCTAGGTCGGCAAAAATACACTCTCCTATCCATGAAGGAGTGGAACTGCCTGACGATACGACCCCGAGACCTTCGCGTGGGCAGAGCACAGTCCAACTGAGCGCTGGTGCTGCAAGTCCGGACCAGTCAAACTCACCAGACGATCAACTTGCAATGCCTACTATAACTGACTCAGGGCGAAAGTCCAACCGGACGGAGATGGCCCCGGCGATCATTGTCGAACCGAGTGAAGAGGAGGAACAACACGCTGCTAGGACCCTTCAAAGGTACATTACCAAGACTTTAGGTGAAGAGGACGAGGAGAACAACGACAACAGCGGCAGCAGCGAGAACAGTCCTCTACTGAGACGTCGGTCGGAAAGTCTAGCACATGACAAAACGCACGAACACGGCTCCGGTTCCGGTCGATTGGGACGGACGCGATGGGAACTGAATCAAAGGGTGCGAAAGATGACTTGGAAAGGAGTCCTGAGTGCGTGTGTCGCCGATCCCCTCAAAACGTTGCCCAGTGTGATATTGGGGATGCTGCTGAACGTCCTGGATGGAGTCAGTTACGGAATGATCTTGTGAGCCTCGCCAGCAAGGACTTCTGGCGGTGCTGAGGATGTAACGATGAACAGGTTCCCGGCCACTCCAGTGTTCAACAACTTTGGCCTCTTGGGCGTGTCCATGTTTTTCATGAGGTGAGCCTCCATCTGCGACTGACTGCCACGGATCTCTTCCTGATCGCGTCCGCTGCAGTTGCATCGTGTCCCAGCTCGTATTCTCCCTTGGGGGGAGTATTTTCCCAGGCGGGAACGGGAGTATGATGATTGAAGCCGTGCCGTTCTTCCACATTCTGGTCAATATCATCCAGCAGGAAGTGGGAGATGATGTGAGTCTGACCACGCAGGAAATCGAGATCCTCTGTCTCTCGCTAATTGGACATTGCAGGATCAAGCCGTCATTGCCACGACTATGATGGCATTTGCCTTCAGCTCAATATTGACTGGTAAGGAGCTTGTCGTATGTGCGCTGCTCATGCTATCAGGTATCGTCTTCTTCTCTCTCGGAGCATTCCGACTGGGCACTCTGGTGGGGTATTTCCCGCGGCATATATTAGTAGGGTGAGAGGAATACTGTCCGACAGCCTCAGAAGGTGCTGAACCGAGCCCACAGCTGCATCGGTGGTGTCGGTGTCTTTCTCCTCGAAACGGGCCTAGAGGTATCCCGAGGACTGAAGGAAGAAGGATTTCAGTACAACCTCGCTACTTTGAAAATCTTCTTCGAATCGCCTCTTGCGATTCTTCTGTGGACCATCCCACTGGCTCTCGCCATCATGCTTCGGGTCATCACTCATTTTTTCCACCATCAACTCATCTTTCCAGCGTACTTTTTCCTCATCCCCGTGGTGTTTTACATCATCGTCTTTGCTGGAAGATTTGACCTGGACCATTTGAGACAGCTCGGATGGGTGATGAATGTGGGAGGTGGTTCAGAGGCCTGGTGGAAGTTTTACACCTACTTTGTGAGTCTATCGACAATGTGCTATTCGTACCAATACACTGCAGGATTTCAAAAAGACCGATTGGGGGGCGTTCTGGGCCGGTATGCCAACTCAATTGGCTCTGGTCTTTTTTGGCATCCTGCATGTGCCTCTCAACGTGAGTCACAATGTGAAGCCTGGCAGCTGGCTGGTTGACCCTGTCCCCAGGTCCCGGCTCTCGGTGTTACGCTCTGCGAAGATAATGTCAAACTCGACAGAGAGCTCATTGCGCATGGTGTTTCCAATCTCGCAGCTGGTCTCACAGGCACGGTGAGTGCTTACAGAGTTATCTTCCCGGTGTCTTTCACTGAGTCTTGATCCCTCAAGGTACCAAACTACCTGACATACGTCAATTCCGTCTTGTTCTACCGAGTCGGCGGAGGCTCTCGTCTATCGGGGTTAATGTTGGCAGCGGGAACAGCGGGAATCATGTTTGTCGGACCGCGCGTCATTGGCTATCTGCGTGAGAGCGATTGCACACGAGCCGATTTGACTGCCATGCTGATTGAATCAATCGGCCAGCTGTTGCGGTGGTCGGTGCCTTGATCTTCGTGCTCGGTATCGACCTCCTGCTAGAGGCTGTGTGGGACACGAGGCATAAAGTCAATCGCTCAGAGTACATTACCATCTGGGCAATCGCCATCGGTATGACTGTGTGAGTACAGAGAGCAGCCAGGCCCTCATTTGCGCGCTGACGATTCGCTTCCCCCGCTCGTTAGATGGGACTTTGTGATCGGTCTGCTGTTCGGCATCATTCTAGCTTGTGTTTTCTTCGTTGTTCAGAATTCTCGACGACGGGCCATTCGTGCAGTCTTCAGCGGATCCACGGCGAAATCCACAGTCAGGCGCCCGCGACCTCAGCGGGCTTTTTTACAGCAAGTCGGTACCCAGACTTATGTCATGAAGCTCCAGGGATTCCGTGAGTCAAAGCGTGTAGCTCCGTTGACCTCTTGCTCTCAGTTTTCTTCGGCACGATCTCGGCCGTCGAAGAAGAGATTCGTAAATTGCTAGACCTGGCCAAGTGGCAACATAATCCCATCCGCTTCCTCATTATTGATTTCGCCCTGGTCGCGGCCCTCGATTTCTCCTCAGCCGAAGCGTTCGCTCGCGTGCAGCGGTTGCTTTCAGCCAAGAACGTCAGGTTGATCCTCTGTGGTGCGGCTCCCAATGGCTTGGTCGGGTCAGCACTGCAAGGTGTCGGCTTATGGGCGGACCGGGAAGGCACCGAGGTGGAAGTGTTTGAAGATTTGAATGATGCTTTGGAATGGACAGAGAATGCCTACTTGTGGGTCGAAATTTGGACTGGTGTGACGATGTTGTCAATTGACCACGTCGCAGGACCGCATACTACGAGAACCAACTTGCGTTGGAGCAACAGCAAGCGTTAGAACAACAAGAAGCTCGTTCTAGGACCATAGACTTTCCAAAAGTCTCGCGTGCGCCATTCACTCTCGCCGAATCATTCCAAAACAGTCCGAGAAGAAGTCACCTGGCGCGCGCAGGGACAGATACATTGCCGAAGAGTGAGTGGGAGCAGTTGGAAGATGTCGGTGAAATGAAGTCCTTCTTTGCTGAATGGAGGAAACCCATCTCACAGCTCACATACCGCTTCCGCCTGAAGAGCCTGAACCAGCTGCTCAACCCCTACCGCTGCTGGAGCAGACGTTGGGTTCGTTCGCCCCGACTGATTTCCCACTCGAAGCGTATGCTGCTCTCGTACCTTATTTCCACCAGGTCACCCTGTCTACAGGTCAAACTCTGTGGAAGCAACATGAGTCACCGGATGGACTGTATCTGATTGAAAGTGGGGCATTGAGAGCGACTTATGCGTATGCGGATCATGGCAGGTGAGTCTCTCATCTTGCTCAACTTGTGGTGGTGGTGGAGACCGGGTTGACTGCTTCCCAGATATGTTATTGAGACCATGGTTGCTGGAACCATTGCCGGTGATTTGTCCACCTTGAGCGATACGCGTCGAAACGCCACGGTCGTAGCGGAACGAGAATGTGTCTTGTGGATGTTGTCCAAGGACGAGTTGGAAAAGATGGAAAAGGATGATCCAGTCTTAGCTATGAAATTGATCCAGGTGGTCCTAAGGGGTGAGTTTGCCACCCACCTCTGTCGTCTTCTACTTGTTCTCCGCCTCCAGACCTTCAGGCCGCGACCGACATACTGACCAGAAGAACAGCTGTGGCGGAAGAACAAGACGTCCTGGCGAGTTGTATTCTACTGCAATCGGCTCTTTAGCGGAACAGCAAGGGGTCACTGGGGGCTCTCGAAGTAGCTTTACGTGGTCATAAGTCTGCACCCAAAATTAGTGTGAAGAAACCATAAACACCAGCAAATAGCATACGATCATCACCATTTTGCATGTATTGGGCTAGATACTACTACCGAGTGACGGTTGCCTTGACGAGTCACCCCTTGACAGCACTACAAAATAGATGTTCCCCCTAGTCCGCGGATTTCCCCGGGAGGAATTTTGCTTCCCATTCAATCAGACACACACACACATCTTTGACCCCTCCTTTTTGTAAGTCCTCTCCTGATCACCCAAAAAAGAACGAAGATTCTGAACATCGACTGTTGTTACACCATAATTGTGACTTTCGACCCAGTAAGCGAAGTTGTATACGCTTTCCCAAAAGCAAAAAACCCAAGAAAAGAACCGAGCAAAAAGTAGAGAGAAAAGATTCCAAAAATGATTGTCCTGACTGCAAGGAAGAGTTGAAGGGCCGGGTATGTATGAGATGGCGAAGCGCATGACATTACCGAAAGCGCGAGGTGCCATAATTGTCCCGAGCATTCCGCACCGTGAATGAAGAACTACCATGGCGTTTGAACCAAAAAAAGTGAGACTGTAGGCGAGAGAGTATCCAAGTGAGGGAGATAGAGAAGGTAGAGAGGAGAAAGATGTACAACTGATAGTGAGAGATGCCATTTACTGCGAATAACTTGCAGAAGTCATTTCGAGAGGCGGAGAATTGTCATAGGATTGGTAAGATGACGAGTTTGGGCCGGTGCCAGCAGAGGAATGAGGGAATGGAAAGCTTGGCCTGTGCCATCTTTGCCAAGTGGAAGGATCAGAGTCACCAGAAGATTGACGAGACATGCCTTCCGCTGGGCTTCCGGAACTGTGACCGGTTCCAGGGGGATGAGAGACGTTGAGCATATCTCCGTTGGCTGATGATTGGTAATCCGGTGTGAAAGGGACCGCAAATGCCGATTTACCATCTGGTCCGATGGATGGAGCACCAGCCTCACCCGAGTACGTTCTCTGACCCGGGGCGTAACCTGTAGTTGGAGACAGTGTGGTGGATGTCCTCGGTGACAGCTTGACCGGTGAAGTGTTAGGGTTGTTGCTTCGTCGGTATGGGTGATGAGAGGGTCTAGTCGCTGGCGAGTTGAGCGAACTGTAAGACCTGTTGTTGTTACTGTATTGAGCGTGTTGTTGTCCTGGTGATAGGATGGGAGCGTTGAGCATGTTTGAGTCTGAACCCGATTTCAAGTTCATGTCAAAGTATCCACTTTGACCACTTTCACCCGTGGGAGGCGTGGAAGATGATCCCATGGAAGGCTCAATGACGATTGGGTCTTCGAGGTGGATCGATCCGCCACCACCTGGCATCTGCTGTTGTCTGCTCAGGGAAGCGTTGGGTCCAATGTCATTAGGGGTGAGGATGACCTGAGACATGCCAGATCGGACGGAAGGTGTGCGAGAGGGCAAAGTGTTGAGCAATGGTGGAACATCGGGTCTGTTCATGGAGTAGGAACCGGATGGATGAGGGTACGAGGCCGAGGTAGCCGTTTCGGGCGGTGTAATGTGACCGGGTGGGGTGGGAGGAGAAGTCGGTCTGGCATTTCGGACCGCGGCTCCAGTGATGGGGAACATGGGGACAATGGGAGCAGTAGCGCCTTCGTCACCACGGCATCCTTTCACGAGCCAATGACGTCTCAGAGCGTCTTTACGGGAGAACGTCTTTCCACACTTCTCACAGCCAAAAGGCTTGACGGCGAGATGGATCCGCTTGTGTCGTTTGAGGTCGTGGTTTCGGTTCTAAGAGGAAGATAAAGAAAGAGGCGTCAGATGAGAGGACACGTTTTGAGCCGAGGAGACCACTTACAAAGCTCTGGACACACTCGTCACACTTGAAAGGTTTGTCGACCAATGGCAATCGGTTGGCAAATGAGTATCCCATGGGTTGTCGGATGGGTCCGGCACCTGAGCTTTCGTGTCTCAGACCGCTCTGCGTGGGCAAAGAAGGAGTGGAGAGGGACGGGTGATAAGCGGATGGTGAGGCGTATGGCTGAGCATAAGAAGGGTAGGTGAGTGATCTCGGCATATCGGGAGCCTGCATGTAAGGATAGGCACCGGGGCGAGGTTGAGGTGAAGGGAGAGACAGATTGCTAGCATACGGACTTTGACTGCTAACTTGTCTTCCACCTCCATAGGCGTAGGGACTGCTGAATGAAGAGTTGAGTGGAGACCCCATGGCGATGTCCATGTTGGGTGTTCTGCCTGCTAAACTGGCTGGCGAGTTGGAAGAAGTCTTGTGGGGAGGAGGCGCCCCGGATTCGCTTGAATAAGATCTGAATCCCATGGGAGCAGACGAGTACGGGTAAGAGGAAGGTTGGACCATTGATTTAGGGTAGCTTCCGGTAGGTGGGTCGGAGAGGTACATTTGAGATCTGAACGAGTTTGAGACCGAGTTGATGGGAAGAGGGGGAGGCGCAAAAGCGAATGGGGACGCGGCGGTGGATGAGGACGAGGTGGGGGGAGCGGGGTGATGTCCAGAGGGATAGTTTGGCTGACAGTAGAGCGAGAGAGAGAGAGATTCATTGTCAGGGCACACATTTTCGCATGGAATAGTCAAAAGACTCACTGGTTCTCTGTATTCCTTTGAAGTGTAGGCGTCCTTACTTTCCATTCTATTCCCCCCGATGGGCTCTGGGTGTGGATGGGCTAGTGGTGGTGGTGTTGGTGGTGGTGGTGGGTGGACAGAAAGCAGGGAGAGAATTGGAGAAGGATCGACAAGCGAGAAGGGATCTGGCAATATTCACGTCCTGAAATGATGTGGTGGTGGTGGTGGTGGTGGTGGTTCGCCGTCGTCGTGATGGACGGGAAAAAGAAGGTACACAAGGTGTGGTGAGTCACTCCGCTACTGATGTGTGTGAGTGTGTTTTAGGAGAGCGAGAGGGTTGTAAATTGTCCAGCAGGAAGGGGGCGAACAGGATCACAAAGAACCGGAGGAAAGAGGCGTGAGTGTGTGTGTGTGTGATTTTTGGCGGCGTTGGTGGTGGTGGTGGTGGTGGTGGTGGTCGGCGGTACCTGAGGCGTTTGTTGGGAGAGAGGGAAGGAGAGGAGGGAGTTGCGATTGAACCGAGGCGTCGTTTTGGGACTTCTTCCAGCGTCGCGAAAGCTTCTCTGTAGTGTTAAAGATCAGATGGTGATGATGGATGATTGATCGCCCATGATGTTGATTGAGAATGAGAGAATAAAGAGAATGAAATGGGATCAAGAAAAGGATAAAGAGAGGAACAGAGAAGAGGGATCAGGATATATGATCGAAAAGAGGGGCGAAAGGGGAAGAAAGAAGAAGAAGAAGAGATCTACACAGGTCCCCGGGTTCCAATGCAGCGAGCAGCGAGCAACAGGCAGGCAGGCAGGCAGGCAGGCAGGCAGCGACAGCGAACCGCGATACATACACGACACACACATTCACCTGGGACCTTGTGCTGATATTAAGCTGAGCCTGGGGTGCTGCTGCTCGACTGCTGCTCTGCTCGACTGCTGCCCCTGCCCCTGCCCTCTTTCGATCTCCGTTGGGATCATTGCGTAAAAGAAAGGGTAACATTCAGGGCCAGGACCTAAAGGGGCAGCAGCAGCAGCAACGTGCTCAACGGGCGTCACAGCAGGAGAACATGCTCTCCCTTGGTTGCTGCCCGTTGATATAGATAACGTAATGTGTGTGTTCCTGTATCCCCCCAGTTTGATCTGCAATGGGCGTCAGAGCAGAGGGCTGAAAAGTGTACCCTGAGGAGTGTGCCTTCTTTTTCCCCTTTGGCCCAGATTGAATCCTCGTTTTTTCAAATCGTTCTCGTCTTCTGTCCTCTCTTCGCCCTTTCTCGTTGTAGACTAAATTTTTCTTTCTCTCTTTGACCCCGTTCCTGAACTATTCAGGGTCTCTCATTTTCAACTCTCTCTCTCCCCACCCTCTCTCCTCCCCTCTCCCTTCCCCGCCCTTTTCCCCGCTTAACCCCTTATCTTTTCTTTTGAACGGCGGTAATGCCGATACACCCGTGCTCCGGTTGAGTGTGCAATCAAATCAATCAATCAGCAGCCACACTCACGTTCATTGCTATCACACGGATATGTGTGTGTTATTGTGGAAGGAGGCGCGTGGCACTCGCACCCTCTCACTCAACCCAACACCAGCTGGAATACATCTCTCGAGAGCAGCTCTACCTTGGTAGCTATCTCGCGTACTTCAACTCTTTAAAAAGGGTTTGGGCATATAAAGTGACACATTTCTCGAGCCTGGTCTGGTGCCTGAACCATGCTGTAAAGAGAGATAATAGGTGATTGTAAAAAAAAACAACAACAACAACCCAAAAATGCTATTTATATGTCCTGAACCCTACGGTACTTTGACCGTTAGGCTTTGCAAATGAGGTACACGTCGCTTCCAAGAGTTTCATGTACCCGTTTGGCTACCCGGGTTAGCATCATACTACGGGCACTGCCCCCCCCCCCCCCCCCTGTCGACGACTCAGACCATGAGCGAATGAGCAGATCGTCATGGTCAAAGAATGACGGGCTGGTGATGTGACGTGATGCTTGAAGGACTCGGTGCAGGGACGGAGGATTTGTGAAAATGTCATTATTCATTATTTGTCCATCTCCCCCAATGTGCGCACCTTTTTTGTGCCAACGTATTTGATTAAACCTATAGCTATCGACGTAATGTTTGGGGACCATCCACCCTGAAGTGAGGGTCATTGAGCAATGATGGATGGGAGCTTTTGCAATGGACGCTGATCGTCATGGATCATCCCACTTGAAAACCCTCCATCCATCTCCTTGCCGCTGTACATACCTACCGCTATCTTATCTAGAGGTATGAGCCACAGCCACTGGCGCATCAAAGCCTCACCAAAGTCGTAGCAAGCGGGGGTCGATGATGATTTCCATACTGATTCACAGGAAAGTTTTTTGGCCAGGTACCGTAGGTTACGTCTTTTGCAGGATCACGCAAAAAAAACGCCCAGGTCCCATCTTGAAGATCAGGTCCCATTGAAACGCACCCGCTTAGCGGGAACCTGAGGTACCATGTGGTTTTGCTTTTTCTCTTTCTTCAACGATCCATTCTCCCGGCGACTGGAATATCTGAGGCCAGTGAGTGAGAGGAAAGTGTGTGATGGTGGCGGTCGGGGATGGTGGCGTCGTTCGTACCTGATGGGATGGGGACGATCTTCATTATCATCATCAGCATCATCATTAACTCCCTTGCCATATTTGCGCCGACCCGCCATCGTCGTATCCCACTAAAAGTAGGCGCTATGTGTATGGTGTTTAACGCCACGATGACATCCCAGGTGTATG
The DNA here is from genome assembly GCF_002102565.1 of Kockovaella imperatae. Lineage (NCBI taxonomy): Eukaryota > Fungi > Basidiomycota > Tremellomycetes > Tremellales > Cuniculitremaceae > Kockovaella > Kockovaella imperatae. Next base: position 678,178 of record NW_019028947.1, read on the forward strand.
ACAAGATCAGGGAGTTACCTACCGTACAGCGGTCTCGTCGGGACCCCACATCTCTTCGGGAGTGCACGGGAGAGTAGTATATTTCCCGTGAGATAAAGGTGTGCACTGCTCGGAGCCGAGGGAGGAACAATGTCCGTCGGGAGTGGTGTGCTCCCGGGCAACGAAGGACAGATGATGTGACGTGATAGCATTCGATGGCTAGGAACAAAGAGGCTCTTGCGAAGCTTGCCTATAGCATTTTTGTGATTATAGTGTAGGATGATGGAGGCCGACGCTCGTCCTTGGATAAGCGCCATAGCTTCGAGTCTCCGGACGAGATGATTATGACAGGCGCTGCGGGAGATGAATCTGTCAATCTCATTCCCCGACTCAGTAGGACCCGTTTCCCGACAGCGTCTGTCAGCGTTAACGAACCCACCATGCTAGTACTGTGCAAACCTCTCTCGGTACGCATTCGAAGCACTGCACTGACCGAGTATATGAGGCATAGCGTCGTGTCTTGAGCGGCAGGGACACGATCGGCGGTGTGTGAACTCTGCGGCACCATCTCTCGTGATTACGCTTACTGATCTCCTGAGTCCCGCTTCATGTGCCAGATGAGAATCTCGTGAGCGTAGTCGTTTTCACCCACTTCCGACACATGGATATTCTGAGCTTGATTGGGTTGTTGTATCAGAGCCTCTGTTAAGGTCTCATCTCCCAATACGCTTGCTTCGACGAGATGCCCTGATGAGACTCGCTCGACGGACATATGAACGTGGATTTGGCAGCGGAATAAGGCTGGTCCCATTCTAGCAGATTCAGCTCATGCATTCCAGCCCAACATCTGCCTCTGAGAGCAGAACAGTCCTCGAGCACAGGTAGCCGTCCAAGCCCACAGCCATTACCCTGTGTATTCACATCAGCTTACCTCCCGTTGGGACCCCGCAGATGCCGCGGCGGCGTTCTCGACTCACTTCCCATCCATCCACCATCGACGACGAGACACTCTCCCGAAACGTAGTCACTCGCTTTGCTGGCGAGGTAGACGATGGCACCTTCGAAATCGTCTGGTGTACCCCATCTTCCAGCTGGGATCCGTTCGAGAATTTGACGAGATCGAACGGGGTCAGCGATGAGCGCTTCATTCATCTGAATTGACAAGGTGTCAGCCCTACACCTGTTTTCCTCCTCACGAGGAGAAGGCGATCAACTCACATCGGTCGAGATGTAGCCTGGCGCAATCGCATTGACATTGACACCCTTTGAAGACCACCCGTTGGAGAATGATTTGACCTGGCCAGAGCTGTGTGAGCGAGACTCTATAGGGAGCAAGGGGGGAGGACCAGGGGGAGGGGAGGGCATAGCTCAAAGGAAAGGGTTTTGACTCACGATGCCCTGAACACCATGCTTCGCAGCGGCGTACGCGACAACATTCAGACCACCTTGGAAAGCGACGAGACTCGATAAATTGATAATCTTCCCATTATCCTTTTTCTGTCCATTTGCAGACTGTACAGGTGCTTGACCCGCGACTCCGCCTCGAGTCTCCAACATGTGCCGACCTGCGTCTCGCGTGATGGTGAAGACTGTGTGTAGGTTGACTTGGAGAACTTCGTTCCAGTCATCGTCGGGGAATACTTCGACGGGATGACGTCGTTGAATACCGCCTGAGCGGAACGCCAGTGTCAGCTCTAGTCCGCCTTCCTGGCGAGCCTTATGGCGTGGAGGTGCAGAAAATGAGTCCTCCCATTTCGATCGAATCCAGCAAATCCATCTGATGCCAAACGCCTAAGCTTTAACTCACCACAATTCACAACGATATCCAATTCTCTTCCCATCCCCTTTGTCACTTTTTCGATCAGTCCTCCAACTTGATCTTTATCTGCTAAATCGCAGACGACGATATCTGCCTTGCCTCCCTTTCCTTCGGGTCCACCTGAGCTACGTACTTGTTCCCGAGTCGATGTGTTACTTTCGTTCCGTTGAACGAGGATCAGATCGGCTCCGGCTTTGGACAGAGCAAGCGCCAAACGAGCGCCGATACCCCGGGTGGCTCCTGTGACGCTGTAGGCGGATATCGTCAGCCACGGATCCGCTGTAATCATCTCCCCGAGTCACACCCGCGCGCTCGCCATCGAACCCTCGCCAGGAAATGGAGGAGAAAATGAGGACGGCCTGTCTCTCTCGGGACAGCAGTTCAGTCTTCGGAGTAAGACTCACAGGGCGGTCTTGCCGTGTAGCCCAAACAATTGGTCAAGGTAGCTCATAATGCAAGCTCTGGATTGTGATCCGGTTAGAAAGCACAGATAGTCAGATAGTCAAACGGCTCAACAACACATTGCATCTGGTATTAAAAAGCCTCGAGGTCGGTCGGCAACTTCGGAAGGACGGACCGGTGGCCGTATTATGATACGCTCTCATCATCGTTACTGCTCCAAGACAAAGTCATGACCACGGAAATATCAATGCCAATGACGGAATAGTCAAACGCAGGGTGTTCACTGCAACCTTTGCACCTGTGGTGGACCACATAACATGCATTGATAGCTCACTGACCATCGTTGCACCTCCACTGACAAGCATCGTCCCACGTGGCACGGAGATTGATGCGTTTTCCGAACGTTCCGCGATTTTTTTAGGACCTGCAATTCAGCTTTGCATCATCATCTCGCAGAGCATTGGTAGATCTTCGTGTATTGGAGAGGACTCAAGAATCAGGATCGACGCTTACGGAGAGATTTGTCTAATTGAGCCAGCAAGTATCCAAAGTCCAGGCCCCCTTCTGACCCATGTAGTGGTCGCGGACAGGACATATTATGACCTCTTGGAGGTTTCCATAGATGCGGATGAAGTAGAGATCAAGCGGGCTTACAAGCGGAAGGTGAGAGGGATGATGGATGGCTATGTCATGATCACCTGATGCTGAGACATGCATTGTCACTAGGCTATGCTGCATCATCCGGTGAGTAAGCAGTCGACCTCGCGAGCTACTCACAGCTGATGCACTGTGTTCAGGACAAGGTGAATAATTCCATGGTCTTACGAAGGCCTTGCGGCTGATGCCAAAGATCAGAACCCTGACGACCCTCAAGCACATGAGATGTTCCAGAAGATCGGACAAGCGTGAGTGATCGCGCGTGAGGCCTCGAGCTAGCTCTCTCAACCTTTTGCTGACGAAGAATAGATACGAGACGCTCTGTGATCCTAACAATGTAGGTGGTCGGACCATGGGATACATCCCACAGACAGCTCATCAGCTTCTCCTAGCGCGCAGCGTACGATGAATATGGACCGGATGGCGCTCCTAGAGGATTCGATGGTGGAGTCGACATGGACGATATATTTGCAGAAATGTTTGGAGGGGCGTCATTCGGTTTCGGGGGAGGTTTCAGCTTTGATTCAGCGGGTGAGACAACAAGCGTTCATCTTGCGTCGAGGAGGGGTCACAGAACGTTCCGCTGACATCTCTATAGGTCCCGGACCTAGCCGTCGAAAACCTACCCGTGGACCTGATACCGTTGTCGATTACAACGTCACGCTGGAGGAAGCATATAAGGGCAAACGGGTAGTGATGGGTCTCGAGAGGGATCGTGTGTGTAGCCATTGTCACGGAAGTGGAGCCAGGACGGGAGTCAAGCCAAGCAAGTGTAAGACGTGTGATGGTAAGGGATCCGTCATTGCGGATAGGCATGTGAGTCCTGTACCACAAAAATTGACAGTGGGGTTTGGCTAAGAACTGCTCGGCGCAGCTTGGTCCTGGTCTAGTGGGAAAGATGAAAGTCACTTGTACCGATTGTCATGGGGAAGGCACACGTTTGAGGGATAAGGAAAAGTGAGCATCCTGATCTAAGGTTTGAACGTTTTTTTCTTTGGCTGACATGTCTGACAGGTGCAAAAAGTGTAAAGGAGCCAAAGTGCTCAGAGATAAGAAAAGAGTCGAATTCCACATCCAACCTGGAACCGAGGACGGCGAGCGGATAGCCCTGAAAGGAGAGGGTGACGAGGCGGTGAGTAGGCGAAAGAGTCTATATCAAAGCATGTTGGCTCACTCAAGCTCGTTCTCTAGCCCGACATACCCCCGGGCGATGTCATTTTCCACATTCACCATAAAACACATCCTTTCCTCCGACCGCATCCATCTCATCCCTCCAATCTACGGACGACTGTCCGTATATCCCTCTCAGAGGCACTACTAGGATTCAGCAGGGTCTTTTTCGTGCATTTAGACGGACGAGGGATCCGCATAGATTCAGGTCGAGGCGAACGAGTTATCAACCCTGGAGATGAATGGCTCATCCGAGGCGAAGGGATGCCCAGGATAGGGAGGGAAGATAAAGGGGATCTGTATGTCAAGTTTGAAGTAGAGATGCCTGGGGCCAGCTGGGCCGCAAGGCAGGATCCAAGCGTGAGCCATGTCGGGTGACGATATTACGAAGGCTCTGCTGATGTCGCTGTTGGCACAGGGCACAACGGTTCAATTGCCGCCAGCTTTACCCGAAATGAGTCCGTTACCCGATACTGTGGAGACGAGGTACCTGTCGCCCGTGAGGAGGTGACGGCAATTCGTGGCGCTGCAACATCATCTCAGTACAGTTCAGTTCAGCATCGACATCACCCCAAGTCCCATCTCATCAATGTCCAGGCATATGCATCCTTAAAATACAACTTCAACGGGTCTACCGCTGCTTTTGCTGCTTTTTGGTCCGTGACACGTCCTGACTACTGGGTTCTCCAGCCTTGCGCTTCTTCCCGGTACTCTGTCCCTTGAGATTTGAGTCCTTCCTATGCTGAGTCATTGTCCCGCCCCCGTCCACCATACGCCCGGACGTCGGGGCATCGGACTCTGGCGGCTTGTCTGCTGCTTCCTCAGCCATCGTAGCCTCGCCGTTTTCCGTGCTTCTCCCCTTTGTCTTTCCTCTTGATCGTCCCACGAGGACATATTGACAAGTGGTATTTTTCTGCTTCTCAAGGTCTAGCGGTCGAGTGGACAGTGTGATTTTGAGATATGGCCGATGTCTCATTTTAGGTCTGTTAGATGCATCAGCTTCAAGACTGAAAGGGAAAAAAATCTCACGCGATGACCTGACCTTGTGGAACCTTCCAAAACCCTCTTCAACGCCTCAGGATCCTTGAACGCATCGGATTTTAAACGGTTCGGTCCTCCAGCCTGGTCGCGGTCGGCAGAATCAGATAAGAGCCCACTTTGTGTATACTGCCATAATCCCGTCGCTCGATGTTTACCTTTACCCTTGCCTGATTTATCTAGCTCCAGCAGGTATTGTCGCTTGATGAGTTCGACGACTGATATCAATCGGGGCACTGTGAGCGTACACGGATGGAGAGAGGAAGTGGCGCGGGATGGAGACATTTTCGATGAGACAGATCCTACATTGACGTCCGCATCCCCAGTCACAGGTGCTTGTGCTTGCGCTTGTTGGTCAGGACCAGCAGCCTGAACCGAAGACTCTGTACGGGCTTTCGTCCTTGATTTTTTGGTCGACGTCGAGGACGGGGAGGAAGGGAGATTCGAAGGGAGAGTATGTAAGACGAGTGGTATCGCCGGATTATCCTATCAGCCAAGAGAGCCCATATCAGTGCCAGTCAGGACCGAAAGTGATCGTATGCTCGTTCGCTCAGCTCACCTTGAGGTGTTTCAATGCGAACCGGACATAAGAATGTATAGACCCGCCGGACGTGATGCGCATAGAGTGCGACTGGAACTCTACCGTCTCTCCCTCTGTGGTCTTCTCCTTACATTTCACATCGACGCCTGGAGCGGAACCGCTGCTCGCAGCAACTGAGATGCTGGCCATCGATGCTTGAGGGAATGTTACTTAAATGTTTCAATGCAGCAGCTTCAGTCGCACTCGGGAACATCGAGTCTTGGGCGCCTATTTCAGCTAGCGTGTACGATACGCCTATATCTCCTCCTTTTTTTTTCCGGGTGGCCAGAGTGCACCAGAGCTCGTTGCAGTCCCTTGTATTTGAACCATCCACGGCTTGGACTCGACAGAGGGGCAGCTCACACCATGGCGGCCATCGGGACGGTTAAGCATGTGCCCAAGGAGATCAGGTACAACTTCCTGAATCAAGCTGCACCAGCAAGCTACGTAGCAGGTCTTGGACGAGGGTGAGTCATTCCAACCCAGTTGTAGAGGGAGTGATATACTGAACACTTTTGTAGTGCCTCTGGATTCACCACTCGATCTGATATTGGACCTGCTAGAGAAGGACCAAGTGCCGAAGCCGTCGCGTGAGTTTCTTTTTTTGGCCCTTTGATGCCCATCGCGATGGCGAGTTGAACGATCTTTAGGCTGATGTTGGGTTTTCCTCCTCGTGATGGCTGATACAGCGAAGCTCAAGCCAGACGTGGTGAAGATGTTCCGGATCCAGATGCGCTTCAGGATCCAGATGATGAGCGGAATCTATTCGCAGGGACAGTGTACGAAGCGGACGACGAAGAAGCGGATAAAATATGGGAGAGCGTAGATGAACGAATGGATGCGAGGCGGAGAGCGAGGAGGTGAGCACGTTCGAGTGTATATGTCTTGCAGGAGGGCTTGGGGGGCGGGCTGACAGGATCCTTACAGGGAAGCTGCAGAGGCAGCTGCGGCGGCGGAAGAACGAGCGAAGAATCCAAAACTTCAAACTCAATTCGCCGATCTCAAACGATCCCTTTCGACGCTCAAAGATTCAGATTGGGAGAATATACCGGAAGCTGGCAATTTGACTGGGAAGCGGAGAAAGCAGAACATGAGATTGGAAGAGAATCAGAACACAAGAAGTTATGCCGTCAGTGATTCGGTCCTGGCAGATGTGGCCGGTAGGAGCGCCTTGTTGGGTGAATTGGATGCTCAGCAGCAAGAGGTGAGCAAGCGATATCATCACGGTGGAGTGATTTTGGGTACTGATCAGCGGCATGTCGCAGAATGGAGGCTTGGAGACTCCGGCTGGAGACGGTACGATGACGGACTTTATCTCCATTGGAAATGCTAGAGACAAGGTATTATCACTGCGTCTGGATCAAGCTTCAAAGGATGCAGCGAATGGCTCTTCGACTAGTATAGATCCGAGAGGGTATATGACGGCGTTGAACAGTCAAATCCTACAGACGGATGCGCAAATAGGGTGAGCGCGCTTGCTTCAACGGGACGGGAATGGAGCTGACGGTGCGCTAGTGATATCAAACAGGCTCGTCAGCTGCTACAGAATCTCATCCAGTCGAATCCAAAACACGCACCAGGTTGGATCGCCGCTGCGTCCTTGGAGGGTGAGCAACTGGTGTCCGAGCTGGTGCTGACGTCTCACAGTCCATGCGAAGAAGATGGTTGCTGCTAGAAAGATCATAGCGGAAGGCTGTGAAAAGTGTCCAAAGAGCGAGGATGTGTGGTTCCATGCCGCCGAGTTGAATGTGAGTTGTTCTCAGTTCTCGATCCGAGACTTGGCTCACTCCCTATATGCTCAGACGCCTGAGAACGCCAAAGTCGTTCTCGGCAAAGCTGTTCAGAACGTACCGCAATCCGTCAAGATCTGGCTCAAAGCTGCGTCCCTTGAGTCTGAGCCGGCTGCCAAGAAACGTGTATTGAGAAAGGGTAGGTCTGGCACTGAATACATAGATCACTTGCTGATTAGGATCAGCTCTGGAATTTGTACCGAATTCAGTCCGATTATGGAAGGAAACTGTGAATCTCGAGGAAGATCCCGAGGATGCGCGAATACTTCTCACCAGAGCTGTCGAAGTCATTCCGAACTCGGTCGAGCTGTGGCTTACACTTGCCCGTTTGGAGACACCAGAGAATGCAAAAAAGGTTCTCAACTCGGCTCGAAAAGTCATTCCGACCTCGCACGAGATCTGGATTGCTGCCGGTCGATTGGCAGAGCAAACGCCTACCGCCATGTCAGAAGTCAAGGTGGAATACGATCTAGAACAGCAGCGAAAGCTCGCCGCACAAGTGGACAAAGTCATGGCTATGGCCGTCTCGTCACTGCAAAAGAATTCAGTCATCCTGGGCCGAGAGCAATGGTTGCAAGAGGCTGAACAATGCGAACAGGATGGCAGTCCGCTCACTGCTCAGGCTATCGTCAAAGCCACTATTCACCTTGAGGTCGAAGAAGAGGACAGGAAGAACGTATGGCTGGAGGATGCTGAAAGAGCAGAGAAGGGCGGCTTCTACGAAGTTGCACGAGCTTGCTTTGTCAAATTGCTGGAGGCTTATCCGACATCGCCGTCAGTCTGGCGAAGAGCTGCCGAATTTGAAAAAGCTCATGGCACTCCGTGAGTTGAAAGCTAGTTTTGCGGGAGCAGAGACACTGACGCGATGCTTAGTGATGCGGTGCAAGAGGTTCTAGCCAAGGGTGTCCAACACTGTCCACACGCCGAGGTTCTCTGGCTCATGGCGGCCAAGGAAAAGTGGATGGGTGGCGACATTCCGGGTGCTCATGCTATCCTGGCCGATGCGTTCAAGCAGAATGAAGATTCGGAATCCATCTTCTTAGCCGCCGCAAAGTTGGCATCAGAGACGAACGAAATGGAAGCTGCTCAGCAGATTTTGCAGAAGGCTCGAGCCCAGGCCGACACGGAGCGTGTGAGTAGTCGTCGGTCGTCTTCATATCGGCTGCTGATGATCCCTGTCTCAGATCTGGATGAAGTCCGCCATGCTGGAGAGACAGCTTGGGATGCTGGACGCCGCTTTGGACACGTTACAACAGGCCATCAGCAAATACCCTGGGTTCGACAAACTACACATGATCCGAGGTCAGATTCTCGAATCTCGGGGCGAGACGTCAGAGGCTCGGTCAGCCTACGCACAGGGCTGCAAGTCGTGTCCGAAATCCATACCGCTCTGGATCCTCTCCGCACGTCTAGAGGAGAAAGCTGGAATAGTCATCAAAGCTCGATCGCTGCTTGAAAAGGCTCGCTTACACAATCCCAAGAATGACGAGTTGTGGATGGAGAGTATAAAAATTGAGGAGCGGTCAGGGAGCGCTCAACAGGCAAAGAGTGTCCTCGCTCGAGGTGAATCCTATTCCATCTCGACAAGCTTCACAGTGCTGACCCGCTCTTCAGCTATGCAAGAATGTCCAACGTCCCCTCTTTTATGGTCATTGGCCATTTTCATGGAGGCTCCTCAACAACGCAAAGGCCGATCGGTCGATGCGCTCAAAAAGGCTGGAGAACATCCCGCCGTGATCATTGCCGTCGCTCGATTATTCTGGGCCGAGCGTAAGATTGAAAAGACGCGCCAATGGATGCAGAACGCGATCACAGCGGACGCAGATTGGGGCGACGCATGGGGCTGGTGGTTGAAATTTGAGAGACAGCATGGCGAGCCGGTGGGTCTCTCCGTTTGTTGTGAAAGAAGAAAAGAGATATATGAGTGAAACTGACCATCACGCGCTTCAGGAACGCCAACAATTGGTCATTGATAAATGTGTCGAGGCCCAACCTCATCATGGACCCGTCTGGCAAGCCGTAGCAAAGAATCTAGCCAACGTTGGGAAATCAATACCGGACATTCTGGAGCTCGTAGCTGATAAGCTAGAGTAGATGATAGTAGTTGTACACCATGGCTTCATATCAAGAGGCAGACATGAATTCGCGGCGTGGCTGGTCCATTTTATTACGAGAAAAATCAATGTTGAAATATTCGCGGGGGTCCAAGGATGGGGTTGTCTCGTTTAAATCCTTCCTTCTTTCTCTACATTTTCTGTTGAGATCCATACTTTCTTAGCGGAGCGATACCACTGGCATTATTGAGCGGTATCAAGAGTCTGAAGCACGCCAGGTAGACTGCTGGGCGCCACGTTGGACTGGAAAAGAGCCGCTCCAGGCTTCGATGAAGGCCGAACTCGACGACACAGAACGCGTTGAGCGAACATTTTGTTGATCCCATCTATATCGACGCGCATATCATCTGCATTCTCCGCAGGCGCGGCTGATCCTCGATCCAGCCACTCAGGCAGATCAATTCCTCTGTACCGTCCAATTGCACGAGAACGGCCTTGGTCTTCCATCACTCTCATCTCATCTCAAAACCCCATCCATCCACATCATGGCTCGTACCGTTTCCAACCCTAACGAGGGGGGCGGCCGTAATTCTCTCACCAATCTACCTGGTGGAAAGCGTATGAAGAACACGGCGAGAAAGAGTACAGGTGGAAAAGCTCCCAGACCGAGATTATCAGGTGAGTAGTAGGGCCAAACGGTCATGAACACAGATCTTTGTACCCCTGTACCTCCGGACAATCTAAGTGGATCCCCCCTCCCCCCTTTCTTTCCATTCTTGGGAGCAAAACGTTTGCTAAAAGCCGTTCTGACCAGTCGCCGAAGTCGCCAGAGATATCGATCCCAAGAAACGACGCTATCGACCTGGTACAGTCGCTCTGAGAGAGATTAGAAAGTATCAAAAATCGACGGATCTGTTGATTGCCAAACTCCCTTTCTCCCGCTTGGTATGTCCCATCTTAGCTCATAGTGGTGCTGAATCTCCATCTCCTCTTGGGCAGGTCCGTGAAGTCTCATACGACATGGCTTCGATCGATGCTGGAAATTTACGTTGGCAAAGTACAGCTCTGTTGGCTTTACAAGAAGCCGCAGAGGCATTCTTGGTTCATCTGTTCGAGGACGCGTAAGTTTGAGTCCACAATCAACAAGGTTTTCCTATGCTCATTTCTTTGGGGTCTGCAGAAACCTATGTGCAGTCCATGGAAAGCGAGTGACAATCATGCAGAGGGATATTCAATTGGCTCGTCGTATACGCGGGCCATGGGGCGGACTAGGATAAGTCAACAAAAGGTAGAATGAAAGGGCTCTTAGGTCTAATAAGCCGTATTTGTAAACTGTATCTTGAGATATGCAACGGTCACGCAAAACTTGGCAAAAGGAGATGCAGCCATGACGCCCTTGCAGACGATCGCAAACCTTTCAAGAACTGATATCGGCAGAGGAACAACATCTCTGAATCATATAGTGACATGTTGGGTGCTCAAACGATTCGATCCCTCGTCTCGCCTGTTATTTGGTACAACTTTCTCTCCTCGACTATATTACGCATTTGCGTGTGCCTCGACGTGTGCTCCGAAAGCCTATCGTTCGTGCTCAGCGGCAACCTGGAAGCCGGGGGTTTGTCGACAACTCACCTCCTTATCCTCAAATACAGCATTACATCGCTCAAAATCCCTCCACTTGCACCGGAATAATCCAGATCGGTAGATCGTGTCGTCATCTGTGCTTCGAGCTTGAGTTTGTCTGACTTGGTATTCTGAGGAGATAACTTGCGATGCAGTGAACACGTCTCCTTCCTCCCCAGATTGCGGTGGGGTCTCTCGACCTGGACCGACGTTCTCGTGCCCATCCGTGCCCTTCCCCATTTCTCCCGATCCTTTGAGAGCATCATTTGCCCCATTCTCCTCTTGTGAACCGTATTCCGAGTCATCATCGTCGTCTTCCGAATCGCTAGGAATGACGCCCATGAGTCGAGCTCGGAGAGTCGATAACTGTCCATATAGTTCTTCATTTCGTTCGGTAAGAGATGTGACCTGCTCATGCAGCTCAATGTTCTTGACGAGTAGTTGATCCCTCTCGTGTTTCAGCTTTCCATATCCCGACGCCTTTCGTCGTACATCGTCGTCGGTAAGGCGAGCTTGATCCATCAAAACCTTGTTCTCCATCCTCAACCGAATGACCTCCTCCTCACGCTTCTTCTCCTTGGCCGCATTGAAAAGCTCTCTCTGCTTCAGGCCAAACTTGAGCTGTCCCTTGAGTGTCGCGATCTGAGCTTCGAGCTCATAGCCTCGGCGCACCTCGGCGACGGCTTTGTCTGAAGCGTCTTTGTAGGACTGCCTCAGGAAATTGTTGTCCTCAACGGAATTGTTATATAGATTACGAAGGCGAATCACTTCTTCGTCCAGAGACTTCTTGTTTTCGATCAGCCTTTTGAGGACTTGAAGTTCGGGCTCGATAGAGATAGGATCAGACGGATCGGTGTCTGTGGCAGGACGAGATGGTGCCGCAACCGGGGCAGCAGTCTTGCTGGGTCCGGCCTCTGCTGATGCGAGCGGCGCCGAAAGGGCCGGATCTGTGGTAGACTTTGGACGATCGTGAGCATTGGAAGGATGTACGACTCACGAGCTCTTTCTCAACGGCGTCTGCTTCGCTCGCGTTCGCATTGGCGTTCACTTCCGCCTCCGGGGCTTTGCTCTGCTCGGCTACAGACGTAGTGGGGTTTTCGACGGCCATCGCCGATGTGGTGGAGCTGATGGCGGGCGTCTTCGCAGACGTAGTGGAGCTAGTCGCGGTCGGATCCGCTGTCTTCTCGATGGTGACCGCATCCTTTGGCTTCTGGGCTGTAACCTGTGACCTAGGCGGTGTCCAATCAAGAGAAGGAAGTTCCTCATCGGTATTCGCAACAAAATTCACTTCTCCATTTGGCCCTATCCTTCTAGTTCCCTCCGGTACTTCGTCTCCACTGGATGTATGAGAACTCTCTTCACCGCTCGCAGTCGACGGTCCTGGCTTCATTGGAGTCTTGGCGATCATGTTTGCAGACCTTGGCTTCGGGCGACCGGGAGTACTCTTGATGGCCGTCTTGCGAGACAACGAGCCTGCAGGACTTGCGGGTATGGCTGAGTTCGCGTTTCTCCGGATTGTGCTGCTGGCGGGAGGTGCACTAGATACCGGCTGGATCTGGGAAGAGCGGTTCGCGGCTTCAACAGGGCTCGAAAAGTGGACGATGGCATCGATTTGGGAAGTTGCCGGCGAATCGCGCGTGATGGAAGCCGGCTCTTCTCCGTTGGCGACAGTCTTGACCATTGCCTTAAACTGACTGCCGGTGATATTGGGCACTGGACCCATGCGGGAAGTCTTGGGACTCTGGGCTGTCGCAGGGATGCGGCGGTTCGGTGACTTCGCAGTCATGGCCTTACTGGCTTCCAGTAACGATTCTGACTGGTCCCTGAGAGCGCTCGTTGAAGTCGACTTTGTGGGTACTTTTTGCGCTGCTTTGCTCGTCGAAGGTGTATCGGAGGCGAAAGATATCCTTGATTTCGACTTTGCTGGTACTTCCTTTGCTTCTTTGCTATTCCCGCTTACGTCTTTGGGCAAATGTGAAGGTCCAGAGGTCTCCTCGCGGCCTGCATCCTGTGGTGTCTTCGCAGTGAGGACATCGGAACGCGAAGCCGGGGGTTTTGAGGGGTGTTTTCGAGATATCGGCGAGCTATTATTTGCAACTTGTCGAGGACCACCGTTACCTGACGTTGACTTGCTCTCCGACGATGACGGATTCTTATTCGCCGAAGAAGCAACACCCGTTGAACCAGCTCCCGATGGTCGAGGTTGTCTCGGGCGTGGGGTACTGGTGGATCCCGACACGTCCCTAGAGCGCTTTCGAGTAGCTCGACCAGTCTCTCCGTCGACGTTCACCTCATATTGCAGTGGTGGAAGGCCTTCCTTCTTCCTTCGCCGAATCTCACTCTCGATAGACGTCCTGATCGGCGCTTGTTCTTGACTTGGAATGGGAACGTAATCCCAACCATGCTTTACCCGAGACGTTGGTCTCCGTTTCTGCTGAGGAGAATCTTTGCCTTCGGTCCCTTCAGAGCCCTGTGCAGAGATTCCACCTGAGAAAAGCAACCCCCTCGGTCAATACAAGCGATGAGATGTCCAAGTTGACGCACCTTTACTTCGGACTCGCTTCAACGTTTTGCCTTTTCCCTTGTCTTGCCGATTCTTGCGCCTCTCGTAATCCTCTTCCGCTTCGCCTCCATGTCTGCCTACGATACTTGGGTCCTTGGCCTTTCTCGCGAGCCAATCATCCACTAGTTTCTCTGAGCATCCGGTCTTTCTCTCCCACGAAGGCGAGAAGGGCTCTCCATCATTTGCAGGGGCCCAATCGACCAAATATCGCCCTTCGTACCCTGCTGGTCCTTTCTCATCCAGGATTCCGAGCGCTTCAAACTCCTGAGACGATGGTCCTTCAGCCGCTGGATCGGATGTTGATTCGTCAACCTGGGCGGAAGACCCTCGACGCGTCGAAGGGCTTGCCATTTCCGCTATTTTGTAATTCGATCGAGCAGCGAATTGACTTGGTTTCAAGAGACAACCGTCACAGAGCTCGACGCCGTTTGAAGCATGGTCTTGCCCCTTCTCTGTCGCAACCGAGGCGATGTGCAGACGTTGTGGAAGGAAACTTGCTGAATTGAGCGAAGACATCCTGAAATCTTATACGAACATGACATAGCTCATTACGTCAGCATGACATTTGTGGCACAATCTGTGGTAGATATGCAGGAAGGGTTGGTATGGACTGAGCAGCCCAAGGCGTTGTCTAGCAGTCAATACCTAAGGAGAGCGGATACAAGCGTTGCCTGAGGAGCAATCCTGGCGGATGTGCTTGGGGAATGTGGAGCTTTGAAGTTCTCTGTGTGCGAGGCAGGTGAAGCTCCTAGGATGAACGCAACTGACTCCCGGGCACTACTCCCGCTCCGTCACTCTTTGCCATGAGGCAAGATGCTGCCAGTCTGAGTTCGTCTTGAAGTGCTGCCCGGTGCATTTCGAGCAGCGCTGGTTTCCGTCACCGGCGAGCTTACGCCAGAGAAATCATCATCTCCCGCAAATTTCCACGACGAACCACGGGCGTGGCGCGTCAACTTGTAATCATAAGCCATCTCGCAGAGCTGATCCTGGCTCTGACGGGACATATACCTGTTCTGGACAAAACGAGACATCAGCTATCTGGAGGTTGCTGTTATGAATCTTACGAGGTGGACCATGACCTCGGGAATCTGATCTGATCGGGTTCTCGGAACCAATACTGTTCAAATAATTTCGGACATCTCGGTCATTGATCATACTGTACACACGCGGTGAATATTCAGCAAAGCGAGGTTGGTCAGAGAAGATGCATCTTGCCCAACCTCGACTCAACCAACATGCAGCTGGATCAATCAGGCTTGTTGAGCCATTTCCTCCATTCCAATCCTGGCATTCGGAAGATCCGATACCAAACCAAGACCTATGGGAATGTCACATTGGATCGATTTCTAACAGTCGCTCGAGCCCGTCAGATGGCCGCCGAGTCTACCATCCAAGGTCAAGCTATCAATGTCGTGTGTCAGACACTGAGGAACTTTGCAACGACTGGTCATATGGACATGGACTTTGAAGCCGGAGATGATCTCTGGGTTCCAGATTACACGACGATCAAGCGATGCGCGCTGTACAAGGACTATGCGAGTTGCATGGTCAATGTGATTGAGACTCAATACATCAACAGCTCGACACCTTTCGCTTTATGTCCCATATCAACACTCCGAAAGGCTCAGGAGGAAGCCAAAGCCAAAGGCTATAATCTGCTAATGGGATCAGAGATCGAGTTCTACTTCTTGACCGATCCAGACGCCGAGGAGGTAGTTCCCGTTACCGGCTCGCCCCTCTACAACACCGCAGCAAGCAGACATCCCGTGTTCAAAGTCGTAGATGAGGCTGTGGATGTCCTCGAAGCCAATGGGCTGGCCGTATGGGGATATCACCAGGAAGGCGCATCGAGTAAGTATGAGATCTCCCTGGGTCCGGCGGATCCAGTAACGACGATCGATAACATGATCTACGCCTCCGAAGTCATCAAAGACCTGGCTTACAAGCACGGATATCACGTTACAATGCATCCTCATGCTTTTCCTGGAAAGTGGCCCACGGCCGGACAACACTGGCACGTCTCTGTCGATAAGGAGGGAAGCAAACCTGGCGATGCGTTTCTGGCTGGATTATTGGATCACTTCCCTAGTGTCTCGGCATTCTTGCGGGGAGGGTATGATTCATATCAGGAAGGACGCAGATTCTGGTATGGAGGCGGTCCAGTCATGTGGTCTTTGGGCAACGCAGCTCCGATTCGCCGTTTTGGTGATTCTCACTTTGAGGCCCGAGTCGGAGATGCGTTGTCCAATCCGTACCTGCAAGCAGCCGCCATCATCGCTGCCGGTATGGATGGGATACACAGTCAAATGCCATTGACTATGGGACCGTGCGAAGGACGTCTAGGCGCTGGTGGCTCGGCTGCAGAACGCGATCAAAAACTAAAGACCCTCGGAGTAACAAAGACGCTTCCTGAAACCCTGGCAGCTGCCGTCAAGGATCTGAAGGGAGACAATGGAGCGTGGCTGACTTATTCTTTCGGGCAGCCTCTGTTGAATGCCTACTTCAAGGTCAAAGAGGATGAGGCGAAGAACTCTGGGAGTATGGAAGAAGCGGTTAGGCGGCAGGCTATTCTGAGGCATATATAAGGGCTTGGAGAGCAGCGAAGGCTTCTGTCCGTTCGCATGATGCACCCCGTAGGCAGACAGACAGACAGACCTTTCTATTGCCTTTTCCCGCCGCCACATTGAAATTTGTATGCAAAGCATAGATTTCGTTGATCTTTTTTTCACCTTGCCAGCTATCTGTTGTCACACTGCTCAGAGCATGTTCAGCATTACGACCAGACCACCGATCTCCGCCCTTTCATTCTCAAGCGAGCATGAGCGGCCCCATGAGACCCATAGGAAACCCCCGGATTACGAGTCAATGGACATTGACCAGCAGGGTGATCTGGGCGAGGGCTCGTCAACTAATCGCGGTATTGTCAGTCCAGGAGAGATCATTACGAGCTCGAAAGAGTATATGAGGTAGGTGGGGGATGGGCGGCGAGGGTTTGAATCAGTATTGACTGATGTCTAGGGGGCACGGAACCTATGTCGATGAGGAGCAAGTCGTCTCGTCACTGTCCGGAACTATTGAGCGAGTTAACAAGCTTGTCTCTGTCAAGGCCTTGAAGCAGAGGTAAGTTTAGGATACCATCTCACACGCAGCTTGAAAGGGCACAAAATGTTGCGCATTGAACTCATATCTGACCATCATACAGGTATACACCGGAGGTCGGAGACTTGGTGATCGGACGAATCGTCGAAGTTGGTTCTATGCGTTGGCGAGTGGACGCAAATGCAAGACAGGATGCTGTCCTCATGCTGTCAAGCGTCAATCTGCCTGGAGGTGTACAGGTCAGCTCCAATATGGCGTTAATCGTGACCATCAAGCTGATGCCATGGGACAGCGACGGAAGATCGAGAGTGACGCCCTGAAGATGCGAGAGTTCTTAGCGGAAGGTGATGTGCGTGACATTCCTGCAGTCGGCCATGGAAAGCAGTGACTTATACCTCATCCTAGTTGCTCGTGGCTGAAGTACAAGCCTTTTTCGGTGACGGCGCAATGTCTTTGCATACAAGATCACTGAAATACGGCAAGGTAAGTCGGTCTTCCCCACAAAGCACCATCACATGCTCATTGAGTTGAAAGCTTCGCAATGGCCAACTTTTGTCCGTTTCGCCACGACTCATTCGTCGTCTCAAATCTCATTTTCATCATATCCCTCCGCCGTGTGGTCCTTCCGGAGTCGATATCATCCTCGGGCTCAACGGACTCATTTGGGTCAGTGTCGGCACTTCAGTGGAGAGCAGAGAAGGTGGAGAAGGGTTCGATGCTGAAGGTGTCTATTCGAACAAGAATGATGTGAGAGCTGCTCGTGACTCTTACGGACGAATTGCTCACGAAGGCTTTTAGGACATTACACCTGAAGGTCGACAGGCTATCTCTTCAATTGCGAGCATCATCAAGATCTTAGCAATGTACAATATCCCCCTGTCCGACATCCTGATCAGCTCAGCTTACGAGTGGTTATCTAGTCAGCGGGAAGACGACGAAGATGGCATCTCGGCGGAGATGGGCAAAAGAATGGTAGAGGACCTGACGGGAGTCCAAGTGACAGCGGCGGCCTGATGTAGCATCCAAGATGTGGAGTGTGCCGTGCACGCAACCTACAGGAATGCGAGATTCTACACCTTACTGGCTCAAGCAAAGCCCGAAATGACATTATGCTCTCAAGACTCTACTCATCTACCCAGACAACCTTTCCATCTTGATCCTCCACTCTCCAGCCATTGCCGAGCGCATCCTTTTCAGAAGGATACTCTTTTGTCAAAGCCTCCTCCAGCTCTTCCGAGACGCCCCAACACGCCGTGTGTGTCTTGGTACCCACTCCGGCCTCCTCCACGCGTTCCCCCATTCCTCTCATTACTTCCAAACCTAGATCATAGAATCCATCGTTGGTCTTTGCGTTGAACATGCCCATATGGGCAGAGACTTCGTCCGAAGCGAGCGAATTAGAAGCTGGTCTAAAGCGAGGATAGAGGGGATGAGAGGTGGACGGAAGAATGATAAATGTTCGGGATGTCAAGTGCTTCGGTTGAGAAGCGGGAAGATATGTGTAGAAGCTGAAAGACAGGTTCGTGGCGTCAGTCTGGTCATTCGAGCAATCGGCTTCTGTGCAAATGTGGACGACACTACTCACTTCCAGAACCGCACGCCGTGCTCCGTGTCCAGATTATATAGATCATCCAACCGCTTTGTCATGGCTTCACCATCCCACAGATTCTTCACAAATGTCATGTGCTCGTATCCCCACTTCCAACCGGTCAAAAAGTCTTCTCGTCGATAGTAAGCCGTGCCAGCAGCCGCAGCGCCGAGAGCGACCGCACCGAGTCCATAAAGCGCTTTTGTGGATGGCGTCGGTATCCGAGGAATCGTCCAATTGCTCGACTTTGTGGGCTCGGTGCTAGATGCAGATTGCGGGATAGAGGTATCTGTACTCGTCGTCTTGGACGTCCCGGCAGATGTTTGTGCTCTAGTCGGACCTGTCTCGGTCGAATCTTCCCTCTTTCCCCACTTCCCAACTCCAAGACCAATCGCCAATGGGGATAGCATCCCGGCCGCGGAGGCTATGTTTTTGGCTTGCTCATAGTACCCGGCGGCGGTTGACAATCCATGTTTCTGGGAAGAAATGAGCGCCGACGAGATGGCATAGAGGTGGTGGATGTGACTCACAAATGTATGCTATTGGGGACGAGCAGACTTTTAGCATCAAATGATATGACCTTGATAGTGCTCACAGGATGCAGGCCAAGATACTGATGGGCTGGTCAGCCTTTCCATTTCTGTTCTGGGACCTACCGGTGTATCAAATGCTGAAGGTCATGATCCATGTTAGCAGCAGCCCCTTCACCCTAATGTAGCTCAGTACTGACCCATCACGCCGATAATTTGAGGCCACAGCGGCGCTCCAGGTCTAGTATTAGCCACGATATCCCGCGCAGCATCGGCAATCAAGAGTCCTCCCATACTAGAGCAGGGGCCGCTGTTAAAGCGACATCTCAAGACAGCGACCGAAGGCTCACGAATGGCCCATTAGCACGATTCGTGCTTTGCCCGCTCCTCCACCAGCTCCATGATCATTTTCCAACTCCACGACGAGTGAAGTCAACCAATCTACAAAGGCCAGCGTTGCGGCATTCTGGAGAGGACACAAGTCAGCAATGTACAGGTGGGGATCCAGAGTAGTGCCCTGACCAGCTCTCCCCGTGTTTGATAGGCTGGAAAAACCTTTGACACGATCTTGAGAGATGGGTGAGTCGTCTCGAGAAGATGTTTTATGCCTTTGTTGCTCGTCAGCCTCGCTCACTAGGACAAATTGGTGGACAAAGAGGAAGGAGTGCCGATGGGATCGGGTGAAAAGCCAACTGAGAGGGATGCTCACGATCAGGGAACGATTCGAAAGTCACTTCATTGCCTTTGAATCTGGGTCGTGAGCGAGTCAGCCTTCTCTTGCAAGCTTGCTAGAGCCGGATAATCGACATGAGAACCACCGCAATTGACAGGACGGTAAGGCCATCGCACCGTTATCGAGCGGAATGCGCGCTCGACATCTGCCTGTGCAAGCTCACCCGTGGACCCAGACCAACAGCAAGAGATCCTTGCCGCACGACATCTTGCGCGTGTCTCTCACTCGCACGGCGATACTCGTCCACACTGTCCACTCTCAAGTGTTGACGAGCTAGACCTTGGCCCGATGCAAAATGCTATTCCGTTGAGCTCTCCGAAGCTCGGAGTGGCAAAATAATACCAAAATCTCCTTTGTAAACACGTCTTGAGCAGCTATAGGATCATAGACCGATACATGGATGGATACATCAAGACATTTGAGTCACATTGACCTCTTTTTAGATTAGACACAATCGACCTGATCCGTATACTACAGTCTTTCGTCCACCCCACGAGCCATCGAGAATAACCCAATTTGACACGATTCTATACACGTACGTGTCCTCAATCTTCTCCATCCTCCGCCAGCTCGTCATACTCTTCGTCTAATTCTGGATCTTCCTCCTCATCTTCCACTTCGTCTTCGTCCATAGCGTCAGCATGACCTGCCATTGGAGAGAGATTCGCCAAGCGTCCATCCCTGCTCTGCGCGCCATAGCTGTGACCGGGGTACGGGGCCCCTGGTAAAGTACCCGCCGCGCGGCGAGGCGAGGTATATGGTGGATGTTGAATCCTCCCGCCAGCAGAAGGCTGGAGGAGATGGACCTTGGCATGCCGCTTCAGATTGGATTGGACCGAGAAGCTTCGCCCGCACGAAGGCTCTTTGCAAATAAATGGTCGTTCACCGGTATCTAAGACGACGGGATCAGTTTGCAGATCAGATATGGTAATGGAGCTAGACTCACGAGAAAAACGGTGAATCTTCAGCGAACTCGGACGCGAGAATGTCTTGGGGCAAAATTCGCAGGGATAACGAGGTCCCGCACCAGCAGAACGGACGACTCCATTGGCGACCTTACTCGAAGTGAATGCTCCAGGTGTAGGAGGAGCTTTCACTGGGCTACTCCGTTTGCCCGGCGATGCACTTCTCGATTCCGCTTCCGACATTCTCCTCGCGCTCTCTGCCAAAATATCCATGCCTCGCATTCCATCCCTCGTCGACTTCTTTTCCCGCGTATAAGAGCTCTGTCGAGGAGGACCGTGAGGCGACGGTCTAGGAGCGTCAAACGGTCCAGCGTAGTGATCGCGTTCGTCGGCTGATCGCTTGCGAGCTCCCATATGAGGTCGCTCATCGACCTCGTCTGCTTCGTGATCTGGATTCCAACCGGTGAGGATGATGGATGTATCACTCAATGACGCTCGTTCCAGCGGGGTTGCAGATGGACCTTCGGGCCTTCTCATCGTCGGCAGTGAAGGATCGGAGGCCAGTCCAAAGGGTCTGCCCGGTGTGAATCGCCCTTGAGCCATGGCCAAATCATCACCAGTCTTTGAACGAATTAGTTCAGACAAGGAAGATCGGCGATCAATACCGTGTCGTGTGGCTCCTGGTGTCTCTGGTTGTCCAACTGAACGGAGTCGAGCATGTTCAGATTGATCAGATATGCTTCCGGTGAGAGGCGGAGCAGTCTTTGGCGGTTGAGGTGATAAAGGCGAAAGTCGCTGATGGCTCGGCGTCCTCGTCATTGATCGAGGACTAACAACGCCCTGATGGTGACGGATCGGATCGCGGGGAGATTGAGCGCTCGAATCTGTTGGGCCACCGCGGGATCCAGATCGTGACAAGGGTGGGGGCATCTCTTGTCTCTCTGATGCACTCAGATCTGCAAAAGACTGGGCGAGTTGCCCACCGACAATTGACAGATTCCGGGGGACCGGTGGACGACGCTCGAATGGGAATTCACCTAGTTCGTTGTGAGGAGTGAGAGGCGAAGAAAATGATGGATGGGGGTAAGGGTCTGTCGACCGAGTCGTGGACATGCCAGCTGACGAGGATTGAGGAGGATGTAACATGGCACGTAGTGGTCCAGATGCACTGAACGACCCACTGGTAGGATAAGAGGCATTTCTGTTCTGTGAGGCCCATTTGAGCCTGGCAAGCTCCTCTGGGTCCTTTTGCGAAGACGTCTGATCTGATCGTCGACGCTTGTCGTAATACTCATCGAGATATGATGGACTGGGCTCATGAGACACAGACATGCGATGACGAGGCGACGTGGACGACCAAGAGCCTCGCGCGTTGGACGGCCCAGACGCCGACGAAGGTCCAGAACTGGATGCAGACCGTTCATAGTCAGGCGCCCACCATCCAGAGTTGGACGATATAGTTGAGAAAGAATCCGCGACACCTGAGCTAAGGGATCCGACAGAGGTATAACGAGTTGTCCTCACGGTTGACGGGGAGGATGATTCTGACGAGTCAGGTCGAAGTGAAGGCAGCGAGGAGCCGTAGAGAAGTGATTGGGATGCCGATGAGGGAGTCGGGGGGCGATCTGAGATGAGCGAAAACGTTAGCGTCGGACATGTGCACAGCAGGCAGGGCGTCATGACCCACCGTTGATGGAGCCGAACAATGCTTTCACTCCAGGAAGACTGATTTCAGAAGATCTCCTCTGGCTCTCATCCATTCTTCTTAGTGGATGTCTTGAACCCAACTCATCATAGCCATCCTCCTCCAAATCGTCCTCCCGACCGATAGGATCAAATCTCGATTGACGCCTTGGATTGGCCATCTTGCCGGGTTTGTATCCCGGACCGAGGCTGACTGGCGAGTCGATGGGAGAGTCGAGCACATGGGAGGAGGAAGGTCTGATAAGGGTCGTCATGGGTGACGAATTTACGGGCGGTGGTGTTGTCCGAGGTCGTAGATCTGTGATCAAGCTCATCGTCATAGATGAATGCCGATTGGTTGTACCGCTTGACTTGCTTGATGTTGATGCGATGCGGTTGCGGTGTCGCTGTGCCCTTTTCCTGGATGTAGAGGATGCCGAAGTGGTGACCTCGACACGCCTAGGTTTGGTGGTCGCTCGGCTACTGGATCGACGGCGCGAGGTTGCGGAGGCATTGGCAGAGGGCATCGTGGGATGTGCAGGGGCAAAGAGTGGAAGAAGAGAAAGGGATAATGTAGATTAGAGGACGAAAGAAGAGAGATGGGTATATCCCAAAGGTAGGGTAGGACCCAGTTGAGCCAAGACGGTGTAAGGAAGGGGCGAAATGGTTCAAGGACGATCACGAAAGAGTGAAGGGATGTGAGGATAGAGCGATGGGCCGAGAAAGAAGCAGAGTCGTGAAAGGGATACGAGTATGCCCGGAAGAGGTGCAGATGGATGACATGTTGAGCCAAAGGGATATGGTAAGTGGCGACAGGGAAAAGCATGCGGTGAATGGGGATCGCGTGGATCGTCATGAGGGATGATTGAAGATGAATGGATGGGTGGATGAAGGACCAGGAGAACGGAGAGAGAGAGTAGATCAGCGTCGTGAGAAAGGGAGTGACTGAAATGCTACTCACGCAGATCTCTCGCCAACACAACCTGTCGATGGCTACTCTCTCTATCGCGTCGTCGTGCGTCGACGATCCCTTTGATGGAAGGAAGGTGTGGAGGCGATAGGATGGATCACAAGTGCTACACCACGCACACAGATGCTGACTCTTCCGTTTGGTGTGCGTGGAATGTTCCTGATCCACTCTTTGCTTGGAGGAAGCTTCTTTTTAGCGTCTTGGACGATGAATTGAATGTTGGGATGTCGAGGCTGAATAATGATTTGGGGAGTGTTCAACTCGTGCTCGTCGATGGGCGCCAGCCGTTTCTACCAATTCGTGAGATCCAAGGAGGTAGCGAAACCAATAGGAGAAAGCTGGACCCCCCTCCAAGGAGGATCAACGGAGATGGCTTTGGTCTGACACCTTTTAGGGGAAAAATAAGCCGAAGGAAGATCAACTGCTGATCATCTGATCGACGAAGGGGGAGAAGTCAGGGTTTGGGTTCGGATGTTGAGTCGAACGAGGTGAGAGACGAGACACTGACTGGTATGTCTTTCAAAGGGTTATGATACAGGGAGACAGGTGTTGACGGCTTCCGAAATCAGAGTCGTTCTGTCTCACCAGAAGTTCCTCTATTCCCTGTCGTCTTTGTGGGTATCCCAGTCGGCGGAGGACTTTAGGTGATTATCCATCCAACAGGAATTCTGTGCCTCTCTCTATCTCTGGCTCTCTCGCTCTCTCGCTCTCTCCGTCTGTCTCTCTTGCCGTTTTCCCCCCGAGCCTCTTTCCACTTGGGTGACGCCCAGACGTACGCTGGGTATGTACGTGTCGATGGGATCAACAGCTGATGCTGCAATAGTGGGGCGGTACAATCTCAGAATGGCGTCGCATGGACCAATTGATCGTAAAGAGCCAAGAATAGATAATGTCGAACAAAAAAGCAAGCGTCTGTCCCTCCTCTCTGTCCGTTTGTTTCTGCGGGCGTTTCTCCTTCTCTGTATCCTGTGTTGTTCTTCTGAAGTCAAGGTCCCCCACCTAGTCACCTAGTGGACACCTGATGACCCAGTCTGACAGATCCCGTTTGGCTTTGAACGCACGCACAGGATGTCGGTCATAGACAGGTCCCAGGACTGTCTGTATTGAACGGGGTTTCTTGAGGGTTTGTAACTAATGAAAATATAAAAAAAACGAGGAAATTGACAGAAGGGTGGGTGGGCTGAACCCAATAGTTGGGCTATAGACGACTACCGTTCAGAAGGGGGAGAGGAAGGGGTATACAGCACGATCCAAAGCAGCAAGCAGGCACAAATAATGCCCATGGAAAGGAAAATCCACAAGAGGCGTTTTCTTCTGGTAATCTCACCTCGATGCTCTCTTGACTTGTTCTAGCATAAGAGGCGTGGCGGCAAGGAATCAAAAGAGGCAGATTATAGTAGATGTGAGGGAGAAAAGGGGAGGTGGCCACAAGAGCTGTGGGAGGGAGAGAGAGAGAGAGATCTTCTCATTTGCCTCCCTCCCTCCCTTCCTGCCCCTTTGCAGACAAATTCCGCGATCGACCGACTGGCCCGAAAGGCTTTCCAAGGCGTAAAATAGGTGAGACACGAGCCAAGTCAATGGCGCTCGTGGAGATGACCGAAAGGCTGTGTGTGAGCAGCAGCAGCAGCCCGGCATCAGCTCAGACGAAAGCGGCGCAACTTTTTTTACAATGATGATCGTTAGATTGAAAGAGGCGACGAGGTGAAGGGAAAAATAAAAACAAACCTTTTTACGTGTGCGTTCCTGCGTGTGTGCAAGAAGGCGAGAGATGTGCATCGGGCGCAAATAGTTCCAGCAAACACAGACAGCACGGCGTGAGAGGCAAAGAACTGATGTGCCGGCAAAGCAGGTCAGGCAGGCGTCTATTATGAGGCAGAAAGAAAATGAGAACAGGATTGATTCGGCGCGCGCATCATGGCGTTTTTTTCTCCTTTTTCGCCCTGTTCTTCAAAACCCTTTTCCCTTTCGCCTTCACACTCATCCTTGATGTAATCTGCAATGGTGGCCTCTCAGGGGTTGGGTCTGAGGAGGGCATTTCCATGGGATAGGGCGAGGCGCTGAAGGTATGACTAATCAAGTAACCCTAGGGGGTTGACTGGTCCGAAAGATAGAGTGGGACGAGAGACCAATCAATAGTTTGACGGGTGAGAAGAGGTAGAAACACAGAGAAGCAGACAGTGCGGTCAACACTCGTCGGAGATCTGAAAGAGGTACATCACATCAGAGGCGCAGATGCGGACCCCATTTTTCATTTCTCATTCCCGTTCTGTCGATCACGACAAGATGCCCGAGGGGAGGGGGGGGGGGACGCACTGGATGTGATCCTGTGCTCGTAAACACTGTACACATAATCAGCACAGGGAACGACAGATCATCGTGGTTTCATCCTTTAGTGACGTGCCTAAGGCCAAAAATTTCCGCGCTACTTTCCTCCCTTGGTGTGCACTCATATCAGTGATCGACCTCTGGACTCAATCTTAAAAAAAAGAAAGGCAGCAAGAAGGAAGGACGATGCGGGCGATGTGCAGCGTCGTGACGAGAGAAGACACCAAGCAAAATGCACAGCGTATCGCGACCCGCTAGGAGGACTCATGTAACATTCAAAATCCTCTTGACTGAATAGCCAAAGCCCAAATGCAACAAAATGCCCGCCACTGTTATGAAGGACACTCACTCCCTGCGCCAGATCTTGACCGCATTTCCAAGCGAGTGCCAGGCGACTTACGTCTTCAATTTTCGACAACGTGATACCGAGCTATCCACTCTCTTCTGTTTGCACCCTATACGATCCCCAGACGAAGCACACGGACATCGTGTGAATGATTTTATTATTTACCAACTAAATCTGGAAAGCCCGTGTCTTACATACCAAGGCAGAAAACCCCCCAACCCTCTTTTTCCCTTGGGCGATCTCATGGATCGTCTGAAGATCTCTCCCTCTCGCAGTTCCGGTCCCGGATCCGCCGGTCGAATCCGACAGGATGATGACGCCAGTGGCACTGATACCTTGTCCAGCCAACTCAAACTCCTGAACAGTGCGCACGGCATGGATGTCTTGTGCTGCGCCGAGACTTTGTTCATCCCACATATCTCTCTCTCCCCTCATCGCTTCAACGTCCGCTGTTTCTCCGCGGCTTCTACCAATTTCTTCTCTACAAACATTCCTTTCCGTTTCCTCACGTTGTCAACGTACAACTTTGCCACATTGGCCCTATCAGCCTTTTCACCCAGATCTTCCAACTCTTCTACAGTCGTTGGAACCCAGAATGGATCGAGATCCAACGTCTCAAATCCACTAAAGATCAATTGAGGTGATGCAGCTCCAGAAGTTCGCTTGCGAATTTCTGAATCCGAGAAAAAAAGGGGGGGCGGAAGAGATCCTGGCGTCAGCCACGTTATTCTCCCGGCGCCGCTTCTACAACTCTTTGGACAAACGCCTCAATCGAGACTCACCATCGGCGAAGCCGAAAGATTCGATGACGGGCAACATGGCCCTGATCGTGAAGAAGGATGTACCTTCCTTCATTTCTTCAGAGACGATCCGTCCTCGACGACGAGCAACCACCGCGTAGACCTTACCGAGGACATCCGTAGAAGCTTGAATGTCGCATGTATACATGGCTAGCTTGATTCGAGGTGACCAATCGAGCATTCCATTCCTGCAAGCTTCGCGTACTGATGAGATGAGTGCACCAACGACCGCAGACATCCGGCTGTTGTTGTTCCCTACGGAGAGAGAGCGTCATCAACTATCTCTGCTCACCGTAATTATCGTCGTACGAAGCCACAACTCACCCTCAGAGTCCCTCTGTATCTCAATCTTCTCGACCACCCAAGCCATGCCGACGACTGGCTCCGCACAGAGCGGACCCTGAAACGTTGCCATCTGGAACCCGGCTTCGATCGACGTTTCGAAATCTTGTAATAATCTCAAATCAGCCTTGGTGGCATCAGCTGGCAAGCCTTGACCCTTCATCGCTTCGTCCAAAGTCGTCTCGTCCACCGGAGATGATCCCAAATGGTCTCCCAACGTGGCCATTTGTTGGTCCACTACCGCAGATTCAGTCGTGGCGAGAGCCTGTTCCGCCGTCGCTCCTTCTGCTCTTGCTTTGGCGATGAGCTGACTGCGCCCTCGGAGTCTGACATCGACACGGCGTCAATATCGTTTGTTCAACGGTGCGTGTCTCGCGACTGACCTGAGCTGTTGAGTGTCCTGAGGATCCAACAAGAGACAACTTCCCATACGCTTTGGTCCAAAGCTCCAGATGCGATCTGCCGCGCCAACCCACTCTCCTCCAGCTTTCCTACAAACCGCTTCCAACTCTTCCCAGAATTGCTCAGGCGTCAAGGATCGAGCCTGTTCCTGCGCTTGAGTGTGAGTCTGCTCCGCGGTGCCATCTGCATCGACGTCGACGTCTGCATGATCGTCTTCCGATCTGTCGTCGGCCTGAGCGGTGTGTTGGGATACCAGTCGTCGGATGGTCGTGGTGTGAGAAAGTAAGAATTCCGAGATGGCGGGTGGGAGTGGTATCGCGCGTATCGTATATGTGAGGATCCCTAGTAGGTTAGTCTGGACGGTTCCTCGGGGCATGCCAGCTGTCTTTGGCGGCGCCATGTCTGAGTGGCACTGCCTCAGTTCACATTTCCTCGTGGGAATAACATCACACTTACCCACGCCTCTGACCGCAGTCTCACGGAACGGGACGATGGTTTGAGATCGCTGTATAGGACACTTTGCGAACCTTTCCCGAAGGTCTTTGAGACATCTCTGGTAGACGATGCCGCCCAATCAGCCCAAGTCCTGGTTCCCAAGCGACATGCTTACCTCCAAATGGAGCTCTCCAGCAGTCAAAATGACGTGTTCACCAGTCTCTTGTACCAGATACTCTGCGCAAGGATCCGACTGGTCCAGGATTTGAAGACCTTTGACGAGTTTAGGCATATCGGCTGGGTTTTCCGGTTCAAGAGCGACACGAACGATGGGTGAAGCCTGCGAAGCACGTCCCGATTCAGTTTCTTGCACGGAGAGAGACCCGTCACACTCACCTGTGTAATGACTCCCGCTAGATTGACCAACTTCTCAGGCTGCGTATCCTCCTGCAGTCCAAGCGAAGATGGTGCCCACAGAGTCGCGTTCCGATGGACGATACCTTCCATGCCTGCGATGGCGCACACTTGTCCAGCTTGGACCTGACCCACAGCTACAAGCTCCCGACCCATCATCATGTACACTTCCTTGACATGAACCGTTTTCACAAACTTGATATTTCGAGGGTGATCCGGTGGGAGATCAGGCGAATACTTGGGCAGAGTCGCTAGAAGCTTCGTATTGCGTCTGATTGTCCCAGAGAAAATCCTAGAGAATGCCAAGAGTACCTCAGATGATTCAGCTTGGTCATTGATCTCTATATCTTGAGCTCGGTCCGAGTCACTCTTCTGTAATTCAGAGGGCGGACCGACGGATAAGTCTTGTAGGGAACCGGTGAGACCTTCTATACCGTCGATTGAGATCCCGTTGGAATGAGCCTGGGGCACACTACCCGCGGCTGACGATACAGCCGCAGCGGCTGCTCTCTTCTCCCTCTCTTCTTTGCCTCTCTGTCTCATCTCCTCCGCCGTCATTTCCCTCTTTCTGAACTCTGGTAGATCTCCTCGGGCCACTGCGAACATTTTACTGACGTACCCTACGACCTGGGCCTCGACGTCCCGGACGCAGGAGTAAAGTCCCTCTTCGAGCGTGTTTTGAGGCTGTAAAGGCGTCGACGAAGCTACTGCTAGCTCGGGAAGTAACATGAATGGCATCCTCTGTGTTTGAGCGACATCTGGAGGAGGAATGATGTCGACAACAGCTTGGAATGTAGCGGTGGAGAGTGGGAGCCATTGTTGCATGATCAACGTGAGGAGATTACGCGTGTCTTTGGATTTGACATCTCGTGGTGAGACTCGGACATTGAGTGCGGAAACGATCTTGGTCACTGCGTCGGGGTTGCTGAGTGTGTGATCATGAGTGATCTCACCCACGCCTGCTCATGGACTTTCCACCACTTACTAATCTCCCAGGAGCGTCTCGTACACTTTCCATATATTCTCCAGGACGAACTGGACGAACAAAGGTTTCAAAGCCCTTCCAGCTAGCTTCTTCCTCCCTACCACCCTTTTCGTCTTTGGATCAAGGAAATAATCCCCCCACAACGCTCGCCTGAGATTGCCTTCCTTGACACCGAGTTTCTCCGCGTACAATCTTGCAAACTTTCCCAGTCGGAAAGCCCAGCCATCGATGGCAGAGGCGAACAGGACATTTCCACGTTCAGGAGCAAAGTAGAGATCCTCGTCTTCCTTTTCTTCGTATCCCGCTTCTGTATCGCCTTCGGCTCCCTCTCCTGCTTCTCCTTCTCCTTTTGATCCGTTTGCGTCCATTGGTTCATCCCCTTCTCTCGTAGCTCGCTCTGCTAATCTCTTTTCCCTCTCTTCTCTCCATCTTAGATCGTCTTCCATCCGTTCCGAAGCGTAGAAACTACCCATGACGGCGTTGACCTGCTCGATCAATCTTGACAGATGGTGATACGCTTCGATAGGGCTCAACTTGAGCTCAGTGATCAATCTATCCATCTTGTTGATGACTAATACGGGTCTGAGTCGATCGATCCAGCATTGTCGAAGGACCGAAATAGTTTGCGTTTGAACACCTTCCCACACGTCTACGAGGACCAGAGCGCCATCACATAGTCTCGAGGCGGTCGATACTTCCGATGCAAAGTCGACATGGCCCGGTGTATCAATGACGTTGCAGAGATGTTTAGACGTAGAGGCTGCATGGAGGTCCGAGTGGAACGCGTCAGCCGAGGCGAATCCCGCCTTTCGACCGTCGTTGAACTTACATCCTCCGGACCCAGTTCTCATCATGTCGAATCTCAAGGACACCTATCCAAGGGGCATCAGCACCCGAAATTCGCAGGACTGAACGGGAAAATCTTCTCTCACCGCACTACTCTCCATGGTGATCCCTCGCTCCTGTTCATCCTCTCTTGAATCTAGAAATCTCAATTTTCCAGCCATACGAGAAGAGATGATGTTGTTGGAGGACAAGAGGGAATCGGCGAAACTGGTCTTGCCATGATCGACATGAGCGACGATGGTGACGTTCTACAGCAAGCGAAGGAGAAAGTCAGTCTCGATCCCCCACTGAGCCCCCAAGCGCCTTTGAGATTGGCTAGCACTCTTGGTCCTCAGTCACTCACTCTAGTGTTCGACAATGGGACGTCAAAATCTTGTGACATGGTGACAGGTTCAGCGGACCTTGCAGGTGTTCATCAAATCTTCCTGATTGTCTTTTCTCGTTTGATTTAAGCCAAACAAGATTGACGCAGCTGCACTCGGTCGACTTGAACAGACACTTGTATAGACGGATGAGCACGAAGAAGAATTTCAGTTCACTCGACTGTCATGACGTTTCATTCGAATTTTATAGGTGTTCGAATTCGGATCCGAATGGAAGAAAGGTTGGTTGCACAAACCTGTTGACATGGCAGCGGTGGTGCCACAGATGTTTGATTCAGATGGGCGGCGGGCACGGAGTCTCGGTGTCTTACTATTCGGCTGCGGCGTAGTCCATGATCTATGTATCCATCTATGGTACGCAATGATTGTCCGCTCCCTTAGCCCTCGAGAGAATAAGCTACAAAATGTATGTGCCCGCGCGATGCCTCGGGGCCCGGTCTCACTGCACCTTTTCCTCGACCCAGCCTCTCTTCTCAAAGCACGCAAAGACCAAATCGTACCCGTCAAACTCGTACCCTATTCTATCCTTTCTGGTGTACCCTTCCCCAAGCAAGTCCATACTGAAAGCCTGCCAAGCCCTAGCTTCCGTCTCGCTTGTTGATGTTGGGCCTTGATCGGTACCTGAAGACGAAGAAGAAGAAGAAGAAGAAGAAGGAGGCGTCGAGACGAAGAGGGTGATGCTGAGTCGAGAGGGTTGAAAGATGCCCACAACGTTTCGTATCAGTTGAGTCAAGTGAGGTCGGGATACCGAATCATTCGATGAGGAAGGTGTGATAGAGGGAGTTGAGGAGCTCGAAGCCATAGGTAGCGGAACGTTGCATTCGAATGAAGCGTAAGACCATCCTTCTTCTGGCGTCACGTGAATCGTAAAGTATCCTCCACCAGGTTTACCAGGCACACTCGAGGCTTCTGGCATACCGCTGCCAATGACTGCATTGGCACTGTATCCACATGGGTCAAAACCATAACTGTCAAGCGTTGTTTCATATGCAGGGAAAAGCTTGTCGATCCCTAGTCGAGTGGAGATACCGAGGCCGAGCTCATGCCCTGTCAATGATGATCCTGACGATGTAGCCTCTGCGTGGAAGAATGGAGCTCGAGCAGACGGAGATAGATGAGTCATGAGGATCTCCAACGTTTGATCCTGATACGTGGGTGGTGGCCTGCCAGGGCAAGGGAGAGAGAGTCGGAATGATGAGTTGGATAAAGAAGAGTCGGAAGGGAGGAGAGGAAGGGTGTCCGGGGACGTGAGGTACAAGAGCCAATGGTCCCGGTTCATAGGTCCTACAGTGTAGGCGGATCCAGCGGAGCCTAAGGGCAAAGGTAGAGAGTGTGGGTGAGCTCATTCCGCCGATCCAAAACAACGACGCAGCTCGCTCACAAAAGACACTATCTAGAAAGGTGACTTCGTCCCGCCAATCCTTATGTGGTCCACTT
Organism: Kockovaella imperatae; assembly: GCF_002102565.1. Lineage (NCBI taxonomy): Eukaryota > Fungi > Basidiomycota > Tremellomycetes > Tremellales > Cuniculitremaceae > Kockovaella > Kockovaella imperatae. The sequence goes on from NW_019028947.1 coordinate 710,076, forward strand.
TGTCTCTCAGGGAAGAAGAAGGATTTCCGAGAGTAGAAACATCTGACAAGAATCAGCAAGGGTCATAGGATGAGTGAAGAGGTCGAAGAGCCCACCTCCATATGTTGGTGAATCCACAGTATTCTCTGGCAATTTCGATGATCCTATGTAACCCCAACAGGTTCAACGTTGTTCCGCAAGTCTTGAGGATCAACACGTGAGGAGCGACAAAGAGCGATGATTCGCTTTGAAACGATTTTTGGTCAGTATATGATATATCAAAAAAAAAGTCGCTGGACCAGCGCGAGCCGGTCGAGGGGAGATCTAATAGACCTACCTCAGCAAGTACGCATCCAGCTCATCACCTTCTACCACACTCAAGACCTTGCACTTGACTATATCCAGCATTTCTTCCCATACTGCACGCGGGACGATCCGTAAACCTTTTCGTTTGACACTGCTTCCTATGCCTCCTGTCGCAGCCCCATCACCCGATTCTCCATTTGTAGACGAGAGGTCGAGTTTGTCCAGTTCATGGGTCGGGACACGTTTCTTCAAGGGCGTTGAAGGTTCAGGTAAAAGGTCGAAGGAAGGCGCGAACCATACTTCAAGGAGTTTTTCAGGACCTAAAAATGATATCAGGACGAGGTAGAACTCGAAAGGACATAGGAGGAGATGGAAGGGTCGACATACCTTCGAATGGACCTGGAAAGGTCGCATCTTCAGGTGTCACAGTTATTTCGGCGGGGACAGTCATGTCAACAAGCGTCGATGCTTGACCAGTGTCAGCGCATGCTTGTGGTTGGTAAATGGCAGTACTGATATGTAGTGACGATATGGTGAATGAAACGTATATTTCTGAATTTTTTTGGATACATCGTGTGAGATCACGTGACTCTTCGTTTCTGGTATGGCCGCTATGTACAAGTCTCATGCTGTACAGAGGGCTCATTATGTAGCTCAGTGAAGGTTTGTCTATCGTCACTGCAGGTACACTGAGAAGCCTCCTTGCCAGCTCTTGCTCTGAAGACCTGTCTCCTGAGAATGGCCACTTTGACCCAAAACCCCAATAGCTAGCTGATAGATCGAGGCAAGAGCCGACAGGAGACGGTCAAGTCCGGGATCACGGCGACGGGAGAGAGGGCCCGGCGCGAGGTGGGGATGGATGCAAAATATATGCATTCAAGTGGATCTACGTTCATCCATCAGGACAAGAAGCGATACACTGGTCATTACCTTGAATTCAGAGGACCCTCCTTGACACGCTGAACATGCCTTACAGAACCATCGGCATCCTCTATCCTGGTGCTATGGGAGCCTCTCTGGCTTGGACACTTCATACCCGAGTGCCCAACCTTGAGCTTTTGACGTCTTTGGCAGGTCGATCAAAAGCGACGAAAGATCGAGCTAGGAGTGCCGGACTCGTCGACGTAGAGTTATCCGAGCTGGTCGCTCGATCAGATATCATTATCTCCATCTTACCTCCTTCTGCTGCGTTAGACATGGCGAGAGCGGTCCTCGAGCATCTCCCACCTCTGAGCAAAGACTCTCCTCCGCCAGTGTATATCGATGCCAATGCCATTTCTCCAGGGACAGTGGAATCTATTGGAAAGTTGTTGAAGGAACATCAAATGCCATTCATAGATGGTTGTGTGATTGGGGGACCGGCGAAAGAAGGCTACGATCCGATGATCTATCTTTCCACCGAATCGTCCCATGAGAGTATCCTCCAGGACGTCGCCTCGGTCTTATCTGGACAATCTGATTCAGAGGGCCACAGAGGACTCTTGGTCGAAGTGATGCGTGGTGCTGGACAGGGTGCGGCCAGTGCGCTCAAGATGGCTTATGGAGGGATCAATAAAGGGACCACGGGATTGGCAGTGTTGATGGTGTTAGGTGAGGTAGTAATTGTCGAGCGAAGGAAAAGGGGGAAGGGGGGCCAGCGAGCCATCAGACAGACTTGAGCCCTAGATGAGGGCCGGTTTCCTGTCTATCCTCTCCCCTGCTGGGCTGAACGCTCGTTGCATCTTCATGATTGCTCGCTGACGACTTTCTCTCACCTTTCAGCTGCTCACGCTCATTCACCTGAAACCGCCGAAGCCCTCGTCAAGGAACTAGCGAGATCTCGACCGGACGCTTTGAAAGGGTTCAGTAGTGGATTCGAAGCGGTCATACCAAAAGCATACAGGGTGAGTCGGTATTTCCGACCGTCTTTCATCTCTCAAATCCCTCATCATCGCATCCCCATCCCATCCAAGTACCCACCAGGAGGCGCTTCGGCTGACTGCTCAATTGCTCCTTCCCCCCTATAGTTCGTAGGTGAGATGGAAGAAAATGCCTCGTTCATTCGCACCGCTCTTTCTTCACTCCCTGGTTCCGACAAACACGAAGCAGAGGCCGTAGCGAATACTTATGAAGGTCTAGCCAAAGTCTTTCAACGAGTCGCCGATAACGTACGCTATGGCGAATCCGCGTCCTCGAACAAAACAGAGACAGAGGCTGTCACTTCTTCTTCCTCGGACGAAACTACGGGAGTATCGACAACCGGAGTATCAACGACCGACCTGTCTCCTGCAGCTCGTGAGGCCCGAGCGAGCGAGATACAAGTCATGAAGCATTTCTCTGCGCGTGGAAGGGAGCTCTTACATGGCAACAACAGCAAGCGATGAGACGCACAAGCAGGGTCAGAGCTGAATATCATGGCTGATCGGATACAATATGCATATACAGTTATGAAGATACAGCTCGGCCCTCCCATCTCTCCCACCCTAATCATCAAACATGATACAAAAGTCAAAACCCCCGTCTCTGTCGACTCTTCTCCTGACATTTCCCATTACAGTCGAGACCTTGTTTGAAATTCTTCACAAGGAGGTAAGTCTGGGAGACGACCACTTGTTTGGTCCAGACGCCCAAGCATCCCTTGACAAGTCCTCGAGACCACTTCCATTCCAACGCCTGCAAGGATCGTACACGTTTTTCACACAATAGTGATGTTACACAAGCTTCGTTTCGGCCGCCATGATGCCTTGTGTCGTCTTTGAGACGACGTTTTAAAGTATATGTTTTGAGTATCGAGGTGGAGCATCAAGGGGGCAGTACCTTGAAATCGTTCCGCTAGAATATCGACCTCTAAGGCCCTGAGGCCTTTCGTTTCCTGCCGCTGCCGCTCTTACTGATGGTGGGAGAGGGCATGGGGAAGTCTTCACTGAATCTTCGTTTGAGTTCGAGATTCTCTTTGCGCAGGTTTTCAACCATGATACGGAGAAGTTTGAGCTCTTCCATCTGATTGACCGTTTTCACTTCGACGTCTGCGAGGTGGTTGGCGGCCTTGTCGAGGAGTCAGCCAGGTAAATTCTGGCTGAGACGCTGTGCTTCAACTCACTTCTCGTCGGACAATTCTCGATCTGGCACGGAAAGATCTCTGGGCGAGCTTGTTTTGGAGTCTGTGGCCTCCTGTTAGTGTGTCGGGTCTCGATGCCAGATATGCTCTGCCTCACCTCCTTTTATCTTTCTTCATTGCCGGTCCGCCCATTTCCAATAATCTGAGCTGCTCAAGCTCGTCCTCATCAGCCATATCAATGGGTTCGAGTCGTTCCGGCGAATCGGCTTCGTCTCGCATGATTTTATCATCATCATCATCATCATCGTGATCTTCATCCTCCTCCAAAATCGACTTGTTCGAAGATTGTCTGAGCTTGTTGAGGTAAGAGTCGGATCGAGGGCGGAGTTTGGGTCGAGAGCTTCGTCGCACGCCGGGCGGATCAGGGATCGTCTCATGAGGAGAGATGGGTCGAAGTGCGGGGGATGCCGGGTCAGTCTGATGAGGTGCCACAACTCAGTCAGCTGATGTTGTTTTCAGGATCTAGTGGCGACTACACGTACCTCTGCGTCATCTGCCACATGAGCACCGGTAGAAACGTTGTGAAAGCCACCTAAGACGCCTGGATCGATGCCGATTTCTTTCCCGCTGACTGCCTGGGGTCGAGCTCCAGGATACGATGATGGGTAAGATGGGGCAGGGTGGAACAGTTGGGCATCATAGGGATCCGTCGAGATAGGCATGGGCTTGTCGTCTTGAGAGGAAAAGATGGTCAGCTCCAGCCAGGACATGCCATTACTCATTCGTTCTGTTCATGTTGAGTGAATCCGCCACAAAGGCAAACGTGTTCTGGGGAGCATGGCCATGCGGGGGAACCGCGAGGGATCCAAAGCCGTAACCTGGAGTCCATTGAGACAGCATGGTGTAAGCGTCGTTGAAGACGCCATTGGCATCGACTGAACCGCCATAGGATTGGGATGGCAAGGGGTAATCGGGTGAGCCCTTGAGACCCATGTTGAGGGAATCGATAAAGTCGATAGGCGATTTATGGAGTGGTGTGGGTAGTCGCGGAGCGGGTGAAGGGATAGGTGTGTCAATGGTAGTGCCTGTCAATGAACCTGACAAGGACTGCGAGCCTGAGGTGATCGCTGAACCAGGTTCGGTCGCGATGGAAAAGGCGTTTCCACACGTTGGTGAAATGCCCTGAGTCGAGAGGGATAGTTCGTTGGCAGCGACATGCGTAGAGGGAGGCGAATCAGGTGTGTCTCTCGAGACTTTGGTTTGTTGTTGACCCGATGATCGGTTCGGTCGATCGGATCGGGCACTAGGCCCAAAGGGGGAGGAGGAGGAAGAAGGAGAAGAAGAAGTAGGGTTGGTGGTAGCGATATGAGTGGAGAGCGATCGTCCATCGAGGGAAGTACCGAGTGTCGTGTTCAAGGATGATCCGGTGTTGACGCGAGGGACTTGAAACATTTGAGATTGAGTGGTGTGGGGAGGAGCACTGGATGGAAAGGTGGATAGTAACGTTGTGAGTTGAGATCGATGATGAGCGGATTGTTGTCTAGCGTAGGATGAATCCATACCCGGAGGAGGAGACCCCGTCGGATGCGGAACGAGGTGGAGGTCCTGAAGAAGGGGGCGAGATCGGGGGAGAGTGAGTGTCCCACAGTAGGTTGAGTGAAGGAGACAGATGGGGATGCAAGGAAGTCAAAAGGACGATGGAGTCGATGTCTGCCTCTGTCTATATATACTGAAGCTGGTGGGTGGTGGCGACGGTGGAGGTCGAGACAGGAGGTGGGAAAGAGAGAGTGAAAGTAGAGAAGAGACTAGAGATGGGGTCTCAAAAAGACTGCGAGGTTTTGCTGGAATCGTGGGTGGAGGGAGGAGGGAGGGCGGCGGGCGGGGGAGCAGAGGGAGAGGGGGAGTATGACTTCATGGGGGATGCCGTCATTTTGATTCCAGCGATTCTCACGATTCCAGCGAAATGACCCCCTTTGGACTAGGTGATCAGTAATCCACCGGGGGGATGGGGACGATGTTGTAATGAACATTAGCTTTTGAATCCTAATGGAAGAGAAAAGGGAGAGATGACGAATCAGGGGGGGGGGGGGCGGTCCTCGGGGCGCGACGAGACCGAGTGGACGGTCGCCCCATCGGCACGGCCAAGACCGCCTCGGAGAGTTGTGTATAGGTATGTGTGTGTGTGTGTGTGCTTACGTCGCCTTCTGAGAGCACAGAGACCACGTGATAGATGAGGTTCGTCTGGGATTTGCTGCAGCAAAAAGGTACCATCCATCCATCCGCTCATTGATGGGGAACATACTCGGTAGTGTGTGTAGGTCATGAACTATATGATCCACTTGGCAAATATGTGGGACTGGCTCGGAAGGGCGGTGATTATAACCTACAGGTTAGGTATGTACGTCAGGATAGCATCTTGGGAGAAAAAAAATGGTTGATGTCCGAACAGAATAGACATGATCGTCATCAAGAGCTTCCTTTTGGTGATGGATTTGGTGCCTCGCTCATCCTGCTCTTGTCTGTAGGGACACTGTTCATCATGACATCCGCAGATTTTCTGGCCGCCACACGCCACGTTCGCCACACAACACCAAAAGGACTAATATGTAATTCCAACGGAAAACCTAACACAAGAGCCAAGCCAACGACTCCCACCAGGTGGGAGAGAGAGAAGGTTATCCTTTTTGTTCTGCGTTATCAGATCTCGCTTCCCCCAACTACCACCTCGCCCAAAAAAACATCATCTCAGCTACTGGTGTACTATTGTTCTGGGAGATGGCTCAGCATCGGCAGCTTGTTTCAGCTTCATACAGATTTGACGGCGGTTCACTGGTGCTTTTTTGGGCGAGTGCATGGAATGGGGAAGAGAGGGGGAAGGGGAAGGGGGGATCAATGCGTCGTCTAAAGGGGGAAACATGTATGTGTTTCAGATTGGGAGGAGGATACTTCATCATCTACTCATTCAATCTCATTCACTCGCTCACTCTCTCACACACACTCTCTCTCTCACTTGTGCTTGATCATACGTCCCGTCTTCCATCTCACCCTCACAGCTTCTCTCACTCTCTGCAGCAGCGCATCGAGCAGAACACAGACACATACAAAGACTATCCCTGCACGACAGCCCTTCCGAAGCACCTTTCCCCCCTCGGTCCAAGCTCCTTTGACCTGACTCCTCAAGCGACTCCATCAACCCCCTTTGAAAGGGACATAAAGGCATCGTCTCTGTACTGTCCATCGCCACCGTCTCTCACCATCCTCAACATCTCATCTTCACGCCTCGCCTCGCCTCACTCGGATCCAGGCCAGGCCCCCAACCACCACATCCCCTCGCCACCATGTCGACCTCCCACTCCCACTTGATGAAGACCACCCGAAGGGGAAAACCATATGTCAAGGTGAGTTGCATCTCACTCGACTCAGCCAGCTCACACACCCCCTTCAGGACACCCATGACCTCTTCTCCACCCTCATCATCTCCTTGCCGCTTGAGAATCATCGAAGTTTCCTCAAAACATACCCCAACAGCTTCATCTGGTAAGTCGGGCTGAACGCTCTGTCGCTTCCCACCCCTTTCACAACCCGCTCACACCCTATTGTCCACAGCGATGAAGCGGCCGCCAACCTCGCTTCGCTCAAATTCTCTCAATCCCAACGTGTGCCCGATCCAAAAGACCCCTCTCGAATCGTTACGACGACCACCACCACGACCTTTTCCATGACACGCGAAATGGCCAAGGGGATATGTCAACATTTCATGGACTCTCACCTCATTGAGAACGCCGCGGATCTCAAGTCGATCGATTTCAAAGAGCGTGGCGTCTACATGATCACGCCTAAGGGTCTACATATTCTCGAACGATTCATCACCAAGAACGGAATCAATGCGGATCATACCCTCCGATTATTCGCACAGCAACCCATCTGTATGAAACTCTTACACCTCGAACGGAGATCCGCAGACGATGAGATCATCATCACGAAATCAGTCATCGAGGTCCTCTGGCGACGATTCGTCGGTCGGGAGCCCAATGCAACGACTCTCTCCGATGACGACGTCGAGGCGTTGACAAGATCAAGGTGGTATGCCAAGTCATCTGTCATCCCTGGTGAAGAGATTGATAGTTCACAAGGGATGATCCTGCGTAAACGAGTGGACAAGAAGGGAAACAATGGGAACGGTGCAGACGAGTACATCTTCCCTGCGCTCTTGGCCGTGGATTGGTTACTCGACTTTTCGACATCTGTTGGACCTGACGAAGCTGCAGAACTAGCCGCTCATTTCGTCAGGTATGGTTTCATCGCTTTATACAGTGACACGGGGAGGATGCGAGACACCGATTTCGTGGCGGTTGTCAGAGGCGGCGGAGCGGGTGGTGGAGCAGGTGCCATCATGGTGAGTCATCGACGGTCTGTTCATCCTTTCTGACCTCGCACTGCCCCCCCCCCCCCCCCCCTTTCTAGCAAGAAGCAGAGTACCGTGCGACGTGCAAAGCGGTGTACAAAGTCACCCGAGACGGCATGTCAGTAGCCCGATGGGAGGGCCACGTCAAGCCGACGCCTGGGTCCAACTCTGCGGCAGTATCCAAATCCGACCTTCACGCTCAAGACAAGCTATCCAGCAAGACGCCGAGACCATCGCACTCGACAGATGACAGTTCGACGCCTCCTTCTGCACTCGGTCGTCGACCCTCTCTCACCGATAGGTTGAGATCCGATTTCAGCGAAATGACGTTGGGCGATAAAGACATGCTCGTCAAGGATTCACACACTGCTCGACTGAAACATATTCTCGAGGAACCTGCTATCCGAAGTCTGTTTAGGGAATTCCTCAGAGCAAATTTCTGTGAAGAGAATCTCAGTTTCTGGCTCGATACCTCGGATTTCAGACGAAGATTCAACACCACTTCCAGTGCGGTCGCCATGCCTGGCGTCGGTAAAGGTCAACGTGCCGTAGGGCATCAAGCGCTGGAAAAGCATCATCAGGATCTGATCGCCATGGCCTTTGTGATCTACAATAGTGAGCGCTGTGGCGCGACATCGGCGAGGCGATAGTCGTGTCCCGGCGTGTCTTCTCGGGGATCCTGCTGACACATAAATCCTTAGCCTACTTGGCTCCTGCTTCCCCGTGCGAGCTCAACATTGACCACAATCTCCGAGCCGAGCTCATCTCATTTATGAACACTGTCACTGCCGACAAGGACGCCGCGTCCAAAGGGCATTTGGAACCCAGTGCGGTTGGCGGTTCAGCAGTCCAAGCGAGTCAATTGCAGACGCTTGTGAAGCTGTACGAGAGAATCCAAAATTATATCTTCAGATTGATGGCGACGGATTCGGTGCCAAAGGTGGGTTCAGTCAGCGACTGTCAATCAGTACAACATCCACTGACGAATCTTCTCCTCCTGCTCTTTCTTACAGTTCTGTAAGACCGAACGAGTGAGTTGCGTTCCAAGACCTTTCCATTCGTTTGATGGATCTCGACTCACCCCCCCCTCTTCCAGTTCCTCAGCCTTATGCGATCCGTCTTTGACTCGAGTGCCGAAAATATCTTTGATGATCCCGCGGAAATCAAAGCGGCAGGTCTGCAGTTGGGTTCAAGGGACGGTACGAATAGTCCACCCGCCAGAGCATACATCACCATCTCTCAGGTGAGTCAGACGGGAGGACGGAATAGATGGCGTGAGACCACGAGCTGATGCGCTCGAACTTGACAATAGGCTGCGAATGAGAAGCAGGCTCTATTGGACAAACAAAGGGAGAAGGAAGCTAGAGCATAATGAACGTTTCTTCATTTGTGTCTCGCGATCCATTTGGCGAGGAAGATACTTGACCTTCATTTTCAGCTCTCACCGGCTCATAACAGCGCGCGGCACATTGCCTCTCAGAGTGGATCTCTGAGAGTCTGATCTTCATGTACTAGACTTAATGGCGCCTCCCTTCCCCTTCACCACCGCCACTGTTTTACATACATCTTGTTGACAACTTTTATACTCTTCCCCCCTTCGCTACGATATCAACGTCTTGTGCATTCTTCGTCCACTTGAAAGTCTTTTGTGTGATATGTGGAGCGATCTCGTGTCATCGTTCGTCTATATGCATCTCGTATCTTGATGAGGACCAGAGTCGCCCCACAGCAGCCTCTTCGAAGGAACGGTGGTGGGCTTGAACTAAGCCAGAGTTAAGCCTAAAACCCGCAGCCAAGTGATACTGGGTACATTTGTGCGCTCTGCTCTGCCCTCCTCACTACACTCCACTCCACTCCACCATATCACCTGCGTCTCGGTCGCTTCGCTTCGCTCCGCTCTCTATTCGCCTCTCTCATTCCCCATACGCATATTCCACTTCATCTACTGCTGCTCCAGCTCTTTCTCTCTGATCCTGAGTCTTCGCAATGGGCATAGGACCCCTCACGTCGAATGCTTCGTCCTCGTCCTCGTCGTCGTCCTCCTCTTCTTCTCCATCCTCTAGTATACCCACCTCATCATCAATATTGACATTTTCCAAATCGTTAAATGGATCATCGTTCTCTCCTCTTTCTCTTTCTCTGTCTCTGTCTCGCATCATCCTCCTATCTATCCTTTCTAATGATTCTTCAGGTCGAATGACAGGACGAAGAGGTGATGAAGCGCTTGATCGACGTCGCGCAACTCCCGCACTTCCTTCTGATCCTGTTCTCCCTGCGGAGGTGACGGCGGCAAGTGTGGCGGCGTCAGTGGTCGGAACTGCGGGATCGGGAACCCCTTTACGCGCGGCAGAAGATCGACGACGTCGTTCGAGAGGTGATGGAGGGAGACGGGACAAGGTCGTAGGTGACATGTGCTGGAGAAGGGCGATGAGAGTTGTCAGTAAGAGCGTTCGGTACAGGGTTCCAACAATCGGAGAGAAGTATTCCTCCAGACCGTCGCACTTTGGCGCTCGCTCGCTCGCGCGCGCCCGCTCGACTCACCTCCCACGTATTCTTCCCTGATCCCGGCTCTTCCATCTGTTGCGTTGCAAATTCTCCGACGTCATCCACATCCACGGGCACCTCGCTCGATAATCCCACGCCTGGTGTACCCGGACCCATTGCCCTCGCATCTTCACCAAGCTCCCCGACAGTCACTACACTTTCCGAATCCGAAATGGCATCGTCTTCCACAGATGCTCCCGTCCCGCCGTTCCTTGACCTTATGATCTCTTCCAATCTCAACCAAGACGCATCATCTCGATCCGAGGCCTGCGGTCCAAAGATACGCATGGCTTGAGAAGTGATCGATCCAGGAGCGGCATTGTCGTTGGTGAAACCTCGAGCTCCGGTAGATTCCTGTTGGTTGTCCATGTCGAGCCATTCTTCTTGAGTGTCTGACGATCCTCCAAATACTTTCATCAATACGTCTTCGTACTCGTGTATCCAGTAATTCGTCATTTCATCCGGATCATACGTGTCATATCCCAGTCCCATGCCCATTGAGCCTTCCTCCGCTCCAGCCGAGGTCTTGCGAGGTGGAAACACATCACGCTCAGAATTCGAAGAGGAGGATACTGATCGACGGACGTGAGCTGGATGGGTCGATCCAGGAGGAGGATTCAATGCGGGATCATCAAGTGTCATTGCGGAGATGGAGTTGGATCGCTGATGTCCAGTGCTGGTATGCGATTGTGCATAGTGTTGGCGATTGTAGAATGAAATGAGGGATCGCAGGGCATACTCCTGGGGCTGTACAGTGTGAGCTTTAATTCTCCTTTTTCCTCTTGAACGGCCCTCACCAGCGCATCGTCGAGCTCAGTATCTTGATCAGTACCTGCAAGCCAGTCATCCTTCAAATCAGGCCGACAGTTAAGGTAGATCGAGGTGATCGTCTTCATATTGGCTGGAATCGTGCTCAGCATCTCTTCCGGATAGCCGAACCATATCTGCTCACTCTGTCTCCACTTGCGACCGCACCACGGCATTTGACTTTTGATCAACTTGAGCACCTGGAGCTGCAGCATTGGCTGATTGGCGCGAAGCATACGCTTGAGAATTTGCTGCAAAACGTGATCGGTCAGATGTTGAGAGTTTTGTTAGTCCAGTCTTCCTACTCACCGACGACTTGTATTGATTCAACATGTACGTTCTGTGCGTCCGGTGCTTCGTCATTTTCTGCAAGATCTTTAAGAAATTAATGCTGGAGAAGAAATTGCGCCATGAATAGTCGGTAATGTACTCGACATCTCCATCAGCTTCTGAAGGTTTAGGCGAGGTCGTGCTATTCAACATGGCGTCCTCCGGCCGAGGGGGAGATTTCGAATGATTCAAATAACAGTATCGGAAGAAGCTGATCAAAAGCATCAGCAACTTAATGGATTATCAGGTAGGAACCCACTTGAGATCCTCGCATTCGTTTTTGGTCCGTACAGTCTGGTAGACGTCGGCGAGGCCAAACATTTTCAGGACGAGCAATAGACAATTCGAGTCGAACAGGAGCTGCGCGAGATAATGGAATTTGAGGACGTCTGAGACGTCATGGTTCAGTGGAACGGTTTAAAAGACAGACAATGGACCCCGTGCTGATGACTTACGGGACGCCTTGAACCACTTGAGCAGCAAGATGAGAATCGCAGATACGGCTTTGGTCGTGATCTCACGATGGCGAGCGATGTCGATCTCTGCCTTGGTCGGAGGAGGCATTTCAGGCTCGGTTTCTGATCACGCGAGTCAGTATATCAAGCCCGTGTCAGGCAACTGTCGAGCAGATGGGACCTGCACTCACGAGGAGCTTCCTGCGTTGGCGATTGAAATCCAGGAGGCACAGCTCCACCTTGACTGTTCATGTGTGCCGCTCCTGGTCCAGTTACCGTGGCCAGCAGAAATTTGAGTAAAACAATGACGCAGCTCTGCATGATGGGTAGTGTGTCTCGCTGGCCGGGACTGTTCAGCATGTGTTGTGGTCTGCTCAGGTCAGACGACTCACATAGATTAGATCTACCCTCCGTAGCCTCTTGGTCGCTATCATCTTTTCTTTCGCCTTTTTCGCTCCTTCCTTATCACCCCTTGACAACGCTTCCATCTCCTCCTCTTCATACTTCCACTGCAGTCTCAGCCCTTCCATATCTCCCTCTGTATCTAGATCGTCGTCCAACGACAACTCGTCAAACCCTATCAAGCCCCTCTTCCCTAAACCTCTCTCTTCACGCATACATTCGTCCCTCGTCTCCCACATTTGATACAGACCAAGTGATACATAGGCGTGTCGTGCGAAGAGCTTGTCTGCCTCCGCAATGGCGAAAGGGACTAGACCAGCGGACGAACCGGGCTCTTGGTCGATGAACCGTGATCGGGAAGATGACGATGCCGATGAGGAGGAGGAGGACGAAGCGGAAGATGGTGGGGGTGAAGGAGGGATGAATGAATTCGGTGAAGGGGACGAGAATGGAAAGATGAACGGTCTGTTGGGATCCGTCTGAAACTGCTGTTTTTTGGGCTTGGCAGGTTGTCCCAGGATATTCTGTTGACCATTCTGATTCAAGAGGGGGTTCGTATGTAATGGCTGACCTGAGGCGGGTGGAAGGGGTAGATTTTGTTGAGCTGGGGGAAGAGCCTTGGTACGATGAACGTCTGCCGATGGGATCTCGGTAGAATGATAGTTGGGTTTAGGGGGGATAGGCTTGATACCTTCCGCTAGCTTTTCCTCAGTGCTCGAACTCGAGTAAAAGGTCGTATATTTGACAGACATGTCTCGACGCCAATTAGTAATGTCAATGGGAGACGCTTTGGTGAAGAATTCTGTGACGGTAGCGGTCAGAACGAGGCGCAAAGCGGTCACTCTCACCATTCTTGACGGGCGGTAATCCCGCTAGCTCTCTCGACAGGCCTTTGGCCTTCTCTACGTCCTTCATTCCTCCGAGCGTAGCCAACAGCGTCTTCCACATCAAAAGCAAGACCTTCTTGACTGGATAACCTCGAGGCAGACGATCCTTTAGTCCAGCAATCATCTGGAACAAGAAAAGAGGTAATGGCGTAGGGGCAGCCACTGAGCGAGATCTCAGTTCATCGCACGGGTAGATCCAAAGGGCCTTTGCGGGCGCGCTCTTTTACTCACTTAGCTGATCGCCGAATGTATCGTCTGTCCTGAAGACTTCGACGACAAAGTACAGCATCCCCAGTGAATCGATCAATTCCGCGTTTGTCTCGTCATTTGGATCAGGTGGATGAAGGATAGGTCCGCTAGAAGCTGCAGAGTTGGGCTTGTCCGAAGCTTGTTCCCTGAGGAGATCGGCCGGACAGGTCAGTCCTCGTAACGGAATGCAAGACAGTCAGACTCCCAACTCACGCTGTCCCTGCGAATCGTCTATTGGCGTCCCTGACGGCCATGATGAGTGATCCGACTCCATCGACTGAGCGTAACAGTTTGGCATTTTCAATGACCCAATGAAGCTGCATCTCTGGTCCTGTAGCCTCGGCAAAGCATCCTGCAGGGAGTTTCAGTTTTAGGCACACTATCAATCCTGATTTTATGCGTGAAGTGAGGGTCCACTGACCCTGTAAGAGATAGAACAGCCTTGATTGAGCAGCCCGTCGATTCGCCTTGACGGATGATTCGAGCAGTTCCAATTGTGCCATCATATACTCTTTACGCTTTCGCAAGCTGCTCTCCGTCCAGGCTGAGGACTGCTAAGCTCGCTCGCAAGTCATCATAAGACCACTCACCTCCTTTGAAGTCTTGAGCAAAAAGTTCTTGCCGCTTGCCTACGTTTTGCATATCTTCGTAAGGGAAAAACTCGTCCAACTCGGACATGATGGTGTCTGTGTCATCATAGCGATAGGTAAAGTGCTGGACCGGTGAGCGAGCGTTAGCCCCACGCTCGAACGTATGATCTCGCGCGACTCTTGCTCACCTTTGGCTTTGGCTGAGACGCAACAGCAGCTTTCAATTGACCCAAATTGATACTGTCCGTAGGCTGTTGCATCCCCATGGTCTCCATGGAGTCCTTTCGTCCAAGAACCGAATGAGTCGCATTATTCCCAGCAGCACCGATCGTCGCCCCGTCATTGTTTCCAGCATTCGCACTCGCAGCTAGCCGAGAGCTTGCACTGGGACCAAAAGCCACCGTTGGACCTGGGTTTCCACTTATATGCGCGCCGGCTCTAGGACGAGTCAGAACAGGAGGAGCGGGACCCGAGGGACCAGGAGAAGCGAGTCGTGACCCTTCATCTGTGGTTGATGCATTGGTAGACCGAGAGGCATTCGGATCATTGGAAGGCTTCACATTGTTGATTGCATCTCGTTGAGTTGCGCCGTATCCTCCTGATGGACGTTGAAAGCGACCAAAGTTCATGCTGAATTTCGCTGAGAGATCACGGATGGTGCTCTAGACTTGGCGGAAGTGGTTAAGTGGGCACCAGAGCCTAAGGAGAGCGTCGAGCTTTGCTCTCCATCAGCTGTCCATCCTGCTTGCTTGTCTGTCTATTTGGTTCGTTCGTTGAGTCCAATGACTTGTGTCGTAAAAGAGTGAAGAACACCAAAAGTCAATGACAGAAATCCGCCAAATGACCGACCGTGTTTCGGAATACGATCTCAACCAAAAATCCTCAAATTCTCTTGGACATTGGACATTGATTCTCTCCATCTTGGACCTTCCTGACCATAGCTCTGAGTTAAATAAGGGGGGCGACGGCGCATAAAGCGGATAGGGGACCTGTGCTCAAAGCCTACAAAGCAGTCTTTTATCGTCTCTGTCTTCCCACAATGCGCTTCAACGTCGGCGCAAGCAACAATGAAACTCCCCTCGTCACCTCTCCCAACTTGCCCTCTGATCACCCTCCAATCGGATCAAGCTCAGCCGATGCCTGCCCAGTAGATGACAAAACAAGGTCTCGCTGGCTTAGCTTAGCGAATTTGACCTCCTCCTCCTCATCCTCATCCTCACCCTCGTCCTCCTCCCCGCCTCCCAATTCACCTTCTGGCTCTGGCTCGGCTTCCTTTCAGTCAGGAGCCGCAGGATCCCGTCAGGCCAACTTGTCGCGAGACCGCGAAATATCTTCCATCCCTCGAGCGCCTATCGGTACTACTCCTGTACATGTTGGGTCTTCAGAAGGTGCAGGATCAGATGATGATAAGCATTGGGTTTATCCCTCAGAATTACAATTCTTCCAAGCGATGGCTCGTAAAAACCATTCACCAAAAGAAGGCGATATGAGGAGCGTGGTGGGGATCCACAATGCAGTGAATGAAAAGGCTTGGGAAATGGTTCTGTTATGGGAACAAGGGATGGGATCTGAACCGTGTGGTGGACCTCGATTGATAAGTTTCGCCGGTATCCCAACGAAGAGGAGTCCAAAGTCTTATCTCTACATGGCTTTAGGGTGAGTGGGCGCGCCGCAGGGCCGGCGTTGTCGATTTGGAAGTCGGTTGACACGGTCGTTCAAGCTATTCTGCGCCATTTGACAGACACGATTGGATCATTGATCGATGCGGGACAAACGTCCGGTATGTCATTGATTTTTACTCTGGAAAGCAAGATCCGAACGACCCAGCCAAATCTTCATTCTTCATCGATGTGAGGCCTGCGATCGACACAAAGGTAGGGATCCAGACGAGACTCATAGGGATATGGAAGTATTACGTCGCCGGGTATGGCGCATGATGCTGTGGATAAGGAGCCGAGACTGGATGATGTAGCAGTAAATGCAACGCCTCTCATATCATCCGTTGGGGTGAGGTTCCTGAGCGCAACACATCAAAACGTGTGTTATGACCAGACAAGACCCCATACATGTAAAGATAGTCGCTACAATGATCGTCATATCCATAATTATTGGGCGACGCACGCAGCCCAGACCCACACTGCTCATTCGTCCGATGTTATCGAAACGTCATTGATCCCCTCGATAGCCCATCGTTTCCCTTTCTTCCTCCAGCCCGCCCTGTGCTCGCTGCTGCTCCCGCCACCGGCTGCATGATCAGAGAGTTCAGGCACTGCATAATCCTCGAGTGCTTCCTTTTCCTCCTTGAGCGAAGATTCCATCATCCCAGGTGGCTGATTGCTCTCGGTCGCTTGACCAGCGACCACATATGGTACCAAGCGTGTCGTTCCGATCATCATTTCTGGCAAGTCCAACCATTCGTCAGAAGGTTTCCTGTGCGTTTCCTGTTGCGCCGGCAAGATAATCAAAACTGACAAAGATAGCGTTGGGTCCAATCGAGAATAATCAGCACATTCGTCATCCAGGTCGTCTGGCGGCTGTGATGGTATGACTCCAAGGGGCTAAGTGACAAAGTCAACAACCATCCCTCCAGGTCTTCATCGCAAAAATGAAACCGCCCCGACTCACCTGACAATCCTTGATCGACAATTCATCCTGCCCAACCATCGAACCGCTTTCCTCCACTCCGATCTCCCATAATTTCGGTAGTCTCTTCATCAACTCTCCCTGGTTCTTCCAGTACGCCCACATCCGTATTTCTTCCCTCGCCCTTGATGAACTCAAATCTCGCCTGCCACCCGCTCCGACCAGTGCACTATCGGCCCCTAAACCCGTCACGAAGCCTAACATCCCTCCATCTCTCCTCCAAATCTCCCTGAATGTGATGTTCTCTCCTGCTGCTCTTCGCCGACGACCTTCCGCAGCCATCTTGGTCGCTCGAAGCAGGAACAAGCCGGTGATGATGAAGAAGGCCAAACAGACGAATCCTCCGCCAATGGCGACCACCGTCGACGACGGAATGTTGATACCGCCTATACCACTCATGATAGGCTAATCACTTGTTTCTTCGGGTGAGGGATAAGCCTGATCTTGTCATTCTAGGTCACAAGGGTATGAGAAGCAACATGAGCACAATCGGCCAGCCAGGTGACCAGCTGATCATACGATGGCCGGAATCTATATATATGGTGCGACCGTAAAAGGCGGCGATAGCCGCATCATCTAAAAGGGGGGATTGAATAAGTGATGCAACCACGTTCGTCCACGGAGTTCACCTCTTCATCTCCTCCTTTTGTTTATCTCTCTCTCCTCGCTCTCTCTCCATCTCCGTGAGATCTACAATCTTATCGATAAGAAAGTGAGTGAGTCTGTGAGTGAGTGAGACCTAGGTCGATCATCGTTCAACCTCTCCAATGAATGCAACGTGGCCAATGTCAACGGGCTGACGATGAGTTCAGATCACTGTCTCGGCTGCTTGGGAATCTGCTCGTCTACACCCCCCAACCCAGTCATGTCAGACAAAGGGCGGTCCAAGTTTGACATCTTGTACGACGGGAATCCAATAGGCCCGCTGCCTCATCCCGATGAAAAGACGCCGTCAGACAACGCCTCAGGCAATGACCAGACTCGCATGGCAGCAGGACGAGAAGGACAGCAAGACCAGAATGACAGTGTATCGGATCCGAGAGGCTCTGAACCTTTGATCAAGCTTCATCCCGGCGCGTATGACTTTGACAACAACTTCCTTGGTGACATGATCCGATATGCCTATTCTACTAAAGGCTGACAAACGCACAGGACCTGCGCCTGACGGATTCCTGCATTCCGGCGAACATGACAGCCATCCCCCCACTTCCTCCCACCAATCGTTTAACCTGGCCGAATCAGAATCCGAAGATACACGAGATGCGATTAGTCGTCTATTCGCCAATGATCTGGAAAAGGGCGATGAAGAGCAGATCAATTTACAGTTAGATCCAGCCTTACCCGATTCTCTGGATGTAGAATCTCGTCACACACCCGATGCGACAACTCCAGGCGGTACATCTACTCAGAAACGTAGAGGCTCCTCCCGCGCAAACATGTTGACTCGAGGTGGCGCTTGTGAATTCTGCAAGAAGCGGAAATTGAAATGTACTGCCGAGCTACCAGCTTGCTCGGTCTGCGTGAGGTCAGGACGGCAGTGCGTCTATTCTCAGAAAAAGCAGAAGAGCAGAGTCAGAACTCTCGAGGATCGATTGATGGAGCTCGAAAAGAGATTGGACAAAGGTCAACAAGGTTCGACCGAGGATTCGCCAATGACTGCCGAATTGGTCACGCCTGAATCAGGGCCAAGCGTCAAAGCTTCCAGCTATCCAAGTGTCGAGACTGGACGTGCATCGTCTACTGTTGGTATGGACTGGACCTGGTCTTTCTTTGGCATGGGGGACCAACAGAGTGGGACAGCCATCGCTGAGCCTGACCTCATGACGCTTGCGGACGCAGCCGAAGCGGATGGAGTTGAAGCAA
Organism: Kockovaella imperatae; assembly: GCF_002102565.1. NCBI lineage: Eukaryota > Fungi > Basidiomycota > Tremellomycetes > Tremellales > Cuniculitremaceae > Kockovaella > Kockovaella imperatae. The sequence continues at coordinate 728,573 of NW_019028947.1, forward strand.
CAGCTACAGGCTCGTGGCCTTGGGACGGCATGGACGACGAGAAGATTGCGCTGGAGATTGTCAAGGCAGTGGAGGGGAGCAAAGGAATGGGAGAAAAAATTGTCGGACACTTGTGAGTTCCAGATCGTCTCGTCTCTACACGGCTGTTTACGCCACCCCTTTAGATTATCCGTGTACAACAAAGCCGATATGGAGCCCTTACTTCATCTTGCACTCTCTCCAGCCCATCTTCTCCGCCGCTTAGCATCTTCATCCTCTCCACACCCCTCCCTCCTGCTTTCAATCATCCCATTCCTGCTCCCTCACTCACCTTCGTCCACTTTGTCGAGTCCCGAAGCAGTATTCAACATCTCCAAGCGACTAGAGACTCCAGGAAGACTCCATGGCCTTCGAGCAATTTACGTCGTCGATGCTCGGTTACTCGATGTGGTCATAGCTACGGCGATGCGAACCTATACGTGCACAGCAGCGGCGAGGCTGCTTGAAGGCTGGACAGAGCATGCCACCAATATGTCGTTAGTGTGGACCACGGGTTTGGGCAAGATGGGCGGAATACGAGAAGCACTAGGTGGAGGGTCAGCTAGGACGATCAAGGCGGACGAAGAATCTCGGAGGAAAAATGAGAAATTGCAGATCTTGAGGAGCAGATCAATGCTGTTCCCGAATCCCACTTCCGTAGAAGAGGCTGGAGATCGTATCAGGCTTTTGTGAGTTTCCGTGTAAGGACATCAGCTCATTTATCCCAGCTGGGTCATCTATCTGGCGAACGTCGCTCCGAGCATCGGTGAGTAGTATCGTGTGGCAAGTGGGGTGTGACGACTGACTCGGAACCAGGCTGGAATTTACCTCATCGTGCGTTGAAAGATCCGACAATACCGCTGACGGTGCCACGCTGACGGTGCCACGCAGTCATGGACGAAGACGAAATCACCACGCCCTTCCCGCAGAGATCCTATAATTCCGTGAGACGCGCTCGGTACTGGGTTTCGAATTGCTCATTTCCTCGGCAGATTGATGCTCTCAATGACGAGACTACCATCAGCCACTTTCTCGCGGGCAATGCCAATACAGGCGCTACTGATTCTGAGTTCTGCGCCTGTGTCAAAGGCGTCTGTCTCATGAGTCGAGTGACTAGGTGAAGTCTTCCTCTTCTCAAAGATGACCTTCCTAATACCTCACAAGGCTATTCGACACTCCTCTTAGCATCTACAAGGTCGAAAAGTTAGTCAAATTGAAGAGCATCGCTCTTGGTTACATGGCAACATTGACACCGCTGTCATCTGCCGATCCATTCTCAGATATAGGGCAATTGAGCGAAGCCTGGACCAGGCTCTACGGGTCAGTGAGATCGCACGAGGTCTAACGGGTCCCACTACGCATTGCTGACATCAGAGCATTCAGTACAATGATGTTTGTTTATCTTCGCGAAGAGGTGGACACGCCCGAAGGCAGCGGAGAAAGTGCAAGATGTCTCGAGGCTGCGCTCGATTCCGCAAGCAAGGCTGTGGAATCGGTAGAGTTTTTAACCAATCGTGGAGACGATCTCTCAGGTGGGCCAAACCTGCGCTGGCCCTGATATCTGGATCCACTCACCCTGCCTTACTCAGCACATCCATCACTTCTCGCCGTTAGTGATTGGCTCGGTATCGGACGGACTCTCTTTCAGCTCGCTCAACGTCTGGAGAGGTCCTCTCGTAGCAACAGCATGGCAGTCAAGGCCCGGCAGTGTGCCCAAAAATTCTCACACTTCTGCGAAATAGCCGTGAGTCTAGGGAGCCTTCGAGCGATTTCAGTGTGGATCACTGATCTTTTCATCAGGGCAAGAGACTACCATACGCTCAAGCGATGCACCAGCATTTGGAGTGAGCAAAACGCCTCCGCTAATCAGAACCACAAATGACGCATCCACAGAAACATCTCGCGCGGCATTCTGTTGAAGCAGGGAGAGATCCCTCGAGAGCACTTTTTGCTGTAGACGAATCGAATGGAAATGCAGACAGCCGCCCTGCGAAGTATAATGCATGATTCGCTACTATCTTGTCGCATCTCAGTGTACGTTTAAGACTACACTACGGACCAGAGACCAATCGCCCATGCAGGATCGATTCGTTCTTCTTCAGGTGCAATCTCTTGAATAGAACCGGTAGCTTGCATTTGATGGCAAATTGCATGCCGTCTCGCATGACCTCGATTGTACGTCGTACGTCAATCTCCGTCGAGTCGTTTGCAAAGGTGATGACTGCATCGTCTAGTCCTCTCTCACTCGCTGAGATCCAGAGTCTGTCTAGCATTTCCATAGACTTTAGCGGCATGAAGGGCCTCATGAGAATCGAAGAGATCCTCAACGCATGATAGGCATAGTAGATGGCCGAAGACGTATCGGGAGCCTTGAGCTTTGTATCGGTACCTGATGGCCTGAATGGACCGAGAGCAATGAACGTCTTATTGGCCTGGATATGATATCAGCGGAATGTCATCGATGCTCTCAGTGATCAAGACTTACCTGCAGAATCAAGTCTGAGATGAGATCACATGCCTTGCTTAGCTCCAGCTTGTCCATGTGCTGACAGTAAACGTCTTTGATTCGAGCAATCATGGACTCCATATTCGGATCTCGCTTGATAAGCCATGTCCCGGTCGCCTTGTCCATTGCGCCACGACTCGAAATGCGATTCAGCAAATGACCGTAATTTGAACATAGGAAATCATAGTCTGATTCAAGCCTCTCTATGTTGAAGTCTAGCCAAGGAAATCCGGTCAGTCTTGATTTTCATCATGACACCCGCCAGATTCCTCACCTGTATCTCTGTTCAGGTAACCTCCCGAGCGCATCAGATGCCAACGGACAGCGTCTACACCGTAGAAGCGTAATAACGTCCGCGGATCGACAGGTCTCCCAACTTCCCGAGACATTTTTTCGCCGTCTTTGGTCCAATAATTAGTCACGAGCAGTGAGCGCGGTGGCTCGACACCAATCGATAGCAAGAGTGCTGGCCATAGCAGGGCATGCGATCTGAATGACTTTGGTGAGAGAGTTTCATTTGAAACCATGTGTGAGCTCACTTTAATCGACCTTTGCCTATAATGTGGACGTCTGCAGGCCAAACCTCGGATGGGTTTGGATATCCCAAAGAAGAGATATAGCTGATCAGAGAGCTGAACGAAGAATCAATCATCTGCGAGGGATCATTGGGTACTGGTATGCCCGTTTCACCCCTTTCCGCAGGATGAGAGACAGGTACGTCGCTCAGTGAGAGGAACGAGCCGAGGATTCGGATTCTATGCATTGGCGGGTGTAAAGCTGGAAACCCAGATCAGTCTTCCATTCGCCAAGGTACACGAATGATGACTCACCCAGTGGCATATCTATCCACGCCTGGAGTGCATCTCGATAATTAGACAATCGAAACATCCAAACCTTGACTTCCTGTCGGACTAAGGCTTCTCCTGTTGATCGAAGCGTCGTAGAGCCATCATGAGAGGTCTCTAGCTGATGATTCGGGATGTATCGACCCTCAGCTCTGGAATACCATCGAATCTGATAGGCTGGATACAGGTCTTCAGAAGCCGAGAGAATGTCCTATGAGGACCCACTTCAGTCTTTGGGGAGGCGACGCGAAGAGCCGGGGGACATACCAAGAAACTGGTGACAGCAGCTTGATGTGTTTTCTTGGTCGTGAAAACAAAATCTGTCGGTTCTATATGTGACTCTTCCATCAAGAGCTTTGTAACGCATGTCAGCTCAACGAGAGGGGAATGTCCTCATAGCATGTAATTACTCGGAATCGGGACGTCAAGACCGAGGCATATTCTATGGGCGGGGCCTTGGCCTTCTGTGCCGCTTTTGAGACAGCAGGACCTAGCTCGTTGGTCCCTACTACAAGTCGGACATCTCGATCAGGATATCGTAAGCGAGAGTAGCGAGCCAGCACATCGGCGATGATCAAGGCGTGAAGATGACCTAGATGGGGTACTACAAGACCCATTCAGTGCGATTTCTCAAATTCCCGTCCACACGCTATGACTCACATCCGTCAACGTCGAAGATCGGCGAGGTGATGTACAGAGGCTTGGTGAAGTCGTCAGAGGTCAAAGGCTCAAGAATGGAGGGAGGTGGGGGAAGCCGAGATGATGAGGCGATGGGTCGCGTATTGTATTCGTCGGACGGAATGCCCAGCGAGCTAGACGTCGATACTGATTCAATTGTCGATTCAGAACATCTCAGCGGGACACTCTGGAGAGGCCGACATGACGCTGTCCACCCGGAACGCAGGTTCTTGATGGCCAGAGGCACATGTCTGCGCATTGAAAGGTATCCACTGCACGACTGTTCCTCAGTTGTCGATCTGTCCCAGACCTGGTCAGTAATTGCTCGATCCAAGGTCCAAATGGTCACTTTGCAGTCAGTCAATCGGAAAAATGATCGCAATCTTTTGACGGGAAATTTTGATTCCGTTGTTTCAGAACATTACACGCGCTGGGGTTGGGAGTGAGGTGAACTAAACCAAAACGCATGATGACCAAGTGTCTCTCATGGCAATGCACATGCATCCTGACCATCGATATTGTCTGTTAGGTGGAGCCTGCCTGATTCTCCAACCTGTGTCTCGTCAAGAGGTGTGACGCTGATGAATTCAAGGAATAGAGATCAGCACAGGTGGCGAGAATGCCACGTCATGTTCAATGTTGATCTTTTTCCGCGTCCTTACATTGTAACGCGTCTCGGATGGAATTCTTTCATCATATCTATCATTGACATATACTCACCAGCAAGATTCCCCCGACGTAAAGCAGCAGAGAGGCATAGCTCAGAGAGGATACTTACGATCCGTCACTCGTCCCTTGACACGTCCAGAGACCTCACTACTTTCTGTTCTAAGCCGCATCTCCTCGTCTAACTTTGCTCTTGCAAAATGGTGAGCATCGAGTCCTGATATCATGTTTGTCATTGGCTGATATGGACCTCGTGCTTCTTCTCATTGTGCTCACGACAGTCTATGGTAAGTCTTTCTACCCTTCTCCCAAGGCTCATCGTCGCGGCAAACTCTGCTCCCCAACAACCACCCCTCCAAAGGCCATCCCATGACGACTTCGCTGATGCTCCTGCTTCCAGGTCAATATACGGCAGATTGAACTGGTATCAAATCCAGCAAAATTCGATGATGAATACCATTTCAGGATCAAGTTTGAAGCTATCGCACCGCTACAGGAGGGTAAGCTGGCTTGAACGTCCATCCTTCGCCGAATTCCTTAGCTTATGTTCTACCTAGACCTCGAATGGAGGCTGATATATGTTGGATCTGCAAAGTCAGAAGAGTATGACCAAGAGCTGGACTCGTGTCTCGGTGAGTCCACCTGTCCCTTTTTTTCGCTCTCCCTCGCTAAATTGACACCCCACTCCAGTCGGTCCAATACCAGCCGGGATCAACGCTTTCGACTTTCTGGCTCCTGCTCCCGCTCACCACCTCTTACCGTCTGTCGAACCTGAGGAGATACTCGGTGTGACAGTCATCATCATCACCGCTTCATACAGGGACAAGGAGTTTGTCAGAGTCGGATACTACGTTAATACGTACTATGAGGACGAGGCGATGATGGAGACTCCACCGGCCACTGTAGAATGGGACAAGCTGTACAGAAAGTATGCTTTAGAATGATCTCCTTTCCTGGGCTGACGCACTGTTCCCGCCTACAGTGTACTCATCGCTCGTCCAAAAGTCACCAGGTGAGATACCATAAGTCACGTCGCGTCCAGTCGGAGGACCCTAGCTGACCTCGGTTTACCAGATTCCAAAATCCTTGGGACACCGGTGCCGCCTCTCCATTTGATGCCCCGCTGCAACAGGAAGCTGGACAATCGTCCAGCGGAGGCGGATCAAATTACATGTTGGACAGTGCTCCATTGCCGCCGCCAGTCACCAAAGCTGCCCCGGCGCTTCCCTCAGCCGAGGAATCCGATATGAGTGGGGGTAATGGGTCAGATCACAATAACGGTTTCGGCTCTGGTATTTCTAATGGGCACGCATCAGGGCATGGAGGAGGGATGGACGTGGAGATGGTCGCGTGACCATTTTGAGTGTCACGTAGCGAGGAACGATTAGTTGTCTTGCGATTGGAGTTATACGCCGCAATAGAACGACGACTTGGATTGTAACACTACACCCCGCTGGTCAGCCGACCGGGAGAAAAATGTCAAACCATGATCTCGCATCCATGTCATGTATATTATACTGGGACAGGTCGGGAGCGCTCGTCGCCTCAAATCAAGTCTGCGTCGCTCGCCCGTGAGCGTTAACTAGTAAATGCAAGTGTGACTGCGAGCTTGGTCTTATATGCCAATCCAATAATCCGCTGGCTTCGCCTCACGCCTTCTTCCCCGAATCTTCTTTGAGACTGACGATCCGATTGAGGATGATCTTATCCCCTGATTTCTTGCCAGGCTTCTCTCCCTCGCTCTCTTCCAAACATCCAAGCTTGCTTTCCCGATCGACAGCGAAGTACGCCAAACGCATCCCTTGGAACCTGATGTTCTCCATACCGACCAATTGTTCAGCCGTGGCGACAGGTTCATCCTCTCCCGCAGCTTCGGATCCCTCCACAGGTGCCGAAGCGCTAGAGATCGACGGCACAGCAGATTCCTCCTTGGCCTTTTTCAACCTTTCTTCCGATTCTTTCCTCGCATTCAAAATGGCCTTCTTTGCCAAAGAATAAAAGGCAGGCTCGATGAGTGCGTCGGTGAATATTTCAAGAGATTTCGGGTCCACGTCTGATTCGAAATCTGACGGTGGCGGATCTGATTTAAACAATGGATGGAAATATCGGACCTCTTCCACACGGACGGCATCCGGGCCGCTGACCCATTGAATGTACGCTTTGGCCTTCTTTGCTTTGCCGTCATTTTCCAACTTGACTCTGATCTGTGTGATTCTCCCGTTCTCCGTCGAGTGAGAGAGGTAGGTAACGGGGTGTGGAGCTTTAAACAGGCCAACCGTCTTGCCAGGAGCCAATCGGAAGTAGTCGGGACTGTCAACCTCTCTGAAATCGTCTGCGTCAATGTACAGCTCTTTGGTGAAGGATGTCGTGACTGTGCCCATGGCTGGAATCTTGGGATGGAGTGGCACTTCGACAGGAACACGGTAATCGTCCGGGACGTTATCGATGACCACCTTGATGGGATTCAAGACCATCATCAATCTCGGTGCTGATTCTTCGAGATACGCCCTCAGACAACTTTCAAACTTTTGCAACTCTGTCGTTGACTGGACCGTCGTAACTCCAAGCTCGCTAACAAAGGCCAACAGCGCACCAGGCGGAACACCGCGACGGCGGAGAGCGACGATCGTGTACAGTCTTGGATCGTCCCAGTCCTTGACCAGGCCTCTGGAAACTAGTCGGGCAATCTTCCGTTTAGACAGGAAGGTTCCCTGAAGATTGAGTCGAGCAAATTCGTACTGTCGTGGTTTGTAGACCGACAAGGCATCACAGAGCCATTCGTAGGACTCTCGAGCGGGGATGAACTCGACAGTGCAGAGTGAGTGGCTGATATGATCAGCATCTGGCGATGCGACCCAATCTACAAACACTCACGAAATGTTCTCGAAGGAATCGCAAAGACAATGTGTGAAGTCGTACGTGGGGTATATTTCTGCAACAGGTCAAACCCTGTAATCACCTTTGGCCCCAGCAACTCACTCCACTTGTCCGCCGTTCTGTGATGCGGCGCCAGCTTGACTCGATAGGCAATTGTGTCCCACATGTAAGGGTTGCCACTATCCAGATCCATCTTCATCCGCAGCACGGCTTTCTTCTCAGGATACTCTCCATTCTTCATGCGGTCAAACTCATGCAAGCTCTCCTCGACGGGTCTATTGCGATGCTCGCATGCGACAGGATTGCCTTTCCCTCCGCCTCGATCCTCCTTGACCTTTTCGACTGAATCGTGTGAGCCGAGATGAAGTCTAGAAGGTAGATCAAGCTCACCATCACATGTACAGACGTATGCCTTGCCCCTTCGAATCAGCTCCACCGCAAGTTCGTACAGCCGATCAAAATTGTCAGAGGAATAAGTGATTTTCCAAGGCTCGAAGCCGAGCCATCTGACGGTCTCCAAGATCGATTGGAAGAATTTGCCTTCCTCGGCTTCCGGGTTGGTATCGTCGAATCTATTCTCGTCAGTCAGTGAGAGATCCAGTGTGCCAGTAATTCCGCTCACCTTAGATAACATCTTCCGCCGTGAAACTTAGCATAGCCGAAATCAATCATGATGGCCTTGACGTGGCCTGTGGGGCGTCAGGGAGGGTAAGCTCATTACTCAGACACTCACCGATGTGTAAATACCCGTTCGGCTCAGGCGGGAAACGAGTGTACACCTTGCCCTTTGTCCAATCCAGATGTTGCGCCTTAAGCCTCGCTTCGCTCTGAGGGTTCTCTCCAGGTTTATGAAACTCTGAAAGAAAGCCCTCTCGGAAAATGTTCGTGGGAATGACGGGAGAAGAGGACGAAGAAGCTTCGGCAGAGGGATCCGATGTGACGGGTTTGCCTTTGGCAGGTTTGGCCGCTTTCGAGGCCGCTGCTGATGCTTCCGCACGAGCTTTGGCAGCCTCCTCCTTCGAACCGAATAGTTCTGTAAAGAGCGTCTCCAAGGACGTTTTGACTTGTCCTGCATCTGCCCATCTGAGGGGAGGCATATCAGCGACGTTTGCTGTTCGTCGAGCTAACCAAGCTCACCTCAGATCCGATACGCTGCTCCTGATGCCCCCAAGGACAGGTCCGAGACTCGTCCAGCTATCTGGAGGAGACGGAAGCGAGGAGATGTACGACCTGAGCAGGTCTGGCAAGTCAGACGTAGAGATATCCACACCTGAATCAATTGGTGAGCGAGTGGAATGGTTTGGTCATGCATCTACTCACCGACTCCACAAGCTTTGTCAAAGGCTTCCTCGTTTATTGGAGTCCCTGCTGAATTGCCTTCGACAAACTTGACGGCAGCTGGAACACAGTCGCATCGAGTCAATGCTCGCGACGACCCGCGGTTTGCAGATTGACTCACCCGTCACTTGATCAGGCGACTTGATATCCCCTTTGATGATCTTCTGTACGATAAAACCCTCTTCCCCCGGTCCAATCTTGCCTTTACTTGAGGACAATTTGACCAGCGCAGAAGCAGGCTTCTCGCCCAGACTTTTGCCCTCTAGCCCGTACTCATCTATCAACGCCTTGAAAGGACCTCCAGATTTGGGCTGTCGAGCTAGTTCTGTAGCTGTCTTTGGAGCCAGCCCCAGGGATACAAAGACTGACGCGAGAGCTTCCACTTCTGGACTATTGATTGTTGCTTTTGGTGGCATGATGCTGCAACGTTTTATCCTCACGTCGAGCTATGCGATGCTGAGATGATAATGTTACACTAGAGTTGAAATTGTTATCGAGTAGGCGCGATAGATGATGGCGGCCGGATCAAGGTTACGTAATGAGCTACCACGTGGCAGTACTGTAGCTCGAGACCATGTCTATGGAACCGTCTGAGTGCAGCACGCAGGGAGCGGCAGCGTCCATGATGTGCGAACAATGTACATCGTGCTCAGAATCTATGCATATCGCTCACGTCCCTCAGCCTCCATCTTCACATGTAATCTCCCCTGCTCGAAGGTTCCAAAGCCATGATAATAGAATATCAGGCTGAATTGGCGGGTTGAGGGGGGGGCGGAGATCCGGTCCACATCTCCGCGGGGAAAACACGGAACCCAAAAGTGGGACATTCTCGTTCGATCTCTAGTAATTATACTGTGTCCGTCTCTCCTTCTCTCTTGAGGTAGCTCACAGGAGTCCAAGTCAATCACCATGGACGTCTTCAATAACCCCTTCGTGGCCAATATGATGATGAATACTGGCAGAGGATTCAATCGTCAGCCGACTGAAGCGCAAAGAGAGTTTGCGCGAAACTTCAGAGAGGGCAAGATCCAACCAATTGACCCGACCATCCCTCTCTATATCTTGTCATCTATCGCCATCTTGCTCTTCACCGTGGTGGGGTCCAACCTCATGCAGCAATTTGTTCGTGTAGCGACCCCGGTGTGTTCATGAATTCCAGACTGACACGCCGCTCAGTTAGCACCGCGTGACCCGTCTCATCCTCCTGTCGTCTTGCACTACTTTCCCTGGTTCGGGTCTGCCTACTCTTACGGAACGGACCCTTACAAGTTCCTCTTCAAGTGCAGAGCAAAGGTGAGCCAAATATGACGAGTCAAGTCCTGACTAGACCCCCCAGTACGGCGATGTCTTCACCTTCATCATGTTTGGACGAAAGATGACTGTCGCGCTCGGACCCAAGGGTAACAACTTGTCGCTCGGGGGTAAGGTCTCTCATGTATCTGCTGAGGATGCGTACACGGTGAGCAATGCGTTTCTTCTTGGGACCTTGCTAATGAACGTTACAGCACCTCACCACTCCTGTCTTCGGCAAGGGGGTCGTTTACGATTGCCCGAATGAAATGCTGATGCAACAAAAGAAATTCGTAAGTCTGGCGCCTGCCATCCCGTTCTGCTAGCTGACCTCGCTATCACAGATCAAGCACGGACTCACGCCTCAGGCCTTCCAGACTTACGCGCCGCTCATATGGCAAGAGACCCACCAATTTTTCGAGCAAGAAAAAGGTTTCAATGTCTATCCCGGTCCAAAATCCTACGAAGCCATCAAATTCTTCTCTGAGCTCATCATCCTCACTGCTTCCCGAACTCTCCAAGGGAAAGAAGTACGGGCGGGTCTCACGTCTAGCGCGGCAAAGCACTTTGAGCACCTTGACAAGGGTTTCACTCCCATCAACTTTCTGTTCCCCAACCTCCCTCTACCCAGCTACAGGAAACGTGACAAGGCTCAAAAGGCCATGTCGGACTTTTACTTGGAGATCATGCGCAAGAGGAGAGAGGGAGAGAGCGATGTAGTAGGTTGAAAGGCCATGATCTGGACACAGCTTGCTTATGTGTACACGCAGGATGAGCACGACATGATTGCCGCGCTCACCGGAAATGAATACAAGGACGGCACCCCATTGACGGACCGAGATGTCGCCCACATGATGATTGCCATCTTGATGGCTGGTCAACACACCTCTTCGGCTACCTCATCCTGGACACTGCTTCATCTTGCCCAGAAGCCCCTCATCTTGTGAGTCTCCGATGGTAAATGATCTCCAGCCTGACTCTTTCGCCCAGCAAAGCGCTCTTTGAGGAGCACAGAGACTTGTTCCAGAATGAGGACGGCACTTGGGAAGATGTGACATACGAGAGCACCAAGGAAATGCCACTCATGGCCGCTGTCATCCGTGAAACTCTCCGAATGGTGCGTAGAGTCAGACCTGCAAAGATGACTGCTTATCTCCTGGACTTAGCATGCTCCTATCCAGTGAGAACCCTCAGGCTTCTGTGGCAGTACGTTGCCGATCTGACTGACACTCTGCAGCTCGATCTATCGAAAAGTTCTCCAGGATCTCGAGGTCCCTCCGGCCCTTGCCGCTGGTGGAAACGGATCCCGTCCTTACGTGGTTCCCAAGGGTCACTTTGTTGTCGCTGCTCCTGGTGTGTCCGCCATGGACCCGAAGGTCTGGCCCGATGCAGACAAATGGGACCCTTTCAGATGGCTCGAAGACAAGGGTATGGCACAAGAGGCCTTGGATTCATACTCTGGCGCAACGTCTGAGCAGATTGATTACGGTTTCGGTCAAGTCAGCAAGGGTACCGAATCGCCATACATGCCTTTCGGAGCTGGTCGACATCGTTGTGTAGGAGAACAATTCGCCTATTTACAATTGTCGGTCATCATGTCGTACATTGTCAGGAACTATGATATTCAGCTGTTGGGAGCTTTCCCTCAAACCAACTACAACGTAAGTGCAATTCGAGCCGCTATCTCTGCAACGTCAGCTGATACGTTCATCGTCAGACCATGATCGTACTCCCTCTCAACGGCTATGTCACTTTCAAGAAGAGGGGACAGAGCAAGTGGATCTTGTCCACCAAGTAAATAAAGGCACTTTTCCTGCCTCGGATCCCGTTGGACCGTTAACAATCGTGGGTAATAGACTAGGACCATGTGACTGGCAGGGAGCTTCATCTCTGCATTGGAACGTATGCGCTTTGTGGCAATGAAACATACCATGACATTGGCCGAGACCTCTTTTCGTGCAGAATGTGGAACACTGACGACAAGCTTGCCTAATGCGCGCCAATTCTTTTGAGTTGCTTGATGAGAAAGATTGCATGCCTACGTAACAAGAGAGTGATCGCGATCCATTGTTCCTCCGTATGAGGTGCTTATTCTGAACCATGAAGAGGTCGATGACACGGGTAAGAAAGCTCATCCTGCGCCTCATCCTTTCTCTCAGATTCAAACAGCGCCACTGCGACTCGCAGCTTGATCCTTAACACTTCAGGACGTCCATCTCTTTGAGTGAGGACCAACGAGAAGGCTCTAACGGTCCAGTACTTCGGTGCCGGGACAAGTGGCTCCGAATTGGGATCCGCTTGATGGCATATCTATCAAAGCTGGAGAAAACGCACGCTGCAAAGGATTCTTCCGGTCTCCGATGCTGCGGTCAGAATGGCGATCGTCTTCGTCCCTCGATCTATTCTAGTACTGGGCCTATGCGAGGATGCATACGCGTCCGCTGGGCGTGCTGGTCCGCTCAGGGCGCCTGAAACTACAAAATTGCGTGCCTATCTATCAGAAATTGGGCTAGGGCAGGGTGGTAAAGATAGTCTGTGGCCTAGACGTTGGATGTCGTCGAGCGTAGGTTGAGGTAGAGATGATGGTGATAGCAGTGATCATTCAACTCCTTCAACGACATTCTACGCTTACGTGATCCATGACTGGCGGGAGGCTTAATTGAGAAAGTACAGTAGTGGGATTGCTGCAACTGCCACATCCTTTAAGAGCCATGAGACAAGACTGCAATTCACCCCTCCCAATGTCTTCCTCCATTATGTTCTCGCCAATGAGTACACCTTCCTTTGGCAGGATTGCTCTTCGGCTCAGATTGGTCTGCAATTCGGGTTCGTGTTAGACGATTTGATGGTACTACACTCTTTGGCATCCTCCGAATCCATCGCGTTCAAGCACGCCAGCATCCTTCACATCGAGACTAGTCATATCGCCATGAACACCAACGAGAAGTCGACATTGCTGCCCCTTTCACGCGAAACAGCTGGTGACAGCACCGAGGCCCAGAGCTTTGTGAGCCGATGGAGCAGTCGAGTTCCTCGATGGGCGAAGATTGCCATGACGGGTGGCGCTGTTTTGTGTGCCACTGGACTAGCCTGCTCTCTATGGTCAACTTCGCCATTGCCGACGGAGGGGACGACGCCATGCAAATCCGAGCTGACTACTGAGGAACGGGATGATTGCCTAGATAGGAGACTCGCTCTTCGGGACTCGTACAGTCTCTGTATTGGGTCAGGTCTCAGGAGCGGGTCGAAGTCGGCGTATGAGAGTTGCAAGAAGTTTTCCGACCAGCTTGAAAACCTGAAGTGCCATCATGAATGTGACTGAGGGACCAGTCAGTAGGTAGCCCAGGCAGGGACGCTATGTATTCATACCGATATCAGCAAACTCCAGGCGGCTCTTGGAGCTCTACTGGATAGTACATAGCATGATTGCCTTCACTTCTGTGATCCACGAAATCGACAAGTTATTGCGAAACGGTTGCAGATGCCATTGGATCACAGGGGATTAAAACACTCATCGAGCCAAAAGAGTCGATCCTTTGATGAGATACAGTATACTGACGGCTCATTAACCCTGAATCCCAAACGCCCGTACAACAGTCCATTGTTTCGCGCTCTCTTTCCCACCCTTCCCTATTGCATCCACTTACCTACTATGTTCATTTGACAAGAGGGAGAAGGAGCCGCCTTTGCAGTAATCCTTCTTCACAATGAATCTCGGTGATCATCAACTTCACCCCTCACAGCGAGACTTATGGCAATCGCTATCCTCAAATGATCCGAACCTGACATTCGACGAGGAAGTGAGTGAGCTGTCGTTTGGAGGCGAGAGTGTCTCGACAAGTGACTGTTCAAGCACCGGATTCGACACCGATCTCGAAGCAGCATCTGAAGACAGCCGGGAGTCACGCGTAAAGCGCACAGCTCATTGCATTCTCGCAGCCTTTTACATCTGCTTGATCTCTCTCGAGATAGCCGCTGCCGTGTCGAATGGCTCAACCGTCCCGTCCGGCGATAGTCTTGGCCGAGCTTATAGAACAATGAGGACCATGTTGGATGCGGAGACGCCGTGGACCAGTCCCTGATGATATATAGAGGCTCTTCATCTCAAACGAGATCAATGCATTTCCTCTTCTCTACTTGGACAGGGACGTATACGTTGTAAGCTTTGATTGGACATTGTCTAAACGAAACGGGTGCTTGCACTTTGCCAAACGATGCCACCATGAATACAGTACAGTACGTACTCCCCTGGGTCTGATGATCGACGATTTCCGCCACGAAGATCGACCAATTGACGATTCCCCCTCGAGTGTCATCATCATCATAGCTTCATTGGACATCAACAGGATAATGCATCTTGATCGATCTGACAAGCTCACTCTCTCTCTCACACACACAAGACTAGATAATACTAGGCCGCAGCGAGATATATAACCGTATCCAGTTCTCCATTCACAGTCCCCCTCACTCTGTCATCATGTCTCTCGCCCGAACTTCGCTCTACCGTTCCCTCGCACCCATTGCACGATTCGCCAGACCTTACGCGACCAAACCCAGCGAGCCCAAGGAGCCTAAGGGAATGGCTGAGACTGTTGGAGAGGGCATCAAGAAGGCAGGCGAGGCTTTCAAGGTGGGTCTGTCGGCCAGAGGGGCGAGTATCAGCTTACCTTAATCGTAGAAAGACGGGGCCATTGGCAAGGAGTTCAATGCAAACGGAGCGATCGGTGGTACTGCGCAAGCCGGTGAGCTCAAGTTTTGTAGACTGAAAATGAGGCTGACGTCTTTTCAGTCGGAGGTCCCTTCTCGGCGGACGGTGCCATCGGCAAGCAGTGAGGCTGTTTGAACGGCTTAGACGGATAGATGCTAACAACTACAGGTTCACTGCTGATGGATCCATCGGAGGCACGGCTCAGCAAGCTGGTGATAGCACCGCAAAGTCTGGCAAGGACTTGAAGAAGTAATACATCGGCTGTCCACAGGAAGCTCTACCCTGAACTCGCACTTGTAGAATATGAATGTATCCAATAACCTTTTTTTGACGATGCGTATCTACGTTCTGCGATTCTCAGCAACCTGAGTACATTCGTCGACCTTGTTCCGGTACTTGTGTCGCGTCCTGGGCGTAACATGAGTCTCTGCTCTGCATCACTGAACGTTGGAACCCTACCGTCTTTCTACGAACCCTGCGCAGCGCAATTAGCATCACATCCGAAAAGGGTCTCCCATCGCTCACCAAATATGACCACATCTGCCGTGCTTTGACCTAGAACCACCAAGGTCGTCAGAGCTTCTAAAGCCGGACCATCGTCCCTCGTCGCGGCATAACCGGCATATCGGGCTCTGCGAGCATTCGGGTCAGTATAGTTCGACCAGTACTCCACACCGGCTCACATGGTCAAGGCACAGATCACCAAGTGCTAGTCATAGCGGTCAGGGGATCATTTGTGTCCGGCATCGTATCATCTGATCACTCACTGTCAAAGGAAACCACAACAGAAAGCTAGACGCGCTCCTATTCATAATGCTCGCCAGACTCTTTACCTGATTGCTTGTCGATTTCGGTTCACTTGCTTCGAGATCCGCATAACCACCAGGAGACATCTCGAGCATCCCTCTGAATGAAGCACAGTCTCTAGCCGAGGCTTCACTGCCCATGGTCAATGTCGGTCGGAGCATGGTAACTTGTAGTTGTCGACTGTGACCTGTTTCATGCCGAGAGTCTTTGGTAGGCGATCTTTGCCAGTCGAAGTGATTATTGGACAACGCCGCCTTGTTTAAGCGTTGATTGATGGGCGAAGTAGGAAAATCGACCGTATCCACCGCAGGTCGAGGACCAGCAGGAGAATGATCCCTCGGCTGACCATCATACGCCGGTGTCTCTGGTAGCTTCGCTTGATGGAAAGGAATGTCCGCCTTTCGATCCTCCGCCGCGACAGCGTACAAATCGTGTAAATTCTCGTACTTCGTTGCCTGGGAGTCAAAACTAGGGCGTTGATGCGGAGGGCGAAGGTCTTTGTCAAAGGTCAAGGGTAATTTGATCACTTGTAACGGAGATGGTGGCCGGAGGCCAGGCGATCCAACGGAGAGACTGGGCGCTTCCATTGTTGTCTGCAGTTTCTCAGTCGGACAGGACGGCGCAGTGGAAGGTCTGGAGCGTTTTACCCTCGCAGCGAAGAGTCGACCGGAGGGTGAGCCATCTTGAATCAAGGTTGGCGAGTCGGAGATTGTCAATCGTCTCAAACCGCCTCGCAGGCCTTTTTGCGGGGTTGACGGTCTTGAACGCGATTTCGAAGGTAAGAAAGCATTAGCGAAGCCTAGACCTGGTCCTAGGATCCCAGACGAATCCTTGGAGGAATCTTCCAGATGGAACGTGGGGAATGTCAATTTTTCCCAGGGTGGAGTCTGTCCAGGTGGTGTAGGATCATCGATCGTCGGTGGATGTGGGAGGGTCGATGCTGGTCGAGGCGATAGATATAACGAAGTCATGTCAGGCCGGCGTAGAAAGTGGATCAGAGGGATGTAGATCATCGTTATGACGAGAGAGGTAATGAGCCTGGGCATAGGTATGTGTGAGGTCTTGAGCTGGAACTAGCGCTCACCTGGGTAGGAACTGGATGAGTTCTGCAGAAACAAAGGATGGGGGAGCTGAGTGATGGTAAGCATTGATGTTTTGAGGACGAACAAAAATGTGCCTCACCATAGTAGCATGTATCTCTGTGTGCATGGACATGAGTTACCGATGGTCACATCTGACACTCACCGCCACGCATGGAACTGACGTAAATGCGTTAGAGTCTGTGACGACACGATATACGACTGGGCGACTTACTCCGTTAACAACCCGCCATGTGATCGCCTGTACACCTCCGACAACAATGATCATAGCGACTATCGGTGTGGCCCCTCGTTCTGCGAGATCTTTGGCCAGCGAAAGAGGATGACGAAGAGCCACATAGGTTGTAACGGCTATGGTCTGCAAGTCAGTCGAATGCCCCTTAGACGATCTGCGTACGAGTGAGAAGCCGTATTGCCTGATTGTCAGCGTATCAGTCGCTTTCATCTGGATGCCTTCAACCCACCACCACAGAGCCGAGGCTAACAGGAAACCTGGCAGATCACATTCGCTCCCTCCCAGACTCTTATGAGCTAAAACTGTCACAGCTGGCCAGAAGGAACCGACCCTGAAGATTCAGGTCAGTGAAGTCGAAGCAGAAAGTTGGCATCGACCTACGCAATCATACAATCTGAGAGCAGCAACCCGATGACGAGCATCTTCCTGAGCTTTCTGGCTCCTCCTTTTCTCCCTTCACTCTCTTCCGGATGACCTCGATGTCTTTGTAGCAGCTTGTTGAGGGACAAGCTGGTCCTGAAGACGCATGTACTCGCACCGACGAAGATGAAAAGGGTCAGAATGAGCGAGACGATAGCAGCAATGTGCATGCCTTTTGCTGGAGGTCCAACCGAAGTCGAAGCTTGGATTCCCAGAGTCGCAGCCGGAAGTGAAGGTCCTCCTGCCCAGACTATCGTCGGAGATGGGTGGATTTTGGTGTCTTCGCTCATGTTGAGGGGCAGGGGAGATTTTCAACCATGCAAGGATCGATCCGAGGATCGCTTGGCTTGCGGAGCCCTGGAGTGGGTAGTAGAGGGATCAGCATGCATTTCTGCCTCAAAGTCAGTCGCGTGCAGTGAAATCAATAAAGAGAGACATTTCCCGCCTCGTCCGTTTCCGATTCATTATGCCTCGCCATAGTGTTCGGTCATCTCGATGACATGGTGAGACATGGTGACCATGATGATGTATCGTTGTCCCAGTGTCTCGTTATAGATTCCCTATCTGATTCCAGCTCCGCTAGCAATTGTTCAAACTCAAAACCATGACATTCGTTGCGCGATAATTGAGTCGCTTGAAAGCCTCGTCGGGATCGTATCGAATTCCGTCAAAGTAAGTCTTGTTGAGCAACTGGGTGGTACCGTCAGCCTGACGATTTTCAGGAGAAGCGTCTCTGGTACAAAAGGCCTTACCGCGTCTGACTTTCTGTAACCTAGAAAAGTATCGTAGAATCCATACTCCCTTTTCTCGAAATATTGTTGCTCCCTATAGGTCGGCAATGAGCGACACCGCAATTTTATGAGACGTACATGACCCTGACCGCTCTGTTGCATTCTTCAGTACATGAGGAGATGATGGTCGGTTGCTGACTCGCCTTGGATGCATCTCGCCAAGTTCATCGACGTACAACGGTGACGCGAAGACTGAATATTGTAAGCTGAGCGGCCGCGAAGGGCAGGCCGTCTCACAGTCGAAGATGCCTGTGAGGACATCGGTGACGCTGATTGGCGTCCATGAGCATATGGGCATACACTGTTCACTGACTTCAGCTCACTTTACGCCTAGCCGATTTGCGATGCGTATTGACCATCTGAAACACAGGCTCAGTCTCTTTGCCGAGGCTTCCGACGGCTACACATACCCCGTCTCATCATGTAACAGGTGTAGCTCCTCCACTTTGGGGGATGTCGCAGGTTGGAAGCGTTCCTTAATCATCCTATGACGCGTTCAAATGTGACTCCTAGCATTCCGCTCACTCTAGAGAGAGGGGTCAGAATCGGCTTGGGCTCCTGCTGTGGATGTCTTGACTAACCCGTTGGTATGTGATCCTCGTCGATGTAGACACACGCAGTCACTGGAAACTCCACGACGTTCCAAGAGATGTAACGCTGTGCGGCTCAGCACTTGTAAAGACCTGGAGTCCGGACACACAGGGTAGGTAATCTCTGCAATCATTAAATCAACCCATCCAATTTTAGAAATCAAGGCTTCACACTCACTCGGCATCCACGGCATACACTCGAGTAGTGGGTGTATCCTCAGGGGTAGGGATAACGTCGCGGCCTGAATATATGGGATAGTCACGCCGACATTTTGACCGCCCTTGAATGGTCTATCAATGGGTCAGCTTTGGGGAGGTGGACCAGAAACGTCCAGCTCACCCGATCTCGATGTACTTCTCCACTGGGGCTAACTCTGTCTCCCAGACCTCTTCCCACTTACGCGGCATCACTGTGACACCTATTGAGAATGATGCTCTTTAGATCAGTACGCTCTGTCAATGTCTCTGTCTCTGAGCACATCGCAGTCCTTGTGTCGAGACCTGGGAACGATGGAGCATAAGATGAAGCAAAGAATTGTCTAAAGCCAAGTCAACAGATGCGGTGATAAGATGGTGTCATGCCTCCCGAGAGCGCCCTTGTTGCGTGCTTATGCATTGTCAGGGAGTTAAACTGTGATGAAGGACATGGTGGCATACACGACTGAATCACACTATGATATCCTGAAAGGGATTGATGAACACCACGTGGCGGGATCATCTTAACGCCGTGGCATGGATGCAATACTGCTGCATGCATGTTGTGCAATACTGCTGTATGCATGTTGTGCATTGTTCAGCAGTTACCGAGACTGAGTATGAACACGTTTGTAGCTCGAAAGTTGAGCTTGAGAAAAGCCAAGTCTAGGTCATATCGAATGCCTTTGAAATAAGTCATGTTGAGGAGCTAGGCGGTCGAAGCGGGGCAGTGAGCAAGTCGGAAGAGATCAACCTAGATCGAGCCTTGCTCACTGCGTCAGACTTCCTGTAGCCCAAGAAAGAGTCTGCAAAGCCTTGTTGCCTTTTTTCAAAGTATTGCTGCTCCCTGTATCCTCGGTTAGATGTGGTGGCGGTCTTGGTGACAGATACTGTACTCACATGACGCGAACGGCTCTAGAAGCGGTCGATGAGCCAAAAAGGTATGAGACGTTGTTCAGAACTCACCTTGGATGCATCTCGCCAAGCTCGTCGACATACAGGGGAGCAGCAAAGACTGTGAGATCGTCAGACGCCAAGCGGTACGAGTGATTACTGACAGTCGAAGATTCCAGTGAGCACGTCGGTCACGCTGTGGAGAGGGGCGGTTCAGTTCAGTTCAGAGATCCCGATATGATCTGATAGACTCACTTCACGCCCAAGGTGTTGGCTATTCTCATTGTCCATCTTTGAAGTATTAAGCTGATCGGATGCTATTTCATAGACACTCACCCAGAGACATCGTGCAACAGATGCAGCTCTTCGACTTTCGGCGATGTGGCAGGCTGCCAACGCTCCTTGATGAGTCTGCAGGCGGGGGGAATGACCGGTATCAGTGTACGTACGCAAGCAGGGCTCAGTCGACGCCTCAGACCAGGTGCTGGCTTACTCTGCTACTCGTCAATTTCATGTCTGACGTTCGGGTATCTTAGACAGACTCACCAGTTGGCATCTCATCATAGTCGATGTAGACGCAAGCAAGAGCTGGGAATTCTACGACATTCCATGAGATGTATTTCTTAAGAAGGCCAAGAAGTATGTCAGCGTCCGACCTAGACAGGGGCCTTCATTCAGCTCGGGAGCTTACATACTCCGTATGGCTCTAGGCGTTGTCAGTCACGACTCGCGATCCCCAGACTTACTGGGGTCCCAGGTAACACAAGCCAACAACGGGTGGATCCCCAATGGACGGTCAAGTCTTGCAGCTTGGACATAGGAAAGAGTCACGCCTGTATGTTGTCCTGCTTTATACGGACTTCAGATGGGCGTCAATCAAAGTCGCTGGTGTCCGGTCCCGCCACTTACCCGACACTCAGATAAGGGTCGAATTTCGGCATGATAAGTTCCCTAGCTAACAAAGACTACTTCTCCCAAGCTTCTCTCGCTCGCTACATATGCATTTCAGAAGTAGTACGTGACATCTCTACAGCTGAACAGCTAAAGAAGCTCTGAGGCATCGCACGTGCGTCGAGTTGAGCATGTTGATGATCGAACATCATCCCAAGAGGCCGAGGTGACACACACGTCCGTGTGTGCAGAAGCAGCACGGCACAGTATGTCTCGGTTGGACAAGTCTCTTACACGTGCCACCATCAGTGATGAGATGCCCAGCGCTACTCAGCTACCTCTGAGAGCTATCTATGGATGGGGGACGGAGCTTCTTCCTCATGCAAGCATCTTGCCCTAAGCCAAATGCCACCAACAGTCATGAGATGATCGACACGCCCACCCAGCGATGACGTCAATGAAAGATTCCCAAGCAATTTAAGCTTAAAATTCCCACCGCCCATTCAACCTCCTGGACTGTTTGTTATCGTCAAAGATTTCCATCGTTCATACAACCATAGACTCGACCCCTCTTGGCTGAAGACCACGCAGCGAGCTTTGAGCCGCGAAGAGTAACCTTCAATACCTTGGTATACGCAATTGGGCTCTCCCGACAAGATGGCGCAGGTAGAGGACGAGCACGGCGCTCAGGTGACGCAGCCTGGCCCACCCGTGTCAGCACCCGTAGCCTCTCAACCTTCCAAATCAGCATCACAGATCAACCTGGGAGGCGTGGCTATAGTCTCGCCGAACGATGGCAAGCAGCCTGGAAAGCATGACACTGCTCGAGCGATACCTACAAATCCCTCGACGAGTCCCGCAGAGGCCAAACAAGCAGCGAAGAAGAGTCATCCTGCCGTCGTAGCGAGAGAAGTTGAAAAGACCAAAGCTGAGCAGAGGGAGCTCAAAGGAAAGCCTCCGAAGGGGACAGTCGTAGCTGGATTGGAGGATGATAGGCTTTGGGCCATGCTTAGACGTTTCGACGTGGTAAGTCGATACTGTATGATGGGCGAGGGGCGTGGTATCACAAAGCTGACACTGGTGTCAGCAAATCACCCATGTTCTGCATCCTGCATCTGATCTCCCATCATCAGAGCCGGATCTTCGTCCGTCCACTCTGCCAAACCTACCTTCGCACTCCGAGATGCTCAAGTCTAATCTCGAGCGAGTGATCGCTGCGATCGGTCCGTCGTCCGTTCGAGGTGCGAGAGAAATTCAGCGGCTGTGCGACTGGGGTCCGCAGGAGAGAGTTCGGACAGCTTCATACTGTGCCACATATTTCATCGCCTGGGCATTCGGATATGCGGTCATGAGCATATCTGTCTTTCTCGTTGTGCTCGTGTGCTTCCCTCACACTCGGAGATGGCTCTTCCCGCCTGTGAGTCATCGATGAAAGCTCAAGCTGATGTTAGATCCCTCCTCCACCATTTACGCCTCCTTCGGCGACTGATCCCACTAACAAGAAGGGCGATGAGAGTCTGATTGGCAACGTCGACAATAAAGCAGTCCACCGAAGCAAGGCGGAACAAGCTGAAGAACAAGCCTTTGAGGCCGCTGCGATCGTGCAGGCATACACGGCCAAATTGATATTCGTGAGTTGGTCATGTCGTACAGTGTGCTGAATGGATTCAGGACGGACGCAAAAAGGGCAAAGCGGCGGGCAACTCTGAAGTTGGAGAAAAGGAGGTCTACTCTGACAGTGAAAGCTCGGACTCTGGCAGTGAAGAGATCGTCAACAAGCCGACGGAGGAGGGTGCTCAGGGTGTCGAATCTGCCGCTGTCGTTGTTGGAGGGGAGCAAGTGGTCCCCAAGACAGAAATGTCAGAGAAGGAGAAGAAAAAGCTGGCTCAGAGAGAAGCTAAGAGGAAGCGAGATGAGATGGTGTCCAAGATGACAAAAGCGACGGAGAATGCCCTAGGCTCGATTGCAGATACCATGGAACGGCTCACAAAGTGGGTGCTTCGGGCATCTTGCGGCTGATCTACGTAGCGCACTGTCGCCTCCTGGACCATATCCCGATCGATACGCTCGCTTCAAGATCGCAGCTGCATTCCTTGTCCCTCCGGGATTGATCCTCACATTTGTCCCAGCTTGGATCTTTGGCCGCGCGGTGACATTTATGCTTGGCGCCGGCTTGTGGGGCCAGCCAATCTTCAAGTGGAGCGCAGATAAATTCGTTCACCTGGTTCCAAATTGGCGTGACTATCTCGTCCTGCTGGATATTCGGAAGTGGGTCAGGGACTATTACGATTACTCACTCGTCACAGCTCTATTCTCAGTGGCGTGCCGACCGATCAGCAGCTCACCCTCCATCTTCTGCGTGTGGCTGAAGCACTCCAGACCCCTCTGCCTCGTCCGCCTCCTCCACCTCTCAAGGGTACACCCAAGGTGCGCTTCCCCTTGCATAATATGGCTCCGCTGACTCCATCTTTAGGAAGCGATCAAAGAGACCACTCCTGCATCTATGGATCCGGAAGAGGAAGCCGTCTTGTTGGAAGCGGACAAGGACAGCGGGATGAAGCCGGCTGAAAAGGCTAAAGTGAAGACCAAATCACACATCATCACTGCGTTTCAAAAAGCTGGGAAGAAGCTGGCAGGGTTCCACGGTGACGTCTCTGTGGACGGAGCAAAGAAGCAAGTAAGTAAAAGATGTTGCGTGATCGAAGAAGGAGGACTGATTGGATTCATCAGATTGGTACTACAATTGACAAGTACCTTTTCAGAGGTCTAGTCAAAGACAACAAGACTCTGGCATGTAGGTCTACTGCAGCAGGCTATGACTGACGCTCAGCCTATCCTGCCAAATTGGAGGGCGACTCTGGTCATATTATCCTAGAAGGAGTTTCCGAAACACTCAAGTCCCCACAAATCTCGTTTGTGCCCCTGACAGGTTCCAAACCGAAATTCGTTCTCCCCGTTGACGATATCGTGGAGATGAAAAAGGTGTGTGTATCTGTTGTGTTTCCGCTGAACATGCATTAGTCTCATGTATCGATGCCACGGATCGCTCTCGGCTGGGCATCGGGCGCGGATGTCGAAGGACTTGGCTTGACACTGCGATTCAAGGATGTTCAACAGCAGATCATCGAGGCTCAAGGTGGTGAAAAGGCAGAGGGAAAGACGCTTCATTTCACTCGAGTAGGCAGGAGAGAGCAGCTGTTCGTCCGGTAAGCGTCTTTGGTTACCATGTCACATTGTCCCGCTTAACCGAGTCCTCTCTCAGGCTCATTTCTATGGGACGCCAGAGATGGGAGACTCTATGAGCATTGCGACCGCGGTTGATGTATAAATAGGGGATACGTTATATGTATTGTCAGTGAATACGCTTCGGAAACCTGGCGTAATGGCCCGAGGCTCCAAGGATAGCCGTCCGTAGATATCGAAGCGGGACGAGATCGTGTGCGCCAACATCTTCTCGTGCAGTGGCTGCTCTTAGGAACGACATGGCCAACGTACAAGTCTCGGCGCTTTCCTGATAATCACGGGCCGTCCATAGCGTCCTCTGCTTTGCCAGGCTAGACCTTGTGAATGACCGTGAACTCGAGCACCAAGAACGTTATATAGCCCATGAGCATGATCACCCCGACCGCTCTAGGTAGCTTGCCCCTGAGGAGCACAGTGACGGCGAGGACCACGGTCGAGGCAAACATGGTGATGATTTCCGCCGGTTTGACATCGCCTCCACTATACGATCCACCCGTAGCTGCCCAAATGATACCGAGGCACAAAGTCAGCAAGAACATGTTACTTCCGACTGTATTGGCGAGCATGATATCCATGTGTCCTTTATAGCCGCTCAGGACCGCCACGAGCTTTTCTGGGATAGTCGTCGCGATGGACAAGATGACAACGCCTCCCAGGACGTCAGACAAGCCTAGTTCATCGACGACGTTGGAAGCTGCGTTTGAGATGACATAGCCGGATAAGACGACCGCTAAGAATCCGGCGAGTAGGACGGTAAAGTGGTATGCTAGACTCCTTGCTTTACCAGCTTTGGGTGACCGATCAGGGTTGGAAGAAGCGCCAGAGGTGGTCGTATTAGTTACGTTGGACCGACGAGAAGATCCTCGACGAAGTCGCGCGATCGTCTCTTCGGCAGTCTCTGAACTGTTCGGTATAGGTGGATTGATACCTTTCGAAGTGGATGCCTCGACTACAGTGGTCGCTTGGCCTACCGTCAACGGAGCGACATCGAGCTCTTCGTGGAACCGTGATCCGGTATTTTGAGATGGAGGTCGTAGGTCTCCTCTCCTAGACCTCGTTTGCCTCTCCTCATTAACCCCGTTCTCCGAAGTCGTATCGGAGGACCCATCGTCCGAATCACTATCACTATCTGACAATTCTTCAGGAGCCTTCGTAACACCTTTGAAGATGAGCCATGAGATGGACGAGAGGTAGACGACAAATAGAGCGATAAAAGCTCCGCCAGCAGCTTTGAACTGAACATGCCCTCCGAATGCCAGAAGAGCGGAAGCGATAGCCGTAAGTCCCAACAGAGCCACAGAGTAAACGACTGAACTTCGCTCAAACAGGACTGGATTACCAGATGGATTGCGGTAAAAAATGAGCCCGAGTGAGAATGCGCCTAGAATATTGGCGATGGCAGAGCCGACGACATTGCCTATGGCGAGTGAAGAGCGATTCCGAGCAAGCGAGATGACCACTACTGCGAGCTGAGAGCCGTGGAGGGGGTAAATCAGCAGGTGCACCTTGTAACGCTGGACTCACCTCCTCCCACTCTGCGCCTGCTGTTAACAACGCAATGGCTGATTTGGGTATGCCCGTCCTAAGTGCCACGATGGCCGTATGATCTATAAAGATGTCTGCGCCTTTCTCGAGAACGAAGAGAGCGCATATCAACGAGGCAAAGTTGTAGGCCACAACTTCGCCGTTGACCATGTTGCCTAGCTAGACCTTCGGAGGCCAGAGGTGGAGGATGTACAAAATGTACAAAGAAGAGTCGTGTTGAGAAAGTGGAGGTCCGGGGTCCCTAAGTTTCCCACGGTCGTCTACACCCAAAATTGGTTCGTCAGCTCATCGGCAACTACTGGCCTGTACAGATAGATCATCGGGACTCGTGACAACATCTATCACTGGCTTGATCACGTTCACGACAACGACATCATGAACTTCTTCAATGGTCTCAGTCAGAACGCAACGAGGTTATTGAGTGAGTAGCGGGTGCTGTGGCAATGCACGGCAGATGGCGATGGTATTGCATCAATCCGTCTCGGATCCACACTACCATCGACACTCGTTAGGCAGGAATCGGGGCTAACATGTATCCCTACAGTCGGCGCTGCTGTGGGTACAGCCGTGGTACAAAGTGCTATATATGATGTTCCGGGAGGATATCGTGCAGTTCTTTTCGACAGATTCTCAGGAGTCAAGCCAACTGTATGTCAAAATCGAAACGAATGGGACAGAAATGCCCTATTCTGATACTGACTTGTCGTGCGGCCAGGCAAGCGGCGAGGGAACACATTTCTTGATTCCGTGGCTCCAACGATCCATCCTGTATGATGTGAGGATCAAGCCGAGGGTGAGTCATCAGTGTTCATGGTGCTCAAGTCGCTCGATACTGATGGGGATTGGTGATAGAATATTTCTACGACCACCGGGTCCAAAGGTCAGCTCCTCTGCTGGTACCGTCAGATGTCAAGCTGACGTTGTTTCCAAAGATATGCAGATGGTCTCATTGACACTTCGAGTCATGTCTCGACCAGATATGAACCAGCTTCCCAAGATTTATCAAAACTTGGGTCTCGAGTGAGTCCCGCCGGCACTGCGCGAGCCGCAGGGACCTCGTCCTGACCAGTGATTCAGCTACGATGAGCGTGTCCTGCCATCTATCGGAAACGAAGTGCTCAAAGCCACCGTTGCTCAATTCGATGGTGAGAGTGTTTGTCGCGCATCTTCGTTTCGCATTGCTGATCAAGTCACAGCTTCCGAACTGATCACCAACCGAGAGATTGTGAATTCTATTCCTCGTTTTACCCGCTGACTTTTTCAAAGGTTTCCGCTCGAATCCGTGATGACCTTTTGAACCGAGCGAGAGAATTCGGTATCATGCTGGAAGATGTCTCCATCGTGAGATTGATCAGACCTGTTTCTAATGAGACAGCACTGATGTGATCGTCAGACCCACATGACATTCGGACCTGAATTCACACGAGCCGTTGAGCAGAAGCAGATCGCTCAACAAGATGCCGAGCGAGCCAAATTCGTCGTCGAGAAAGCAGAGCAAGAACGTCAAGCTGCAGTCATTCGCGCAGAGGGAGAGGCAGAAGCCGCAGCAACCATTTCCAGAGCTTTAAACAAGGCTGGAGATGCTTTCGTAGCGTTCAAAAAGATTGAAAGTAGTCGAGAAATTGGTGAGTTGAGAGACCTCGTTAGAGTCGTGTCGAAAGAAGGCAAACTCACTCGCTTCTTCCAGCCGCCTCGCTTTCTGGCTCGAGAAATGTGTCCTATGTCCCTGCTAGCAGTGGCAATCTTTTGATTCAGGTGCCCACTACTCCTCAGGCGTAAGAAAGTCCTTGTAAATGATGAATGATGCAATCACATTTCATGAGAGCAGCCGGAGGATTTTCTTCAGGCTGTGGATGCCTTGCAGAGGCTGGCTGTGCCTCTGACTCGGCGAGTGTCCCTGTAGTGCAGAGGCTTCCAGAACTGGATTACATCACGCTCATCGCTATGTCATGACATCTCAGAGTTGTTTCATCCACCTCAACGAGGTCTTTCCATTCCCGCCAAGCTCTATCAATCATATGGATCGTCCCTACGCAGTTCCTCGATGAGACTTCTACGCCTTGGCCTCCTCTGTGGTGTCAGCCTTCTTCTCGGCTTCCGTAGCCACTGCCTCCTCTTTGACTTCAGCGGCGGTGGCATCCTTGTCAGTTCCAGTAACAGCCTCTGTTCCGGTGCTCTCCTGAGGGACGTGGGTAGATGGAGCGCCAGCGGTGTCACTGCTGGATCAGAGCTTGCTCGTGGAAGATGACACTCACCCTTCCTTCTCCTCCTTTGGTGCTTCCTTTTCGGCAGTAGTGGAGGTCTCCTGTGAAAGGGTTGTGAGCTTTGTTAGATGAGAAGAACACCCTTGACTCACGTTGACGGGCTCGGGAACAGTCTCTGTAGCGCCAGACTCGGCAGTCGATCCACCAAGCCCAGAGTTTGATTCTTGAGCATCCTCGAAAGCCTTCTTGAACAGGTTGGCGTCTGCCCCCGAGTCAGCCTAACTGGGTTCGACAACTCAACAAAAAGGAAAGACTCACTGTCCGCGTTGCCGAACCGGATGGCAAGTGTCTCAGCTGTGGATTCTCCATCGGCATAATCGGCCGCGACGTTCCAAACCCATGATCGATCAGATCCAATGTTAGGAGAGAGCTTCATGTCGGAGGTGACTAAACGGATTCAATTTCGGTTGCTTCCTGGTAGATAGAGAGAAAGAGACAACAGCTCACCGATATGGTTCGCACAGACCTTGTGGGTCTTATCTCTCCTCATGACCAATCTAATCTTATTTGTAGACTTGTGTTTGAGGAGTCGGACATCACCCGTTCCACGCTCTTTCCACTCGAGCTCAGCTTTGGCGAATCTGAAAAGCTTGGCCCGCCTGAAGTAAGCGAGTCAGAAAAAATGCGATCATTTGGGTACCACATATCGTTCAGATCTAGGCATTCCGCGCTTGCCCCAAACCAGCAGAGCTCCTTTGCATCCTCTTGCAAAATCAAGATCAAGAGCCTCCCACAACTCACATAGTAAATAAGACCTCCTCATCTTCCTCGTGAGTCTTAGCTTCGACTTGTTCTGTCAATTTGACGACGGGTTCAAAGTGGACATCGGCTTCTTCCTCCTGGGTTCCCTCCTGTATCAGAGCGTCAGCGACTGTCAACGTAGCAAATATGATCATTGCTCGGGTGCAGCTGATCTCAAGCACGCCGCTTTGACACTCGAAAGGCTTGCACTTGAACACTACTCACAGGGTTGACGGGCTCTTTGGGGTCTGACATGATTGTATCTGCACGAGGTGTGAGTGATTCTCCAAGCCACTTTCTAAGACTCCAGAGTTTGAGAGTCTAAGAGCTTGACGACACCTCGCTGCTCACCTGTGACGATTGCGGATGGGTCAATCGAGTAAAGCAGGGGAGAGTTGAAGAGTGAGAAACAGACGAACTGTCTCTAGATACTCCGCGACGTTGCAGACGGGGCAGAAATAGGCGGAAATCAATTTGCGGGGACATTGCGCCTATCTTTGTACAGTCGCGTGTCATGCAAGTCAGTGAATACTCATCCCAAGGTCATATCGACTGTTGACGACCGAAACAACCATGATACTGAGATCAGTTCACCCACTAGCAGTGATTTTGGCCCTGTGTTGGATCTGCAATGAAATCACAGCGCACAGAATAGAGATTGATCCGGGTGAAAAAGCATGCTTTTATGAACAACTCCAACATAAAGACAGGGTGGGTCGTTTAGAGCGCAACGCAACGCAACGTGACGCAGCGGGCCCCATCGCTGACGGCGTTGACGTAGATGTCTGTTACGTACGAAGTGGGAGGAGCGACTGCAGGTGGGCATTTAGATATCGATTTCTACGTGAGTGTAGCCAATCTCGCTTTGTAAACTGAGCGAGGATCATAACTGATGAGAACATCTTGTGCTTTTAGGCCTCGGACCCTACGGGGAAGACTTTCTACTCTCAATACAAGCAACCTACTGGATCATTATCGATGGAAGCAGCATCGAGTGGAAAATATGAATACTGCTTTGATAATACCATGTCGACATTTTCCACCAAAACGTTGAGGTGGGTAGCTAGCCAGCTCTGGCAAGCAAGCAAGCAAGCAAGCGAGCGAGCGAGCGAGCGAGCGAGCATGCGCCGCATCCACTTTCCGATGCTTCTGCTTCCAATTGCTCTATTCTCAGAAGGGATAGATCCAAGCCGCTGATTCGGACCACAGTTTCAGCGTTCACGGAACGCTTTTCTCCGAGGATGAAGAGCAGATTGCTCCAGTCGAAAGAGAGATTAGAAATTTGGGAAACAGCCTCCAGCTCGTCAAGGATGAACAGGCGTATCTTGTTCAAAGAGAAAAGATACATAGGAATAGTGAGTCGTTCGCCCGATCCAGTCTTGACATCAACCGTGCCGTCACTGACCTCATTCTGTCAGCCGCCGAATCCACTGTAAGCTGATTCATTTACACCTGAATAAACACCGTGCTCAAAACTTGATGTGTCCCAGAATTCCAGAGTCAAATGGTGGGCAATCGCTCAGACTATCATCCTCTTTGCCGTTTGCGCATGGAACGTACATTACCTCAAGAGCTTTTTCGAGGTCAAACGGGTCATTTGAGTACCTCGATGCATTTTTTTTTTTCTCAGTATCCATACTGGAGCGGCGTGAAATTCTGGTTCATCTGGTCGTTGCATATCATCATAATCACAGAGACACATGCTATATGTGCAGAAGAAAGAAACACGGAGAAATTCGATTGATGCTTGCTTGAGGAGCGAGCGGGGGAATGCCAGAATCACTTTGACACGACCAGCAAGATTACGGACCTGTATGCTCGCTTTTCCACGATGCGTTGGGAAGACCACCCCACGCCCATATCCTGATGATCCCATCTGCACCCGCCGAAGATAGTACAGGCACGTCGGTGGTCACAGCCAGCGCACAAACGCCCTCATCTGACCTTGGGCGATGACCTGTCAGATCTTGCACGAAGACTTTCTTCTCTACATCCCACACTCTGATTCTGCAGTCTGTCGATGCAGTCAGGATGGCCATGGGGCTGATAGGTGAGAGACATAGCGAGGTCACGGGTGAAGAATGGGCGACGACATGATGTTTTGGGACCGTTCTTGAACCTGATCACCATCAGAGATGATCGCGAGGATGCGAGCTCACCTCCAAGTTCGTAAACTCTCAGGCTGCCGTCCTCGTGACCAAAAGCGACCATATTGAGTGTCAGATCACTGATAATGGAGTTCACCTGAGAGGCTCGACCCTCTGGTTCTGTTCAAAGAGTCAAAGTGTCAGTGGCAGGTCATAAACGAAGATTTTCACTCACCCTGATCTTGCCAAGTCAAGATGGTCTCGCCAAGCTCCCCTTCAATCCACTTCACTCGGCCGTCCGCGAACCCTACGAGGACACGCGTCGAAATGACGGGATAAGGGAGATATCCCAGACAGGTTGGTGTCCCGTCAAGGGTGAGCGAGCGTTCCGCTGTCCACAGTCCGTTCGCTGATTTTACCCACATTCGCAACGTCTTGTCGGATGAGATGCTGAACAGGCGAGGTCCAACGTCTCGGTCCTGACGGAGAAGCAGATCCCAGACTGCATTGGTGTGCCCTTCTAGGGTCTGAACCGCCATACCGGGATCATAAGATGTGTATTGGTTCTGCCTTGGCCCCGGCATTCTCCATACTCTGATCGTCGAGTCTAGAGATGCGGAGAAAATCGTCTTGCTATCGGAATCAACGACGACAGAGGTGACAGGAGCCGTGTGACCACGATACGTCAGGAGGGGCTCAATTTCAGGATCATTACGCCTGCCGCATGGTCAGTCTCTCAAGCGGAGAATGCCTGACTCACCTGGTGCTCCAAATCTTGTAGGCGTCTAATGACCAGACTTTGACAACATTGTCATCTCCCGCAGAAACCAGCAAGAGATCACTGCCTCGTCCGCGGACAATCGCAACGGCACGAACTATATCCATATGCGATCTGAGATATTTTTTACCCGCCCAAAACCTTCCTGGCGCGTTGGATGGTTCCGGCTTCGCGTCTTCGTCCTCGATGTTCAGGGTCAGATTGGCCAATTGCTCTTCATCGCTTTGCTCAGACGGAGATCTGCCTAGACGAGCCTGATCCAATGAGCATTGGAACCATAACTTGATCCTCACCTGCTCTGCCTTGTCATTTGCAGCTTGCAACTCCTCTCTCCAAGCTGTTTTCGATTCGGGTCGGTAGATGGCCGTCAACAACTGGTGCTCCTCGCCGTTAAGTTCGCTACTAGCAGAAGGACCATTGGCGTCGGGTAACGCAACTGGTTTAGGTGATGGAGAGTGAGGTGGTCTAGCCGTAGCGTTTGGGGCCATGGCACGAGATTCTACGGTCTTTGTGGGTTGAGCGTCGACAGGGTCGCTGTCGGCCTTGACTTCAGAAGCGGACGCTTCTCCATTTGGGGCCTGTGGCGCAGTGACTGGCTCGAGGGAAGAGGTTGTTTGAGGTTCCTCTTTTGGAAACAAGTCGATCACTTGACCGTCATCTGGTAAAGTCTTTGTAGGTGGTCGGAATTGCTCAGAGTGATTGAGAGCGGCCTGTTCTGGTTCAGAGGATCGATTGGATGACTGAGCATCGATATTGATGGGAGGTCGGGGAGGGAGAGGATTCAAGGCACCGGGAGAGGTCAGATAGGTAATTTCTTGCAAGCACCTAGGGATTCAGATCAGCACGTAGGCCCGAGTGGCCACGACGTACTGTTTGAGATACTCTCTACTCCTCGCTCGTGCTTTTGGATCCCTCGATACGCTTCCAACGTTCTTCCATGGATTGTCACCGTTCCGAACAG
Source organism: Kockovaella imperatae (assembly GCF_002102565.1). NCBI lineage: Eukaryota > Fungi > Basidiomycota > Tremellomycetes > Tremellales > Cuniculitremaceae > Kockovaella > Kockovaella imperatae. Next base: position 761,041 of record NW_019028947.1, read on the forward strand.
ACGACAGTTTGCTCGACGCCGCGATAGACCTCGGACCGTTCATCTTAACTCGGTCCCCTGAAATACGGTTAGCGAGCGGACGCGAGCAATATCAACTCACCCTCTTCACTCCCTTCACTCATTGGACTCGCTTCCTTTTCATCACGATTTGACACCTTATCCTCGTCCTGAATGGCAGACAGACGAGAGGGAGCAAGAGTCGAAGATTTGCCAGCTGTACTCATCGATTTCGTCCTGCACACCGCCATGGCGATGAGCTTCATGCCCAAGGGCTATGAGACTTCTTAGCTCACCGCTCTTGCCTCAAGGCATACTCCAACATCTTGACACGCCTCAAGAGATCAACCTTGAGATTCTCAGCAGATCTCCTCTGCCCTTCCAGTAAAGCGATGCGCGCCTTGATGCCAATAAGAGTCAGCGAAGACTTACACCACCACAACACAAAAGCTGAACTCACCCTCATCTCCGCTCGCTCAATCTCCCATTCATTTCTGTCCCTCTCCCACCTTCGCCATTCACTCTGGAGGTAATGTAAAACGCCAGCCAGACTCATCTCTGGGCCTCCAGACGGTCCACTTCCACTCGCAGCGTTGGATTGACCATCCATACTTGTCTGTTGTTGCTGTTGCTGTTGGTTCTGTGATAGTTGCTGCTGTGACTGTTGTTGAGGCTGGTGCTGTTGCTGCTGTGGCTGTTGCTGCTGCTGCTGATTGTTGAACTGAGAATAGTGATATGAGCCATTCTGCTGATCTGATTGATAGTTGTTCTGAAGGTATCCGCCAGGACGTTGATGTACTGGGCGGAGCATGATAGGGCGGCGAGTAGGGCTGACGAGTGCTTGGGTCTGGAAGAGTCGAGCTTTGAGTCAACGACGGATTGGGGGGGCGAGAGGGCAGGCTGACGCTATGAAGCTTTTCGGCCGGATCGAATGACCTCTTCTACTCGTTCCGAGTTGTTATCGCCACGACGAATGAAAGTGTTCCCTCCCAAAATGACCTGGTCGGGGCGTGGGTCGTGGCGCGCGCTCAGACAAAATCCGAGAGGATTGGTGGAGTCCGCTCTCAGCTGCTGTGGCTCCCACGAGTCATACGTGAGGATTGGCTGACAGCGGCAGTAGGGTGTCGTGATTCTGCGCTCCAAAAGTGTCTAGACGTCTATGCTCTTCTCGCCAATGAGTGAGGCCTCTTCGTCACCACCATTGCTCTCAACGATGACTCCGTTGTCGTATGATGCCGCCCCTGGTGATCCCTTTTAGTTAAATTTGATTCCGTTCTCAGAAGTGCAGATTCCAGCGGCGGCGTTATTCGGCGTTTTGGTTTTGGCGGGGGGTGGTACAGGTCAGATGGTGAATGTGGCACTTGTCAGGGTCGCTGGGCGTATTGACGCTATGATGGACGCCGTGAGTCAGCCAGTCTTGTCGAGATCGTCCTGGAGCTACGATGGAGGGGCAGGAGACTCTATCATTTTCTCAACGAGTATACTCAACGGCAGAGGCTGGTCTATGAAGGGCCCTGGCTTGAACTCCTCAAAGACACTGAGCGTGTCACAGCTGGCCTGATTTGTTCCGGCTTCCAGGTCTTGGCATGATGAGTAACAAAAGACTCCCCCCTCCCCTTCAGCTGAGTTGGAGACTGCGAGTAGAGATCGCATTCTCTGTATATAGACTGACCAGTGCCCCGGCAGTTGCTCATCCCCTGCCTATCATTACACGCTACACGCTATACGCGCCCCGCCAGCCGCCACGTGCTATCCTTTGTGTATGACGTAATTCTGACGATCTCAAGCCACAAACAAATTAGTTACAATTCCCCCCTTGGCACTCACTCAAAGATCCCGGTATTTTTGGGTCTGCGATCTTGTTCAATCATTTGAACACTCGACCCATATCCATCTGCTGGCCACGACCAGCTCAGAGCAGCTTTGCAACATCATGAGCGCAGCTCAGTACTATAATGGTGGGCAGCCTCAACAGGACAGAGGATATCAGCCTGGTCCACCTCTACCGCCCCCGCCATCCCATCAACAATATGGTCAACAACCCTCTGGAGGGTATTCGATGAACGCTTCACAGCCCTATGCTCCACCTTCCTCACAACCCTATCCATCAGCACAGAACAACACGAGCTATGCGCCATCTTATGGTCAAACGGAGAATGGAAATGGTCAACAATATACAGGAGATACAGCACCTTTCTCTCAAGCCAATGAGAAGACCGGCGCGAGGTTCAAACCGAAAACAAGACTCAACGATCCAATATTCTTGGTCTTGTTCATCGCTTCATTTGCAGGCTTCTGCGCCGTCAGTGCGCTCGCCATCTCGACATTCATCAATCAGAACGGACTGGGCGGCGGGTTCGGTCAAGATACTGGTGGACAATCGGCAACTCTGGATTAGTGGGTCATGTTGGGCTTGCACGTGTATTGACGGTTCCTCAGCCATACAGTTTATCTACTGCTCATTGTCTCAGCCATCGCCTTAGTCATTGCCGCAGTGTACCTCATGGTGAGTAGGATTCTTCAGCAAGAAGCTCACGGTAGATCGTTCGCGCATTTACCAGCATCATCATCCCATTGACGATGATCTTGACCGTCATTCTCAATATCGGAATCTGTATCTGTGAGCAGAGTCCCCTTTCAATCTAAACTCTCAACCGCGCTGACCTATTCACAGACTATTTCATCATCAAATGTACGTCCTTTTGATCTATGTATCCCTGACTCGGCCCCTTCAGACTATAGCGGCGCAATCATCTTTGTCGTGATGTGAGCCTTGCCTGAGCGCCATTCGCTCACCTCTAAAGTGCCCTCCTTTCAGCATTTTTCTACTGGACCATGCGTCGAAGGTATGTCGTTCGAGAGCCTTACTCCTCCTCAGCTCACCCATTCACCGAAGAATTCCCCTCGCCCGACTGCTCCTTCAAACGACCATGGATATTACCAAACACCACCCGGTGGTCTACCTCATTGTTCTGCTCGGACTTATCCTCCAGACAGCCTGGAGCATATGGTACGCTTTCACCTGCGTCGCCATCTACGTCCGATGGACCCCAGGGTCCCCATCCTGCGGCACAAATTCTTGTTCCTCTGGTAAAGTTGCTGGACTCATCTTTTTCGCGACATTTGTCTACTATTGGACCAGTCAAGTCATTGCCAATGTCATTCTGTGCACACTGAGCGGAGGTATCTTTGGAGGATGGTACTATGTGCGTAAGAACGTCGGTGGCTCATTGCTGAAAGAGCAGTACGGTCCCCGTGCGGAGAATTCAGGTCTCCCTAAACGCGCTTCGCTCAAAGCATTTGTCCGAGCCAGCACGCTGTCGCTTGGCTCTATCGCTTTTGGCAGTCTCATCGTGACCATTCTGGAGCTCTTGAGGTTGATTATTCAGGCATTTTCGCAGTACGAAGCGGGTCAGGGAGACAGTGCGTTTGCGGTGCATCTTCACCATCAGCTGACGCGTCTCAGTGGTCGGCGCCATCATTGGATGCTGCGTGAGTCTTATCGAACTAATTCGATCCGCAACCCTCACCAGTGATAGGCGGCGTGTTGTGTCGGCTGTATCCAGTCTCTAGTCGAGTATTTCAACAAGTGTGAGTGCGAAGTCGGCATCTTGCTGCGTTCAGCTGACGAGCCTCATAGATGCCTAGTAAGTCTTGTGTGCGCTCTATACAGGGTCCATCTGACGATGGGGCGTCCCATAGCATCGAAATTTGTGAGCCATCCCACGTCATACGTCCTGCCCAGCTCACACATGTCCAGCTCTGTACGGAAAAGCCTATATCCCAGGTGCGTAGTCTGGGCGGATAGCTTCCAACTGACCTCTATTCAGCTGCCAAGGACACTTGGCGCTTGCTCAAGGACCGAGGTGAGCTCGTCACGTATTTTCGCGGGTCCATCTGATCCCTCCTCCAGGTATCGATGCTCTGGTCAACGACTCACTAGTTGGCACCACTCTGATGTGGGGCGCTTACATCAACGGTTTCCTCTGTGCGGTTTTCGGATACATCTACTTGAGATGTATGTTGAGGCGACGGGAACGAAAGCTAATCTTACAGATACAAATCCAGCATACAATGATCAAGGACAATACTCTGCGTGAGTTGACCTTGACACCCTTTTGAATCCGCTGAAGTCGTCCTTAGGCCCATCATACTGTACTCCTTCTTGATCGGACTGAACATTGGATTTACCCTCAGTTCCGCTATCGAGTCAGGAGTATCAACCATCTTTGTCGGTCTGGGAGAGGATCCAATGTAAGAAATGTGACCGACAAGAAGTGCTGATGACTCCACAGGGTTCTCCAACAACGCAGCCCAGGCCTTTTCGAGCTCATCCGACAGACCTATCCTCAAGTCGTTCAGGGTGTCCCGCGGAACTGACCGTTTGGCCGTGATGGCATCGTTCTCCAAAGACATTCAGTCTTCAAACTAGTAGTGTGCTCGCAGCGGATCGTATTCCACTTGCTCTTAATCTTCTCATAATATATGTCTATGGATCCTCCGTTCGCTGTTCAGCCAAAACGCGTTACGGCATATCCGATGAAGTCATTTCTTTAGTCCGCATGTTCAGTCCATGTATCTTGCAACGATTCCCCAACATGCCTTGGGGCCTGTTGGTGACTGGTTCACTTGGGAGAAGCTCGAGAGGTCTATCCCGGGAGTGGTGGAAGGTTGCTCCGTGTCACATTAGCACAAAGCCAGCAATCCGAACCTTTTGTACATCTTCATTTCAAGTCCAACCAACCTTCTCGGCCAGATCTGATCCTAGACCTCAACATGGTGCTCTTTGGCGATCATGGACTCCTTCTACGGCACCTATACGCCGATCACTATCGACATCCTCCGTATCCTCCTTATGGTTTGGACCTTCCGGTCCGAATGGAAACCAGTACCCCGTTCACTCCGAGTTCAAAAAGGCATTAATGAACTCGACATTGGAAGGGTCAAAGACCAAATCTGAAGCGAATATCCTTCTCCGCAACACACCAAGCTACGCGCTTGGGAGCTTGGTGAGAGAAGTCTGGGCCGGGATCTCTACTGAGACTCAGATTCGACGCATGATCATCTTCATTCTCGGTATCGGTGTCGCTTGGGCAGTCGCCGATACATTGTCGGTGAGTACAATCACAAATCCTTCTCCAGTACACAGCTGAACCCCGACATGTGCCTCTAGTTCTTTGGATATGGTGATATGGTCAAAGTCATGCAAGCTCATTTCACGATCTCTCGAGAAAACTTACAAGAAGGAAGAGTGTAAGTCTGCTGTTCAAACACGCATATGTACACTTGATACTCATAATGATTCTGTAGGTGGACAATCTTCACTTCCATCGTATCTCATCGAGATACTATGTCACTCCTGGCCAACTGTCTAGGCCTGCTCGGTATATCGTTCCTTCTTGCTGAGCAAGTCTCCTTTGTCCGTCCTGCTAGACGCTGCTGATGTTGCTGCTGTTTCTCTATTTTCCAACAGGACAATACCACTCCACTGGACCTCTAGAAATGCCGTCTCTGTATTCCTGGGCCTGGGGATCGGCGGTGAGTCACAATGCTACTGGCTCGTGAGCTGATGAGACTCAGGAGCGCTCGCAGCTTCAGCGGCGGTTCTCTACCTTGCTCCTGTGCCTCGTGATGGACCCAAAGGGAGAACGAAGACATATCAAGGTGCTTCCGGTGAGTCGCAGCTCACAGCATCAAACGACAGCTGATCCTCTGCTACTCCCAGGATTCATCTGCTCCGTTTTCGGTAGGTTCCATTGAAGGCGTTATGACGATGCAAGCACAGTTGATCGGCGGATCTCAGCTGGTATTGCCAACTTTGGCTCGCACAGAGGAATAGCTCGACCACCGGGGCGGCTAGGTCAGCTCATCGGACTCCGCGTCCCGCTCAGGAGATCCGTTCTCGCGTTGAGGCTGCTTGTTCTTGTGAGTACTCTCATTGGGTCGTGGCCACAAGCTCAGCGGCTGACGATGAACTCCACTCCCCTTTCTCGATCAGTACGAAGCATGGCAGCTTGTCAAGAGCTCAAAGGACAACAGAATCAAGCATATCGGCCGGTTTGGCGGGCTGGCATTTGGATTCTTTGCTAGCTTGGCACTCAAGAGGATCATCCCTGTGCCAGTGTGACGAGCCCTCAATGGCATAACCTGACAGCCAAAGCCAGAGCATCAAGTGCTCCAACGCGCTCTCCAGACGTCCGCACGTGCCCCTGACGTGTCTATCGGAGGTGCAGCAGCGGGGGGTGTCTGAGGCGTGTCTCCGATTGGAACGACGCTATCGGCGGCAATGGCTTAAAGTTCGACTCCCGACTTAGTAGAGTAATGCAAGGTGCAAGGGGCTGCCCGCCCCTGCTCAGCGGTCTCTCAGACTACCATAACGAGGCGATATGTGAAAATGACATGCATTCAACACTAACACCTAGAATAGCCATCGCAGTCCGAACCCAGCAAGATATCAGTGAAACAGGCGGGAATGTTGCATAAATCAGATCTCATTGACATCCAACGGCCCCACAGCGGTGCCTGTGTTCATCTGTTGTGTCTTTGTTTTCGTGATGTACCTTCTACCTTCATATGACATGTTTCAAACAGGTCTCTGAACGATCAGGATCAGGCCTCCCCGTTCTTGTTCGCCTCTGCCAGCCACCCCGCGGAGAATCCCCAAGGACTAACGGGAGGTCTATCATCCGAAGGTGGATCATGTCTCAGAACGAGAAATGAGAGCGCGGGATCAGTCAAGGGGGGTTAGCCACGAGAGGGAGGGAGGGAGGGAGGCAGGGAGGGGGACAATAAAGTTCAGGAGATCGACGACAGGAAGGCGAACAAGAATGTAAGACATCCCAGAAAAGTTGCCTGCCCATAGCCATCCATCTTCCTTGCCCACCTCTTCGCCTGATACGATCCCGGATTATAAAAGAGTGAAACCGGGACGCAGCCTTAAAGTGTGGCGATAAATTTCCAAAAGTGGCAGTTTTACAAAGGATGGCAGACGGGGGCGCCTCAAGCAACTCGCCCTCTCTGTCTCTGTCTCCCACTCTCTCGCCCTCCCCTCCCCTCTCTCGCCTGATATATGCTGCTTGCTTCGGACTGCAGCAACGGATGACCATTTCGGATGAACGAGGATGGGGGAAAGAGGGTCAGGGGGAGCTCGCCGTTCCGAGTCCACGAGCTCGTGAGGATTCATACCACTCCACTTTCATTATTGCATGCATAGAGTTGGGCCGCAAAATGTAACCTAAGCCAACTCTCGTGGATCCAGCAATGTTCAAGATATGCAAAAGGTGAAGAAGGGTTGCTTGTTCATACAGACAGACGTATTGAAAGTTGCTCGGCACGCGGGAAAACCTAGATATTCAGGTATAAGAAGAGAGGGACGCACGGCACGAGAGAGAGAGAGAGATGCATGAAGAGAGAGAGAGACAACCACACCGAGACTATTCCAAAGCCTAATTATTATTCCCAGATGTGAGACCACTTTTGAAGCCTCTTCGATCGGCCCACAAACCCCCCCCCCCCCCCCCCATTTCCGGTTATGAATTGAATTGAATTTTAATAATATCAGCACGCGAAAGAGACGCAGAACTCTCGTATCATGAAGCGGTATGTCGGGGGGTCAGCGGCGTCGGGCGAGTTCCCAACTCTCAAAATGGTTCGATGGATTGTTATAAGAGAGAGAGATACGTCCATCTCTATCTCTTTTCGATATTTGCCATCCAACTTGTTCACACCATATCATCGTCCATCCAACATCATCGATCCCGTCTAGTCCTCCACCCTGTCGATTTCCCGTGCGCTGCAGCCAAAATTCTAAAAAAAGAGTGACAGAGGAGGCAAGGGGAATTACGCAATTGTGACCCTCCGGAGCTTCAAAATTGATCACCCCCCTCTTCCCGGGTACCTAGCAAGTATGGAGCTGGAGCCATCAATTCATCACTCTTCTCGACATTTCATCATCACCAAAGGATCTGCGATCACGGCTGTGGAGGAAGACGACGATCTTCAACCTACTTGGTCCAACGAGCTCAGTCCACTCAGTACGCCAAAGACTCTCCGAGGCTCCATCTCGTCGTATCGATCCCGCGAGTCCTTGACCAGCACCGCCAATACTTCTCAACCGGACGAAGAACCCATCACACCTCTCAGTGCATCTTGTGAAAAGACTTTGACCGTATTTGAGCGTCAATCGTCCATCGAGTCTTTCCGATACGAAGATCAACACCCGCCTTCGCCTAGATCATCTCCCAAATCCATCAACTCCAAAAGGAACGCTAGGAAATTGCCACCTAGGCTCACAGAGTCTTTGGAAAATCTTTCCTTGTCCATCAGTCCGCCATCGCGTGCTTTGACATTCAAGCGACCCAGTATCGTGCTGGAAATGTCTCCTATCTATCAGCTCGATGTCGACAAATCCTTGCCCGACATCCCGGCCAATCCAAGCAATGAGATCCTCCCAATGCACAGGGTGGAGCTGCCCAAAATGGAGTCAAAGCGATCGATGAGCTCCCTCAATCGTACAAGGGTACCCGTCAAGGGCAAAACCACCCGAAAGCCGGTCAAGTATGGACCCACTGGTAATCGATCAAGTTGGGCCCCATCCTCTTCATCGAGTGCTTCTACGAACCTCGTCACACCTGGGACGTCTATGCTCCGATCGACGGAATCCACTTGCTCTACCGCCAACTTTTGCGAGTTTGACGATTTTCACCGAGCGTGGGCAGAACCAGAGCACAATATGGAATCGCCTGTCGCTTCCGGCTCCAGACCAAAAATCAAGGAGTCGAGGAAACAACGCAAAGCCAGGCGAAAGGCGGAAGCACAAGCTTTCGACGAATTCGCTTTGCCCTCTATGAGAAGCCTGTACGATGCTGGCAACCTGGAAGTGATTGCGGAGGACGGCGAGCGTGTCCGATTCGGAAACCTGGTTAGGGATAGAAAGACTATTGTCATCTTTATCAGGCATTGTGAGTAGCTCTCTTTGTGAGGCCAAGTACAATCTATCTGACAATACCTCAGGGTTCTGCTCCTTATGTGCACAGTACATGCAGTCAATCGTCAGTCAAGTCCGGCCGGAAGCTCTGGAAGCAGCAGATGTCAACCTCATCATCATTGGAAATGGCTCTGTGAAAATGTTGCCTGGTTACAAGAGTGAGTTAAATCATCAAGTACGACGTCTGGCACTCGCTGATTCTCACCTTCAGACAAAGCCTTCAACTGCCCTTTCCCCATGTACACCGATCCCTCGCTCGAGCTGTATCGAGCGCTTGGTCAGACCAGACAAAGTGGCGATGCTGGCGCAGATGAAGATGCTGGAGACTACCTCGTCCAGTCCGTCATGCAACAGACCGTATCGACAGTCAAGCGAGCGACCATGATGCCACTTCGAAATCCTGGTCATTTCACTCAACTGGGCGGAGAATTCATCTTTGACGGAGCGCTCAACTGTACATACGCTCATCGTATGACGACCACACGAAGTCACGCACCGATCCGAGATGTCTGTGCGGAAGCTGGGGTCAGACTCGAATGGGTCCATTATGAACCTGGTGAAGCTCCTCCTCCTGTCCATCGACCATCATTCAACTCCATGCTCGACTTTGCACCTCCCATGCCTGGCGTTCGCGAAACACCAAGAGAGAATGCAGAGGGAACTGTACCGGACGCTCAGGAACCCGGCATTCACTTTGGTTCACCGGTCGACTCGCGTAGAGACAGCATCGAGATGACTTGGAAATCGGATAGAGATGGTGAGATCGAGAGGATCAAGAATTTAAGGCGGGCGAGAAGATCAGGTGCCATCAACATGGGGTCGTTGAAGACGTTGGATGGGCAGAATCAGAATGAGGATGGAGAGGTCGAAGTGGTGGGTGAGGATGAGGTATTGGATCTAGGTGGGGATCTGCGAGCTTTGGGAATCACTGTAAATTAGAGGGTTTATCAGGATATAATGAATCGTCTTTCTTTGTCTCCAATCTTCCATCCACAGCGCAGCCCATCGGAACATGGGCGATCAATGTCTGAGCTGCGATTGCTCGAGAAAGATAGACGTGCATGACATGGTGCTCTCATGGTATGACGGCCGGTGTGAACAGTCGCCAGAGGCAAGGCAAGGCGGCTCGAGGACGTATCTGATCCTGACGGCTGGTTTTCCGGACGAGTAGCCATTAATCCCGACCCAGGCGGATCGCTCTGCATGCTACATTTATGCCTTGAACATCAGGGTCATGCCTCTGGTCCCTTGCCCCCAGGTACGAGCTGCATTTGCGTCAGCCAATGTGTGACCAATCCCTCACTGAATATCAGACTCACCATGGCAATGTTGTTCCCGTTGAGTAAAGTCTCCCCAAGGTCCGTTGATGTGACTCCATTCGACGTGACTTCGCTAGAGGGCGGAACCCGGTCAGATCCAACCTGAGACGAGCTACGTAGGTAGCCCTTAGACGACTTACTACTCCTTGACATCGCTCAGAACCATGTCTATGGATGGTCAGCGTTTACGTCCACCTTCGTCGTGGCCAATCATCCGTATAGGGGGAACCATGCAGACAACCGCATCAGCCTCCTAGCTCTCTAGAGGATCCTCGGATCCCAGGGCACACGCAGATACTGGAACGTGACCATGCCACCAGCAAGGCATCGTCACTACGAGCTCGAGCTTCTCGACGAGCTCGGGGCTGGAGCCGAACGCACGGTCAACTCACTGACATAGTCGTCAAACCCTCTCAAAGTGCCAGTAAATTCCCTCTCGTTCTTCATCACAACCCATATTTTGGATCCTATACACCTATCCACCAGTTCCAGCGGCAAAATGGTCGTCGCTGCTGCCGCCATGGTCAGGGAGGGACAGTTGGCGGATGGGCGCAAAGGTGAGGAAAGTAGAAAGCTGGGATCTATTTGTAAAGAGGTGAAAGAGATATCTATCGGTCAAGGACAAACTCGAGTGTGGCACTTTGGCCATTGCACGTAGCCATTCAAAGGAAGAAGGGATCCCAGATCTACGTGCATGATATACTAACAATCATCATCAGGCTCAACGCTATACTCCGCTTGGCCCAACTCGGAGCCCTGTCACGGTCTAACCTCCTACCTGACCCGCTCTTGAACCTCACAAATGTCGTTTGCTCCCCATTGACGATGGAGACTGTCGGGGATCCATCCGTGTATATTGGCCCCATGAGCGTACGGACCGTCCTGGATGGTGGTGAGGATGGAGCGAAAGAAGGAGCGGCATTAAGATGGAATCCTACGGCGTCAGGGGCCGAAGAGATCGACGGACTCGAAGACGTTGAAGGTGAGAATGAGGATGGTAAAGATGATGAAGTTGGAGAGGGAGGTGAGGTGACTGAAGAGGAATCGACTTGAGCGTCTGAACCCTGGTTGAACGACAGTGAGAATTGCGCTGGGGCTGGAAGTCTGGAGAATGATACATCGGGTTCTTGTCGCCTTAGAAGGGGAACAGAGGAGACGGCTAAGATGACTGTCAGCATACCTCAAGGTGATGCAGAACGAAAATTTACAAGACGGGTCTGAGGTGAATCTGAAACTCGGGACCGCAGTGATAGGCGCAGCGGTGTCCTGAGGAATCCACATCTTCACGAGTTAGAAGCTGTAGAATTGAGCTGTAGTCGAGTCAGTTCTGAAAAGTGAGCGAACAGTAGTTTGTGTTGCGCAGTAAAGACCAACAGTCCGACCCTCCAGTAGGCCAGTGTTCCCTTCAAGAGTCTCCTAGGACTCCCTGTGCTCGACCCAGCCCTGACCACGTTCATCCTTTGAGAACGATAGACGCTACGCTGCTCTGCGTGTGACAAGTGATCGACACGCGATCCTTGAAGATCTTGGCGAGGCTCCTCTCGCGAAACCCAACCCCTCCTTTATGTTCCTCCAGGAGTCAGACGACAAAGGCACGAGGATGGTCATAGTAGGTCAGTAGGGTGATAGGCGATGAGTATCACAGGCAGATGATTGCCAGTGAGCAGTGTGCAAACCTGCAGATATCTCCCTAGATTAGATCGCAGGTAGACCTGCATACAAATCACCTTCATTCCAGTTGCTTCTTGGTGTTGATACGTTACTTCCACGTCTCGTTGTCCCCGACTCCCCTTCTCTCCCTTTCGAGCATTGCGTCGAATTCCCTCTGCTCCTTACTTCGCTGTTGATCAACAGGTGGGATTTGAGAAGGCGCATCATCTTCCGCTGCCTTCTTCCCGACAGCTTGGTACGTCTGAGATCTGATCTTGTCCCATGCGGATACCCGACGTCCAGAGGAAGGGCTTTGACCTGTAGACTCCGGTGTTGGCGGTGACGGCGATGATCCGTAGGCTGAACCTGAAGGGGGTGGGTCACGGTCGAATGCCGATGGGCGTGCCATCTCGGCGTCTCGTTGGATCTGTCGGTCTTCTAATCCGAACAATCTCTCACGTTCCAATTCTGCGCGTTGTTCACGACGGTTCACAGCGTTGTCCTCTGATTCAAATGATGATGCCGAGGACCAAGGAGAGGTGGAGGTAGCAGGCGCAGGCCGAGAGCTATAGTCTGAGGTGGTAGTCGATCCAGAGTACGATTGTCGAGGTTGATTCTGCGATTGACCGGTCGTTGGAGGAAAGGATCTGGGGATTTGATTCGGAACATTTGACCCTCCAGGAGGTTGGGGGAAAGCTTGCCCCTGCATGACTTGTCGTCTCTGCTCTCGGGTCATGGATCGAGTTTGTTCTGTGATCTCGGCGATCTTGGCGAGTTTCCTTGAGAGATCTCATGAGTCGACCGTTCCCAGTCACACCTGCAACAAAGCTCAGCTTGCTCACCTTGGTGCATCCGTCATTTTCGACTTGACTTCCAATGCAGCCATCATACTACCAGATATGAAGCCGACGAATGATCCCATTAATCCGCCACCGAATAGACCAGCTACTCGAGCCAGGGGTCCCGCTGGGGGTCTACGTCTTCTGACGAAGTAGAATCCACCCACACTACCAATCAAGAATCCAGCCTAGAGGTCAGATCACATTGACGTCGGCAAGAGCCTTACCGATTGACCAAAGCCTGCGAATTGTTGCGCTTTGTTCAAGAGCTCTACATCAGCCCGACTGATCTCCCCTGAGACAGCCCATCAGCATGTCTCGGACCCATGGTCTACCCACCATTGTCAATGGCCTGCTGGATCAACAGGTTATTCTCTAGCCGGGGGAAAGCGCCCGTCGATCGTTTGTCCATTTGATCCGATACGAAATCGCCCATGTCATCGGCGCTACCATTCTGCTGGGACCCCATCATCCCTTCGGGTGTCTGAGGACCGCCCATGCGATTGTACGAGCTTGACATGCTGGTAAGGATGGCCCTCGTGTGGGTATCAGAGTCGAATTCAGTGACTGACGATCGCATAGAATCGTGACATCACGTTCCACCTGCCACGTGGGAACGGCCTTCAATTGCCGGTTTGCATTCGTTGCATCGAGCTCCTCGTTATGACGTGTATACGGCTACAATGGACCATCACCACCACCTCGACCTATGCCTGACTACTTCAGCACATCCTTGACCTTGTCTACAATGCTCTTCTTCTCCTGTCCCTCCTCAGCCGCGTGGGCATCCCGATCCAGCCCTTTAGCCTGAGCGACGGGATTGTTGCTGATATCCCCTTCTCGACCGGTCAATGCAGAATGTCCGCTGGGACCGGAGGTGTTGCTTTGATAGTGCGCTTGTTCGTCCTCATAAGCTCCCTTTCCAAGACGATCTCGACCTGTAAAGTCCTTGTCGGAAGTTCCGAGCTGTAGCAAGGCAAGTGAGATGGTGGAGACGGTCGCCTTTGGGGGGAACTCACCACGCCAGCGATACCTCCCTTGCTTTTCCCTTCCGCCCTTTCTGTCGCCTCGTGTGGCTCGTATCCTGGGTGTTGGGCTCCACTGGATGTCGTTGTGTCGAATCGGTCCGTTCCAGGTGCTCCTCCAGTCACAGGTCCAGCGTTGTCTCCTTCGTACTTGTGAGCTTCTTGACTTAGCGCACCGACACGGTTGCCATGATCGCCAGTCACTTGGTGAGCGCCACTCTGTACGAATAAGTATAGCAGTTTCGACCACGTCATGGACGCACCGTTGCGCCGTGCTCGTGAGGATGATCATCCTCATGCTCACGGTGTTGGTGGTGGTGGTGATGATGGGAATGATGGTGGTGCTCTGTACCGTGTGCGCCCAGCTCTCCTGGGACTGCTCCAGAGGCAGTCTGACCAATAGGGACAGCACCAGCACCCGTAGAGTCCTCGAATGGCTCTCGGCCTATTGGATCTTAGCGTCTTGGCGCCATGATGATCTATCACTGACCTGTTGTACCGGGTCCACCGGAGAAGTAGGTCTCGACCTTGTTTGCTTCTTGTGCCATTGTGATGAGTTTATGAGTGTAGGATGTGAAAGATGTGGATTGATGTGCAGTTGTAAAGGATCTCCACGCAATCCCTCTCACTCTATATATAGTCCTTTTTTGCAGATGACCCGGTGGTGGTAATGATGATGATGATGATGATCCATCCCACATGGCAAAATGACGTCCATGGCACATGGCTCATTAATGAACGGGAACTGCGACATGTGCATGCCTCTCGTTCTGCTGATAATGTCACGCTGATTCTCATCCTTGAGCTAGTCTAGTCTAGCGGGATGAACAGCTTGATGACGGGCAATGCATGCCAACGTGTTGTGCTATCCCGATCCAGCTAGTCAGACATGGCGAGGAGCCCGTGTGGTGGTATATCTATCACGATGCTTGATCGCCACATAGCCACCCCCTGAACGGCTACATGACGTGGCAATCTGTCACCTGCCATCGCCCTTTTTTGCCACCCGCTCCTGATAAAGCAGCCACGTGCGTCAAGCCGAGCCTGGCGTCTATCATACCAAAAAAAAAGTTTTCGTTTTCAACAATCCAGGACACGCTTTGTTCTCGTTCATCAAGAGCTCGCAAGTGGTGAGCAGCGACTCTTTGACGCAGCAAAAGAGATCATATACTGCTACAAAGAGCTTCAACTAGCCCATCTACACGCTCTGCTGGGAGATCCGAGCTCAAGAGAGCTCCCCGAGCCTCACCATAAGCTCCGCACCTGATCTTCCTATCGTGTCACCATGTCTCCCGTGGCAGCGCCTGCTCTCACCCCTATTCCCCCATCTCCCATAGGCGACCTCCTCACGTCTTTGGCCACCGCCCCATCCAATGTCGAGGCCAAGTCCATAGCAGACAGCATCGCACTGTCACTCAAGAAAGCGCCTAGAACCATCGGTGCTATTCAAGAAGCACGCATCGTCGATGTCGTCTTGATCTGGGCTGGATCTTCCTCGGGATACGAGCGAGAATCTGCGGCTGTCCTCGTCGAAAGGATATGCAAGTCACTAGGGACAGGTGTGGAGGGGATATTCTTACCTCTCGTACCTGCTCTTTTATCCCTCGCGATGGACAAGGGACAACCTGTCCGAAGTGCCGTCACATCCGCCATGAACGCTTTGATCAAAGCGACCCCCGTCGAGGGGTCCAGAGTGGCTTTTGACGCTCTGTGCAGGACCTTGGAAGATGCCAAAGGGTGGAAGACAAAAGTTGCGAGCTTGAAAGCGATGGAGAATCTGGTAAAACCCGGTGCTGAGGAATGGGTCGCAGCGGAATTAGGTCGGGTCATCCCCGCCGTCGAGCATGCCATGCACGACACCAAGGCAGAGGTGAGTATATACTGCATTCGGCTTTGACTGACTTTTCAGGTCTCCAGTGCAGCCATCAAAGCAGCTACCACGCTCTGCGGAACTTTGCCAAATCCCGATGTCTTACAACACATCTCCCTCCTCGTCTCCGCCATGGCGTCTCCCGCAGCTGTCCCAGGGACCATCAAGGGCCTGTCATCCACCACTTTCGTGGCTGAAGTCACTGGACCAACTCTCGCGGTGCTCGTGCCTCTCTTGACTCGAGCTTTAAAGGAACGGTCTACCGATACTCAACGAATGACCTGTATCGTCATCGGCAACCTCGTCAAATTGGTCAGGGATCCGACTGTCGCCGCAAGATACCTCTCGCCATTAGTCCATGGTGTGGATCTCATCGCAAAAGGTGCAGCGTTTCCAGAGATCCGTGCATTCGCTCAAACCGCCCTGGACATTCTTACCAACGCCGGAGCCTCCGCATCTGCCACACCTGCCCCACCACGCGATGTCGTCTTATCAGTCACGGAAGCTTTGACGGTCATGGTTCCTTATTTGGACACCCCAGACCTTCCTCCTCACCCTTCGCTCCCTCTTGCTGCGTCTATGCCTGACTCACCGATCATCGCTCAGGTGATCGAGCACCAGGCCAACATCGTCGCGGATCTCGTGGATCAGCGAAAATGGGATGCAGAGATTTGGGAGGGCAAGGGTCTCGGATCGTTCATGAAGCTTTTGCTTGGGTCGGAGCAGGGTGCAACGGGAACAGCCGCCATTCGAAAGGCGTTCCTGGACATTGACAGACAAAAGTATTCGACAGGCGTGGAGGACGATGGAGAGGGTGGAGAATTGCTGTGCGATATTCAATTCTCTTTGGCTTATGGTGGTCTGTTGCTGCTCAATCACACCCAGCTCAAGCTCCGGAGGGGACAACGATACGGTATCTGCGCCGCGAACGGAGCGGGCAAATCGACCTTGATGAAAGCTATTCGGGATGGCAAGGTGAGTCCAACCAGTAGTCAACTCTGCTGACAGTCAGGTCGAAGGCTTTCCAAGCCAAGACGAGCTCAAGTGTATCATGGTGGAACACGCGTTGCAGGGCGAAGACACGTCTATGACCATTCTCGACTTCATCGCTTCGGACCCCAAACTCGCAAAAACGCCCAGAGCTGATATCGCCGCCATGTTGTTCTCTGTTGGGTTCTCGGAAGAAAAACAACAAGACCCCGTCGCCTCGCTCTCTGGGGGATGGAAAATGAAGCTCGAACTGGCGCGAGCAATGCTTTTCGGAGCAGACATTCTGCTATTAGACGAACCGACGAATCACTTGGATGTTGAGACGGTCGCTTGGCTCGAACAATACATCTGCAACTTGTCCCACGTTACGTGCCTGATCGTCTCCCACGACTCTGGTTTCTTGGACAATGTGTGTACCCAGATCATCCACTACGAGTCGAAAAAGTTGGCCTACTACCCTGGAAACTTGTCCAAATTTGTCGAAAAGGTCCCTTCGGCCAAATCGTACTATACCCTCGCCGCGACATCGATCAAATTCACCTTTCCCCCTCCTGGATCACTGATGGGAGTTCGATCCAACACGCGGGCGATCATGAAACTGTCCAATTGTACGTTCACCTACCCAGGCATGTCAAAACCATCACTCGTGGACGTGTCTTGTGCGCTGTCGCTGTCTTCTCGAGTCGGCATTGTCGGTCCTAATGGAGCTGGAAAATCGACCCTGATCAAGTTGTTGACGGGAGAGACGATTCCTGATTCTGGACAAGTCTTTAAGCACCCCGCGTTGCGTGTAGGATACGTCGCTCAGCACGCATTCCACCATATCAACCAGCATCTTGACAAAACTGCCGTACAATACATTCAATGGCGATACGAAGGCGGATGGGACAAGGAGATGAACGAGAAAGCGACTCGCGTCTTGACGGATGAGGATCGAGAGATGATGGAGAGGCCGATCGAAGGTCGGAATGGAGAGCTTCGGAAGATTGAATTCATTCTTGGTCGGCAAAAGCTCAAGAAGAGTTTCCAGTACGAGATCAAATTTAAAGGTTACGATCACAAGTATAACGCTTGGATACCTCGAGATGTCTTGCTGGAGAAGGGCTTCACCAAGCTTGTCGGCCAATTTGATGATCTGGAGTCGTCGAGAGAAGGAGCTGGAATGCGAGATACCAGTGGAAAAGCCGTTCGAGAGGTTCTTGAAGCTGTTGGTCTGGATGGAGATATCGCCCAGTATAACGAGATGAGTGGTTTGTCAGGTGGACAGAAAGTCAAAGTTGTTATCGCCGCCTCCATGTTCAACAGACCTCAATGTCTGTTCCTTGACGAACCGACCAATTTCTTGGATCGAGAGGCCCTCGGAGGATTAGCAGGGGCTATCAAAGAATGGACTGGAGCCGTGTGTATTATCTCTCATTCTCAAGAGTTTGTCTCGGCTCTATGTCCCGAGATATGGCACGTCGATGGCGGACGAATGACACACAAGGGCAAGGTCGGCCAAGTCGATGATGGCTTCGGGGACGATCCTTCTCGACCGGCTTCGAGAACAACTTCAAAAGCTGGTACGCCGAGGACGGGGACGCCGCTCCCTGTTACACCGGGACTCACCAGTGGGATGACGAGTGCTACGGGATCAGCTGTGAACTCGGAAGCAGAAGATGGCGTGGCGGATGGTTTGGCCAGATTGGCACTCAAGCCTAAAAAGAAGAAGAAGAAGACGAGAAATGAGATCAAGGCTTCAGAGGAGAGAAAGAGGATAAGAAAGGCGAACTGGCTCAGCTACGGAGGAGGTGAGTCGTTCCTCCGGATTTCGACCAATAGCTATGGCTGACGATTGCTCTCTTACAGAGCGAGAGCCAGACACGGAAGAGTCTGATTAAGTCTGAACGTGTTCAGGCCATGTTCCTCTACCTTATGCTCATTCGGAAGTTGGCTCTCTCATCCATGTTGTATCTTTTGAGATTATTCACGACCATATAGACCTTTTAGAGCTTGAGGATGTATCTGAGTGCGGTGTGTTGACATGACGTGGTATTTTATCGGTGGTTGATAAGGAGACACGCGCCTCGACACGTAGACGCGTCTCGAACATTAGATTCAAAAGTAATAAAATGTTGCGTCCCACTCTTCTGTCTCTACCTCTAGCTCCAGACCACCTTGACATACATATACAGTGGGCATCCGCCAGCGATCGACCACCGCGCTGTACGCAACATGGCGGACTTTCCTTCGACTCAAGAGGCAGGAGTCATCCTGCAAGATGACTTGATGAGAGACAGAGCGAGACAATTTGTGGAATTTCTCGACGATGACACGCAGGCCAACTACAATTATAGGGATGGGTTAAAGAAGATGTTGGACAATGAGCAAAACAGGCTCATCGTCAATATAGATGATATCAGAGACTACAACAGGGGTATCGCCGATGGGTACGTCCGTCCGGAAGGCAGGTCCTACAAAGCTTCCGTCTAAAACAGTGTCATAGGCTCCTCCTCCAACCGACTTCTTTTCTCCCTGCCTTCGATGCGGCTTTGCTGCAGCTCGTTCAGAGTTTGCACGATCCCATCAAGCACAAAATCGCAGGCATCGACTGTGAGCTATAGAATCCCTTGGAAAACGACTGTCAAAGCTGACGTGTGTGTGTGTGTCACAGATCATATCGGACTCCGAGGATCGTTCGGTCAGAATCATGTGAACCCTCGGACATTACGAAGTAGTCAAATTGGGAAAATGATCAGTCTCGAAGGAATCGTCACTCGCTGTTCCCTAGTCAGACCAAAGATGCTCAAATCTGTTCATTACGCGCCAGCGACCCAAAAATTCCACAGTCGGACTTACCACGACGCCACAATGGTCGCTCCTTCGACTTCTCTGACTGGGAACACTACCGTCGTTCCTAAAGATGGTGAGTTCTCAGCCGACTGAGCATGTACAGTCCCTCATCCCTTTTCTCCAGATGGTGAAGGTCACCCGCTCCTGATGGAATATGGTCTTTCAACCTTTCGCGATCACCAATCTATCAGCATACAAGAGATGCCAGAACGAGCGCCAGCAGGACAGCTCCCTCGAGGTGTTGAAGTCGTCCTTGCGGATGACCTGGTGGACAGCTGTAAACCTGGAGATCGAATTCAACTCGTTGGAGTCTACAAGAGTTCAGGTGGTGGTGGATCGACACGTGGATTCATCACCCAGATCATCGCCATCAACGTCATCCTCCTCTCTTCCAAACAAGGTGGAGGCATCGCCCAGACTCCATTGACAGATACGGATATTCGAAACATCAATAAATTGTCAAAACGACGCAATGTCTTCAATTTGCTGTCTCAATCCCTTGCGCCGTCTATATATGGATCAGATTATGTCAAGCAGGCAGTCTTGTTGATGCTTTTGGGGGGAGAGGAGAAGAATTTGAAGAATGGAACACATATCAGAGGAGATATCAATTGTCTGATGGTCGGAGATCCGAGTACTGCAAAGAGTCAGCTGTTGAGATTCGTCCTCAACATTGCTCCTTTGGCTATTGCCACGACGGGAGTGAGTCGACCGGACCGTATCTCGTATACTATACTGACGCCGTGTAGCGAGGATCATCTGGAGTTGGTCTCACTGCCGCTATCACACAAGACAAGGACACGGGAGAGAGGAGACTCGAGGCTGGAGCAATGGTCCTCGCGGGTTAGTAAAGCAATGCCTGTGGTTGGGGCCAACCAGCTGACGCGTTTCAGACCGTGGAGTGGTGTGCATTGATGAATTCGACAAGATGAGCGAGGTCGACCGAGTTGCCATCCACGAAGTCATGGAACAGCAAACTGTCACCATTGCCAAAGCTGGAATTCACACGACATTGAACGCCAGATGCAGTGTATTTGCGGCTGCGAACCCGGTCTATGGTCAATACGATGTTCACAAGGATCCCCACAAGAACATTGCCTTGCCGGACTCTTTGTTGTCTCGTTTCGATCTGCTCTTTGTCATTACAGATGATGTCTCGGAGCAACGAGATCGGCAAATCTCAGAACACGTACTGCGAATGCATCGCTATCTCCAACCTGGAGTGGAAGAGGGTGAGTGAAAGCACAGGGAGGCGATACTTATCCAATCACCAGGTGCTCCTGCCATTGAAAATCTCGTTCAAAATCTCGATGTCGGTGGTGATGAGATTGAATCACGAACGACCGAGACACCGGTGTACGAGAAATTCAATCCTCTCTTACACGGCGGTGTTTCTACGACATCTGGACGAGGAGCCAACAAGCGGAAAGAGGTGCTCAGCATAGCATTTATCAAAAAATACATCCAATACGCCAAGAGTAGATGTCATCCGGTTCTGACGCAAGGAGCCTCAGATTGGATCGTAGGGGTTTACTCTGCCTTGAGGAACGATGATCTCGCTGGGAACCAAAAGAGGGTAAGGTCTCGCTTGTGATGATGGCTGCTGACCCATCAGACATCGCCTCTCACCGCTCGTACACTTGAGACCCTCATTCGATTGTCAACTGCCCACGCCAAAGCTCGCCTCAGCCCTCACGTGGAGGAGCGCGATGCTATGGCTGCGGAAGAGATCCTCCGGTTTGCCCTTTTCAAAGAGGTGCTCAAAGCACAGCGAAAGAAGAAGAGGAGGTTAAACAATGGTCAAGTGGTCGACATGGCCTCAGATGAGGATGAGGATGAGGATCAGGAGGAAGACGATGCGGAGGATGTGGCTGAGGAGCTAGAGGGAGTGACCATCAGTCAACGGGACAAAGCGCGAGAAAAGGCTCGAGAGATTGAAGGCAGTGCTGGACCAAGTCAACCTCGACAGAGAGATCCACAGGAAGAGGACCAAGATGATATTGATATGGATGGTGCAGAGGCTTTGGCCTTGTTGGAGGAGGAAGAAGGCGCAGAGATTTCGGCTGAACGGTGAGTTTGTCTCTCATTCCGTGCAATGTCAGTGATACTCACGGAATTCGTGACAGACTCGACTTGTTCAGATCACGCCTTGATCACGTCTTCAACTCTCAACTCGGGGCTGAGGGTATGATGGACCTATCTGACCTGTTACCGCTCGTCAATGAGGGAATGGAGACACAAGATCTATTTGGAAGTCGCGAGGCTCGTCAAGCAGCGGAGAAGATGAACGAGAGGAACGAGATCATGTTTACAGAGGGGACCGTGTATCGAGTGTAGTCTGATATGCCTGTGTTTTAATTTTCGGTACTACGTGCATTGCTTTGGCTCAAACATGATAATACAACGTGCTGAGTGTGACTTCGCCACCGGGCTACATGTCTCCAACCCATTTCTTGACCAGGTTCATGGCGCAATCGCCTGTTCCCAGGTCCATATGTTCGCCGGGACAATGCTCAAGGTGCAGCTTGCCAGCTTCATCAAGAGATTTGAGACCGATCCAATCTTGAGTGTAGAGCTTTTGCTTTTCTATCGGTACGAGTAATGTCTTGTCGTCGAAATCGTATGTCCAGAAATGAGCGGATTGAGCAGGCGAAACGGTACCTGCGGCAAAGCACACGCGTCAGTCGAAGTGGACTGTTGAACTCTTTGGACGACGTAAGACTTACGATCTGCATCAAACATGACCGGGATAAAGTTTTCCAAGTGAGACAACCCTTGTCCACCTTGACCGACTTGTCCTGAACCATCTACCAACCTGCCTTCTCCGTTCAAGTTCCGCAAGAAGGTATTTGTCGATAGAAATTCGTCAAATCTCGCTGGATCTCTAAAATAAGCGGCTTGTACGAGGTGAGACTGGGCCCATGTAGAGTAGATTCCAGCACGTGCCGCCCTCGCTGCGAGCAAGCATGTCAGACTGGGCGGTGTGGGACAAGGGATCAAAGCTGCGATGCCGTAGTGCGGTGTCCCGAACGTGATGAGATTCTTGATCGGTGGGTCATTACAGTATTGAGCGTAATATCGAAGGAAGAGACCTCCTTGGGAGAAGCCCATGGCATCGAACTTGAACATTGGTCAGAGCAGCCTGTGTCCAAAGGGGGGTAGAACCGAATGAGTGCTCACGCCGTTGGACAATTCTGGGATATTGGCTAATTGTTCACATCCCGATTCACCTTGCTCCGTCGCATTACCGTACTGCGCAAGTGTCAGAGAAGATAAAGGAGCTATATGGGAATATCGGTTGATACTCACGAAACCCGCCTTCTTCTCCTCATCGGGCGTACCTCCTTCCGGTACCTGTACACTATGGACATAGATACCTGGATAAAGCGTCTTGATATCGTCTATAAACTCAGAGATACCATCGGACAAAGCAGTATCCCCTAGACCATGCCTGATGGGCATCGTCAGGGCTGGAATGGCTCTCGCTTCATCGGACGCACGCACCAGATCACCAGCGGACGATGCTTCGTTTCTATAGTAGACAGGACCAATTGATCTCGGCTGACGATCGAAGCTGCCAAGCTTGAGGTCCACAGACAAGAGGCCAGAAGGATTCGAGTTATCATTGTCCTCGATATACAGCGCTCGAATGGATCACTTCAGCAGCGTCCAGACATGTCAAAGGTTCAATTTGACAATGTTCTGTATCAGGTATTTCAGCTGGTGGCAATGGACGAAGCGAGGAGATCTCCGACGGAAGTAAATTTCAGGCTACAAATGCTAGATCGGTCGTGAGCCTGCAGCCTCTCGCTGGGGTCGAGCCGAGCAGCGTGCTGGCCGTGGTCTCTCAAGCCACCTTGGAGGCTACCAATGGTCATCGTCACTCAAGGGGCCAGTCAGTCCAAAGGGCAATGTATCTCGGATCGACGCTGGACTACCAAGTCCGCCGTCTACCGCCAAGGCATGGCATGTGAACCTTCGCGTCCTCTCCTTATCCCTCTGCCGTCAAGTACCAAGAAGGTGCTTTCTCGTCGTCTCAGGACGTTCTCAGTCCTACCCATTGCTACATCTTCATGCATCCCTGTCCCAGTATAACAATCGAACCCCTAAGTCGCACGGGCTGCGTCCGCGAGCTTGGCAGCCTCGGGGTTGCTCCTTCTCCAATCCCAGATTCTGTACAATTGTCCGAGTCCAGTAAGGCCAACACAAGCGTTGACAGCGGCAAGCGAGTAGTTGACGGGCGTGATGACGAAACTGTAGAAGGTTAGGAGAGACAGATGTATCAGTGGATCTATTCGTACCTGTATCTGACCCTGTAGAACACGAGTCAGCAGAGTGCTAATTCTCTCAAGGAGTCCTCACCATATGAAACCTGTAGCCATCAGAGCCACGTTCTGAGATACAGATAGCTTCTCAGCGGGTCGACCCAAGTCCTTGACACCGGCAGCCACGAGCTTTAAAAAGCGCAAGGGTCAGTCGCCATCTTCTGGACCGTGAAAAGAGAGAGAAAGCAGCACTCACTCCCCACTTCGCTAATGGAGCCCAAAAGAAGATTGTTTTCGGTCCAACGTCAGAGTTCATAAATCGAGTGAGCCTCGATGTCGAAGCAGCAGCTGCCGCTGCGTTACTGGCTGGTGCAGACATGCTGGAGATGGATGATTATTAGATAGGTAGCTAGACCATAGGGGGATTTTTGAGTCGCAGGGGATCATGGCCGACGGCGGAACGGAATCAAAATTCATTGATCTATGCCACGTCATTATTTTGCCATGCCCTTATCACTCACTCAATGCTGCCCTACACACCGTCTTGGTCGTCCAGGAGATTTCTAGAATCCTCGGTTGAATGAGGGATAGCATTCCAACATCCTTACCACCCACACGACCATGTCAGACGCAGCGGCAATCAAAGCAGAAGCCAACAAGGCGTTCGCAGCTAAGAACTACACGGAAGCATCCAAACTCTATTCTGATGCCATCGCTCTCGACCCCTCCAACCATGTCCTCTTCTCCAACCGATCAGCTTCAAAAGCTGGTCTGAGAGATTACCAGGGAGCTTTGGAAGACGCCGAAAAGGTGCAGTAGACTTGGACCATTGCCTCGAGCTGACCTTGGCAGTGCATCGAGCTCAATCCCGACTTCTCCAAAGGGTACGCTCGAAAGGGAGCTGCATATCATGGTCTTAGGCAGTACCCTGAGGCAGTGATGGCTTACGATTCGGGCTTGGAGAAGGATCCGAGCTCGGACGTACTGAAGAAGGGCCTGGCAGATGTCAAAAAGGCCATGGATTCGGACCCTGGCAGTCCATTTGGACCGGGCGGAGACATGGGCTTGGGCAAGCTATTCAAGGATCCAGCGTTGATCAGCAAGTTGGAATCACACCCAAAAACATCAAGCATGATGAAGGACCCGACGTTCAGGACACGCGTCATGGCTTTGCAATCCGGTACAAAGGGTGCTGAAATCCAAGTCATGATGGCAGAGTAAGTCGAAATCGAAGATCAGCATGTCGCTCACTGTAGTCCTCGGATGCTCACTGTACTTGGCGTCGCCATGGGCATAGACATTGATGCGATGGAACGTCCCGAGGGATCCCATGAGATGCCACCCGGAATGGGCGGATCCTCTGCCGGTGCTACCCGATCTTTCCCATCTGAACCACCTTCCTCCTCTTCTGCTCCCTCTCATCCCGCACCTGAACAGCCAAAACCGAAAGAGCCAGAACCAGAGCCAGAGGCGATGGAGGTCGACTCTACCGAGGCGGATGGAAAAAAGGAGGCAGAGGAGCTCAAGGCCAAGGGCAATACCGCGTACAAGGCGAGGAAATTCGACGAAGCTATTGAGCTGTATCAAAAGGCTTGGGAGGTCTACCCCAAGGACATTACCTACTTGTCCAATCTCAGTGGTGGGTCGCGTCCCCTTGGCTCGGCTAACACACCAGCGGTCTACTTTGAGCAGGGAGACTATGACAAGTGCCTCGAGACGTGTGAAAAGGCAATTGAGGAAGCGCATGAAATTCGAATTGATTTCAAGATGTATGCCAAAATCTACGCTCGAATGGGATCAGCCTACACCAAGAAGGAGGACTTGGACAATGCCATCAAGTATCTCGGCAAGAGCTTGACAGAACACAGAACACCGGACGTCCTGACAAAGCTTCGGGCGGCCGAAAAGGCCAAGGTAGAAAAGGAGAAAGCGGCGTACGTGGATCCAGAGAAGGCAGAAGCAGCCAAGCAAGAGGGCAATGCAGCGTTCAAGGTGGGTCTGGCGAGAAAATCTAGCTGAAAATGTTAGGCTGGTAAATGGCCAGAAGCCGTGTCGCATTACACCGAAGCGATTAAGCGAAATCCCACCCAGGCCAATCTCTACACGAACCGATCCTCGGCATACACTAAGCTTCTCGCTCTACCTGAAGCGCTGAAGGATGCCGACGCAGCGATCAAGCTGGATCCCAACTTTGTCAAAGCGTATATACGCAAGGGTTTGACTCAACAAGCGATGAAGGACCATTCGGGTGCATTGGAGACGTTCCAGTTGGCTACGGAGAAGGATACTGCCAAGGCGGTGAGTGAAATATTCGCGGGATCTTAGCTCATCGACCAAGCACACTCGTGAGATTGAGACGAACATGGCAAAGGTCGTAATGGAGATGGAATCTCAGCGAGCTGGCGAGACAGATGAGCAGACGTTTGAGAGGTGAGTGATCTTATACCGGAGCGAAGCTGATATCTGCAGAGCGATGAGAGAGTGAGCTGACCGTTGCGCTGACGAGCTGACCTGTCACAGCCCCGAGATTGCAGAGATCATGAGCGACCCAGTGGTGAGTGACCTTCATGATCGACCTGGCTTCACTGACATCCGTCAATTAGATGAGGCAAATTCTTCAGGACAGTCAGACCAATCCAAAGGCGCTGCAAGAGTGAGTCGGCAGTCTGGATCGTGCTGATCGTCCGTCAGTCACATGAAGAACCCGTTGATCGCCAAGAAGGTTCAGAAGCTTGTCAACGCGGGTGAGTTCAGCGTCCTTTCGCGTGGCCACCAGGCTGATGATCACAAGGTATCATCCGTACACGCTAGAGCAGGGAAGGGGAGACGGAGCGAAGCAGATTACCAGCATGAGATCCAGATGCATCATACATATTCAAGCTTGGAGGATTTGTTTCGTACACAGGCTGCGCCGTTTTCATAATTCGTTCCGGGGAAACCGCTTGAGCCGAAATATCGGAGGCGAGACGCTACCGCCGATCACGATGAGATCTTCTTCATTATAGCCCTGTGTTGGCATGAGCGTGGATCTGCAGGATGGGCAATATTCACCGGCCGCTCGTACTAGACTTCGTGACGAAGAAAACATCCAGCTTGCCCCGCTTCAGTCATCACGAGACGATGCCGGAGCTGGAGAAAATGGTTCACTCTCAAACGAGGGAGTGAATGAAATCTCTGAACCGCAAGACGAAGGTGAACAGCGCTTGACATTCTTCACCGTCAAGCTGGTCACTGTAGCCGCTATTTCAGGGTTATTGTTCGGCTATGATACGTCTGCCATCAGCGGAGCTCTGGTGAATATCCAGGATGATCTTGGAGCTCTGAGCGACTGGCAAAAAGAGCAGATCACCTCGTCCACTACGCTCGGTGCACTCATCGGGGGACTTGGATCCGGTGCGCTGTCAGACTACACCGGGAGGAAACCTCTCATTGGGATCGCGTCAGCCCTGTTCATCCTTGGTGCAGTCCAACAAGCGTGGAGTGGCTCCGTTTGGTCAATGTGCTTGGGGAGATTGATCGTGGGTCTCGGGGTAGGGCAGGCTAGCTGCATCGTCCCTTTGTACATTGGCGAGCTGGGTCCAAGCCGGCTGAGAGGTAGACTGGTGACTGTGAATTGCGTCATGATCACACTAGGTCAAGTCATTGCATATCGTGCGTTTCAGGAGAATTTCACCGCTCAAGCTTGCAGTCATCGGGATGATCTATCAATATACCCCGGGGGGATGGCGATGGATGCTGGGACTTGGAGCAATTCCAGCCATGATCCAGCTGTTCTCTCTGGCAGTGCTACCCGAGTCGCGTGAGTCATTCGACGAATGCGACTTCACTGATCGTGCCAGCACGGTATCTCCTACTTCAATCGCGTCGGACTGAGGCTCGCGCGGTCCTCGTTAAGATTTACCCCTATGCGGACGACGAACAAGTAGATGCCAGACTATCCTTGATGATGGCAGGAGTCCGTCAGAGCACTGTCCTCGCACAATCGTCCACATGGCTGAATCGACTCCGGAGCTTGTTGAACGAGGGGCCAAATAGGAGAGCTCTGGGTGAGTCTCGGACCAAGATGCATGCTTACACACAGTCATTGGATCGGGTCTACAAGCCTTTCAACAGCTTACGGGGATCAACACGGCTCTGTACTATTCCGCGACTTTGTTTGCGAGTCTTGGCTTTCGCAATGCCATAGGTGTAGGATGTGTGGTCGCCCTGGCCAACTTTGCCTTCACCCTGGTTGCACTTAGGGTGAGAACGGCGAAGGGCTCTCCCTCCCTTTCACTGACACCGAGTCAGCTCGTGGATTCGCTCGGTCGCCGAAAAACCATGCTGTATTCGCTCTCCGGCATGGCGTCAGGTCTGATACTGATGGCCGCATTCTTTCATTGTGAGATGATCGTGCGTAGACGATTGGCTGAACCCAGATCTGCCTACGAGGGGAGATAGCCAACCCTCGACTGACAGCTCGTCATTCGCTCCAGGCCTCATCGTTGCAGCCATGCTCATTTACGTATCGTTCTACGCCATCGGTATGGGCAATATACCGTGGCAGCAGGGCGAACTCTTCCGACTCGACGTCAGAGGACTAGGCACGAGCATCTGTACTGCGACGAATTGGCAAGTCTGCAAGTTTTATCCATCTCTGATATGGCGCAGGTCTTGCAACCTCCTTGTAGCAGCTACATTCTTGTCTCTCCTGAGGGTTGCTACGCCTAGCGGAGCGTTCATCTTGTACGCTGTGATCTGTCTCGTCGGATGGACTTTCTGCCTGCTTCTCTATCCAGAGACTTCGGGGTGAGTTGTTGACGCGTTGCGCTCCTGGTTGACTCTCCTCTAGGCTGTCATTGGAGGAGGTTTACGAGTTATTCAAGGACGATTTTGGCGTGCAGCAAAAGTCTAGATCTCTCCCATAGGCATGCGGACAGTCTCCTTGATACCGTGACAGCCATCTCATACACCCATGACAATGTTGTATGCAAGCATCCTTGACTGCCAGCACAAAATTTTGATTCCGCTTATTGACCGGATGCTCCGATTAGCCGGTGCCGTTCAAAAGCGAATTCCATGTTCTCAAATGGACATTGTTATTATACCTTGCTCGAGCAGAGTCTGAAGAAGAAGACACTGAAGCTCCCCAGCCGGATGCCTCATCGTACAGCCGCTTTCCCCAAAGCGGCGAGCTCGTCCCCTCCAAGTCATCCTCACACCTCTCCGAACGGCTCATCGCCCTTACGTCCTTTGGAATCGCAATTCGATATCTTGTACAATACCGCCGTTCAAGCTTTTGTACGCAGAGATCATGTCAAGACTCAGGCAACGCTCTCTCGTCTACTTCAGCTGCTGCTTAGGAATGGCTCCCCGACAAAGACACGCAGAAGATGGTACGAGATTGGAGAGAATCCTCACACACATGGCAACGGATCCCCTTCCAGGACTGACGAGTGGACAATCAAAGTCTTGAAGCTAGTCATCACGTCTCATGCGAGCTTGTATGCCGACCCACCCTCTTCGACTTCCTCATTGGACGCCTCTCTTGTCCTCCTGCTCCCTTCCACTCCGCCAGACAAGATCTTAGCGCAGGCACTTGACATCTGCACTGCGCACTGTGACACCCCTTTGCCCCCTCAGATCATATCCACTTTCATTCTCGCTTCGTTGAAGCTCAAGCCAGCCGAACCAGCTCAGTCATTCACACACCAGCTAACGGAGGATTGGCTCGCGGATCTACCCCCGGAGTTCATCGGGGCCATCGCCAGTCATCAGAAATCCAAGGATGTTCAATTGAGGAAACGGGTGGAAAGTGCGAGAGAAGCATACCTCAAAGTCGTGGAACTATTCGTCGGAGAAGTCTTAGCGAGAGAAGGGGAATGGGACATGGCCAGAGGCTTCTTAGACGGTGAAAATGTTATGGGCTCAAAGCGAAAGGAGGTGAGGATGTGGACCAGAATTTAGACTGACCATTCAGGAACTTTATCGACATTTGCGGTCCATACAGTCCAGGGGCAAGTCTAATCCCAATTCCCCCGCTGCGAGTGGATTCCTTCCACCGGCAAGTAGCTCTGAGTCCATCTCCGCCCCAGATTCTCCGAGTCCCAGTGGATCCAGGACACGATCATTATCGAGCAGCTCGAGCTCTTCAGAACGTACCGCTAGGCCAGGAAATGTTCAGCAGCCCATGACGAAGCGAACGCCGTCAGCTGCGGACCGCAAGGGTAAAGGGAGAGCATCGTCAACCACGGACAGTGTTGGCAGTGTACCAAAGCACATCGAGGTCAATCACGGTACAGCCGAGGCTAGCGAATCGAGCTATGACAAAGTTGCCCGGACTGTAGACTCGCTAGTACAGGCAGGAATTCCACCTTGGCTCAAATCCAGGCTCAATTCGGTGCTTGCGCTCAAACTACTAGGTGTTTCTGTGGTGTTCCCCGCGACAATTATACTGGCTCTTGTCTTGCTACTGAAACGATTACGGAATCGGGCTGTTAGAAACGTCGTCCCTGTGGCTGCTGCTGAATCTAGCTTGGAAGATGTAAGGGCAAGACTCGCATTAGCTCGCCGACGAGGTTTGATGCAATGGCTTTGGTTGGTCTTGCGCTGGTGGGCTCGTAAGTTTGTAGGCATATGGCAGTTAGGGACCACCATCACCTACTTTTGACCAGACTATGCATCTCGTACGTCAGAAACTGTCTCACGCTAACTTGCCCTGAGCTTCGAGTAACTCCTTGAAATCCTTGACGGCCATTGAATAGCCAGTTGCGGGATCATCATTCTCAAAACCCATTGATTCAGACGGACTGCTGTCGTAGTCTCCTGCCCATGTACTAGCTATATCGATAACCGCTTGGTCCTTCTCAAACTTGACAAGCTTGAGCTTGTCCTTACCACCATGTTCAACCCTGACTCATCAGATTCTCAATCAACCCCCAAGCTTTGACTCACAGAGCATCGATCATCTGCCTCGGCATGACCTTGATTCCCGGCAGATTGATGCTCCTGCCTAACCCTTCGTACTTTTTAAATTCTGTCTCAGGCATACACATGGCATACGCAACATTTCGAACCAGTGTCTTCGTCCGTGTACAGTACCAAGGCATAGAGTCCAAGATTGGATCATCGATAGAAGAGGCGATGGGACAGATCGATTCGACACCTTGGAGTGGCTCCCTAACGATTCCAGAGAGGAAAGATGAGGCGGCGGTAGAGGGCTTGGCAAAAAAAGGTCAGTCGTGCGAGAATTGGTATCTGACTCACAGCTCCAGGCCTTATCGTCACTGAAGGCAAGCGAATAGACCGAGTGTCGAGGTAACCTGAACAGTCAGAAAATGGCCAACATAGCCCCTAGCTCACCCTTTCGTCCGTAGTCGTACACATACATCTCCATAATCTGCTTCTGGATCCCATAACTAGTCTTTGCAATGACAGGTGTGTCCCTTGCAAGGTTAAGCTCCCTCTTCATCGCTCGACGTGCAAGACGTACTGAGGTATAACCCGACTCTCGGGGACAGCCTTTGGCCCTCCATACACAGCCAGACTGGATACGAACACGTAGGTCGGTTTGAATGCGTGCTCGTTCGCATGGCTATGAGCCTGTTTCAAGAGATTCAAGTTTGAGTCGACATTGACAGCGTAGCCCAGATCGAAGTTGGCCTCTGCGCCGCCCGACATGATACCGCTAAGCGAGTCAGGTAGAGGCAGCAAATAAGCAACCTACTGGAGAGCGAAGACACCTCCGATCTGCTCGCCTTCGAACAAGGCTTCGACCTGAGAGGTATGACCAAGATCCGCCTTGATGGCTTTGAAACGCTTCTCATCGTCTATCAATCTTGGCGGCTCGATAATGTCCGTTGCGATGAGCTTGACGTCAGGAAAGAGTTCAAGCAGCAATTTGACGAGCTCTTGACCGACAAATCCTACGCTGTTAGAACGGTACGGTACGTTGTCTCATTCACCTCCTGCACCTGATACAAGAATCGTCTTGATGTGCGATGGTAGCTTGAGAGCATCATATGTTGGCGACATGGTTGATGAGCCACAGCTAATAAGACACTTCGGACATTATTGACTGAGGACAAGGTCATATCCGACTGACCGGGCCGGGAGATCCGGTCGAGGCCCCACATTCCATGCATACATATATTATGTAGCTTCTGAGTCGACGCGATCCGACTGTTGGGACTCTACAACCATAATGTCATCCGAAGCTGGATGCAGCTGAATGCTGTCCGCTTCCTCCATCTTGATATCCCTGAAATCAGGTAACGCATCTTCCGTTTTCACCTCGGAAGGTATTGGCGTCCCTCGCCCAGAACCCGATTCCGCGACTGGAGTAGGGGTAGCTCCTGGCGTATCGCCAGGGGTATCCGTTCCCTTTCTCTTCTTCCTCAGCGGCATTTCCTTCTTGACTCCATTCTTCAACATGGAGGCAGCGCGCTCCGCTGCTGCCTTTTTTCTAGCCTCCTCCGCCGCAATCTCCTTTAACAGCCGCTCCGAAGTCTCCTCCTCGTCCCTCTCGTCCAGAATCCTCTCCTCTTCTCTGAACTCGGCCCATCGATCACACATCGGTCTTGCGTCCAGACCAGGAGGAGGGTATTGCCATGTCGGTCCAAAATTGGCTTGTATCTTGCCTCGGCCGAAGCATGAGACCATGGCGAAATACCCCATTGTCCCGTCATCGTATTGGGTATCCTTCGCCGCATCCTGAGCCTTCTTCGACGACGGTGTGGTGGGATGGGCGATGGGAGGAAGAGGCGAGAAGTCGTACAGGTCTTCAAAGGCCGTTCCTAAGCTCTGGCCGTTGAGGAAGAATTCAATCTTAGAATCTGCCAAGACAGGTAAATCCCTGGCGACCGGTCCAGCAGGTTGAATAATGTCCTTCTTGCCTCTCTTTACGGCTTTAGCAGTCGCTCCTTTCTTGACTTTGATCTTGTCCTCCTCTGCAGCTTCTCTAGCAGCCTCTGCAGCTGCCTTGGCAGCCAATGCGACCTTGCCTTCGCGATCGACCAGCGCCTCCATCTCCTTCTGAGCGGAGTATTCCTCCATTTCAAAGTACCGTTGACCTTTATACCGTAGAGGCAAGCGGGATCGTTTGAGTTTCGACAAGTCTTCCGTTCTTGATGGTAGAGTGATCAGGCATCCCACGACATCTCCAGACTTGAAACTCTGTCCGTACGGCTTCGGTCTTGAAATGTGCACTTTCTCTCCGCCTACATCTCTGATCCCATACGAATAGCCGTCCATCCCCACGGGACCGTCGGTACTCGCTTCTCTCCTCGCCCAGCCTATTCGCACGTGAGCGTTCCCGATATCACCACCCGTAGTCCCGCCTCCTCCCTCTGTGCCATGTCCGCGGAGGATCAAAACCTCAAAATACCATGATCCCTGTCTCACGCTGATATTGCTCCTGGCAGATCGAAAGCCTTTGTCGGAAGTGATGGTGAGGCCGTTAGAAGAGATGCGGAGGAAGCTCGACCGATCAAGTAGGGAAAGGTGGACCAAGGGACACGGCGGCGGTGATGGGACAGTGCGGTAAAAGGGGAATAGGTGCGAAGGAGATTGAGTAGGAGATGGACCGCAGAAGGCGTATCGGAAGCCTAGTGATCAGCTCCCCAAACGTCAGAGTATGACCCACTGCCAGGTTTGTTCATGACTAGATCTGTCCATAGGAAGCATTCATCGCCGCAGTCCTTGCCATCACTTGTCCCAGGAACGATACTTCCTCCCTTTGCGATGAGTGATTCTTCGACAGACGATTTTGATGGTGTCAGACGTGATGGACCAGCGACTGGCGTCTCATCCCGCTCGAGCTCGCTTTTCATTCCATCTGAAAAATGGCTCTCCAATGATGCTTCAGGACCATCCGAGAAGCTTGAGGGGAGTGCTCGAACCGAGCTCGCCATGTCGAGTGTAGCTAGGCAGATTCTCCGAATGTCTGTCCAAAGACGCGCAAAAGACAAAAAAGTCAGTCTCCCGCGTGAAACGACCCGACCAGCGAGTGTGGCGGTGGCAAGCGAAGCATGGGTCCGCCTCATGAACTTGTCAAGGTAACTACCACTCGCCAGAAGGGCGTCCAAGGGCAACGCAATCGCATGTCATCCAAGAGCAGACGCGGGCTGCGACCCATCGATCACAGGCCCCTGTCAGGGGAATTCTTTGTGAGGGAGCTTGAAGATACATTCGGTTGCGACACTGCACAGACAGTTAACTGTGCAGTGTCTTCTCATACGTGGTCAGTCTCGTCTTGGAGCGCATGTTGATCCCTAAGACTATATGACGTAGAGAAAGGGTATGAAAAGAAGAGATATCGAGGTCCTGTCGAGCAATGAAACTCCTTTGTAAGCTGACCGTTTCGATATCCAATCTCCGGCAGTCGAGCTGGAATTCGTTGAGAAGTCTCATCCAGGTCATTTTTCCCCTCATCATCAAACGAATACGCACTCGCATATCGACCTGCTGGCTTTTCTGCAACGAATATTGGTTATCATGAGCGCCTCCGACACCCAACGCTACGCCTCGATCAGCGAGCGTATCAAGAATCTGAATATGGGATTGGCACGGTGTGAAACCGAGCTTCGGAAGCGGACGGACCAAGCATCGACCATGGGCAACACGGCAGAGCACCAAGAGCTGACAAACTTCTCAACAGAGGTCCCAGTGACCTCAGTGCCCATCGAAAATTTCGTCTCATGGCCGTCGGAAGACGAGACAGGAAAGCTCGACACATCCGACTGGATCAACCACGCAAGACAGTTCATGGCGTCATGTGGGACAGAACTTCCTATCTTGAAGGTGATTTGTACATACAACGACTCGGCAGCAGTTGAAAATCGAGTGCATTCGATTCAGCAGATTTCAGACCGTGATATGCTGTGTAGAATCAGCAAAGAGACACAAAAAGGCCCCCAAGGTCAAAAGCTCGCCTTTTTGGCCGAACAAGGAGACTGTCCTTGGTCAGGATTGACTGTCAGAACGCTCGTGCGAGATCCTGCAGCGCCTACTGAACATCACACTGCTGGACCCCGAGCTTTCTTCCTAGTTCCTTCCGAACAGGCATCAGATCTGGAATCTGCGACCAAGGAGTGGCACGATGTTTACCACAACGACGAGGTTGAAGGCAGTGACTTTTCCATGTGGATGCTTCAATGCTTCGAGTTGCACGACATCGACGGTGTCATGTTTGGGTGAGTCGTCAAGGGACAAAGCCGTGCTCACGCCATGAACAGCACTGTCACTGCTAGCGAGGATACCACACCCTCCGGTTTGACTCCAATTACCTATACGCACTTCATGTAAGATCACATGTGTTGGGATCTATGCTGATCAGTCTCCTAGGAAGGAGGGCGGCTGGGCGAGGGGGGAGTCGACCGCTCTTCATCAGTACATGGCTCCCGTGAACCCTCACCCCCTTAGCTATTTTCTGCCAGAGTCGTCAGGTGATCCGCAGGGGGCGGGTCTCTCATCCAGTACTCTTTATGATCCCGCGAGATCTGCTTAACTATAGCATCGATGTTTCGCTATCGCGACTTATAGATCAGCCATGAATTTTGAGGCTGTCGTCAATACATGAACTGTGCATATCCGGGCCACTTCGGATCGGAAGCATGAAACTGCATCCAGTAGCCGATTTGCCAATGATTGACGAGTGCTTCTTGCGATTGAGACACCCTTTGATACTATCTCTCAATCTACCTAGATAATTTCTCTGGTGAGAAAAGGTCTTTGTAGCTGGGCGCAGATGCGAAGGCTGTCGTATATTGTACAAGAAGCCGTAAGCGGTGCCGGGAAGCGGTCCACTCAGCAAACAAGAACACTTCATCATGTCTGAACCTATCGATACCAGTACGACCATTCCTGAGACACTCGTTATCTCGCGTATGAGTGCCCTTCTAGAAGAATTGACCTCGCAGTGTAGCCAACCACCTGGTCTGTCCTCTAAATGGTTGGCCAGAGGCAAGGACGAATCGGAGCCGGGTCCAAAATCCCTGGATGGCTCTGACGACAAGGAGATATCCGCAGAAATGTCTGAGTCCTCCCAAAGAGACCCAATTGCTGTGGAAGAAGTTACTGAGGTAGGAGATGACAACGTTAACGCGGGGCTCATCTCCGATACCAACGACTTCTTGTCCAAGCTCGAGGAAGTGAAGAACCTCTGGTTCGCGGGCGCATACAACAGAATGACTGACGTCGATGACCAAGTCTCCTCAGCCGATGAATTTATCCAGAAGATCGGTTGGAGACACCCATTATTCAATGCTTATGAAGGGGCCAGACAAAGTGGATCGACCCCTACTTTGAACGACTTCATCACAGGAACTTGTCCACAGAAAGGTCTCAGACCGGTCTACACATACGATAGACGGTCGGGCGGTTCCATTTTCCGGCCGTGCATTGTGTTCCCTGATGGGGAGATCGAGAGCGCCGACCATCTCCGGTCGGTAATCGAAGGGACCGCATCGAACGCTGTAAGGCAGTGGGTGGAGTCGGCCTTGAAGACTCATGGATCATTGTCTTTCGGGTGAGCCATCGGTGTTTTGGGAGTTTGAGCAGCTGTTGACACATCAAGCTACGTTCCTCCGCCTGGTCCGAACACAGGCACCAGCGAAGTTCCAAAGACACTCCTGCACTGCATAGAGTACCAGTGAGTCCGTCTGCTGACAGGCGTCGATGCTGCTAAGATACGACAATAGTCAAGACGGTACGAGCAGCGAGTACATCGTCACAGAGTAAGGCCTCGCTGAGTTTGCCGAGAGGTGAGCAAAACGCCCAGGCAACCATTCAAGCATTCACGAGTTTTAAGGCACCGGCACTCTCGCCACTAGAATGACGGTTAGGCAGTGGTTTCAGAGGGGTTCATATCCTCCGTGGCGGGACATGTACAGATCAAAGAAAGAGCTTTGTGGTGCAGACTCGAATCGGACAAGGAATGTGGAAGACAACTTGAAGTCACTTGACTCGTCCCTGCGGGGGCTGTAGCTTGTTTTGTATATGAGCAAAACCCCATCTGCTGCGTTTTTGCGGCCTGTCTCAACGGTCGTACGCTGCCTGCCCCAATAGCATAGTTTTGGTTAATGCGTTCCCTTCGTAAGGATCTAGGGAGAGATCGGGCGTTCGAATCGCCCTTGGGGCTCTAACCTTTTTTTTTTGGTCTCCGCCCATCCGAATATCCTGCTTCGCCTTTTTGATGGTATGGTCAAATGCTCGGCCCTTTCATAGTCATGTACATGCATGGATGATGTGCTACTGTTTCGTGAGGATGCTATGCTACATATTTTCGTTAAAGGTCATATGTACAACTGGTTGGAATGGGTCAAAATCAGTGGATGCAGCTTTTTGCTCAACCTTTCTCCCTCTTTTCTCAACCCGGCCCTTTTCGGCTTTTTGGCCATGTAACGAGTCTAGCGATACTCTCTCACTCTGAACAGCATGTGCTCGGTGTGCAGTCGTATGTGTCGGCCGCGTGGGTCTATGCAGCACTCGTGTGAGAGCCTCGCACCGGGTTCTACGAATGCTGCGACACTTGGCAGGGAAGGGGAACAATGCGAGAGTTTTCACCATCTGCTTGGCAAGTCAAGTTGGATCGCTGGGCGAGTGACTGGTATTGAGGCTATCTACACCATCTTGACGATTTCAAGTGAGCTTGGGGTGTCTCCCAGCCTCTGGCACCGTGACTGGGATACTCCACACCGCCTTCGTGTCGGCTACAAAGCCTCGTGCCCTACATTCATGCCACCCGCCACATTCGATTCTTTCATAATAACCCTATCGCCACAAACGCCCAAGAGCACTTGGCGACGCGCGATCCGTGTTGATCGCTCACTCAGCACCATTATTATTACATCTACGCTCCCCTTTGTCATCTCATGGCCTTTCTTGGACGACCATCAGGAGGCGATTCTCCATTCGCCATCGGCGACAGAGCACTAAGAGATCATTCGTCTCCTCAACCCCCTGCTCAACGAAATCCTACGCCCAGGAAGAATCCGGGTCAACGCGCTTCGGTCGACGGACATCCAGCTGGAGCCGGTCCCGGAGGAGCAGGTAGTGGTGGTGGTGGTGGAGGAGGTGGTGGTGGTGCAGCATTCATGGCCACCCCTAGTCCTTATGGGAGCGTGAGTGACGAAGCGAGAAGGAGGTACGAAGAGCGATACGCAAAGAAAAAGGCAGAGGAAGCTGCAAAGGCCGAAGCAGAAGCTAGAGAAGCGGAAGAGAAGGAACGTCAGGCTCAGGCAGCTGCGCAGAGACCACAGGGAGGTCAACAAGGGTATGGTGGACCTCCTCAGGGCTTCAATGGACCTCCTCAACAATTTTTCGATCCGCCTCCTCGTCAGTCCTCAGGGTATGGACAACTTCCTCCTCCGCAGCAGCAGCAGCAGCAACAATCCTATCACAACGGTCAACGTCCTCCTTCTCTTCAACCTAACCCTGGACCATACTCTCCAAATCTCCAACAGCCACCTCAGCGATGGTCAAACCCGAATCTGCCCGGCGGAGGTGGACTCTCACCTCAGCCCCAACAGGCTGGTTTCGGAGGATCACAAGGACATGGCAGCAGACCCTCTTCCAATCAAGGACACGGATATGGAGGCTCTCAGCAGGGACATGGAGGACCAGGGTACGGAGGATCGCATCAAGGAGGTCACAATCCACCTCCAGCTGGGCGCATGCAATGGTCAGCGAATGCTGTCCCTCCTCCGAGCCAACAGTGGAATCCTCAACCCAAGTCACCTCCTCCACCTCCGCCTCCCATCGCTGAGCCGCCACGAGCTGAAGATGCCGTGCTTAGGACTCTGTAGGTGGAGCACGTCAGGTTCATACTGATCTCCTCAGCTTCTCTCAATTCGACTCGTCTCGTTCCGGCTCGCTCAATTCGTATGATCTCGAGAGACTGTTGGCGAAGGACGAGACGATGGAAGCCAGGGAAGACTGTGTGAAAATGGTGAGACCAGTACTGTGCGATCATCGCTGACGTCTAGCTCATGAGTGCGTCGATCGCTTCCTGCCACCGCTTTGCTGACATTCACAGATATCTTTGATACGGATAGATCTGGCAGTATCAACTTTCAAGAATTTGAGGGTCTGTACAGATACATCCAGGTGAGCCGCTCTCTAATCTCCCTCTAACACTTACAGGACTGGCACGGCATCTTCCTCCGCTTTGATCGTGATGGTTCAGGCTTGATCGACCGTAAGGAGCTGCATCAAGCCCTACTTGGCTTCGGCTTCTCCCTCCCATTGGATATGGTCCGCAAGCTCGAAAAGCGGTTTGCACCTCCTCCTAAACCTGGTCATCCACCCAGAAAAGGAATCAGCTTTGATCGATTCTTGATGGCTTGCGTGACTGTCAAGCACTATACCGAGGCTTTCCGGAGGTTAGTAGAGCAGACGTCGTGGACACTAATCTGGTACACAGAACCGACGTATCTGGTAGTGGGCGCATTACGTTGGACTACAACCAATATGTGAGGTTTCAACCGACATGCAGTGACTGATTGGTCCTAGATGGATATCATCCTTGAATCTCCCAGCTAGATGACATTTACGACGAGTTAAGCGATGCCAAACGACTCTTGTATCACCTTTTGACGATTCGTGACTACAGCATGCATGATATGGCTCAGTGCAGACAGATTGGTGGGATACCAGGCCAACTTCATGAAACGCCGGCCCATGCTCAGACACATCCCAAATGTTCCCGCGCAGAGACGAAGAGCCTTCCGCATCTCGCTGTACTGTTGACGTGAATAGAAATGTTCCGACATCTGGCACCTGCTCATAATATATGATGCATGATATCTATGTGCACAATCTAATCGTATGATCTCGTCGTGTGATCTCCAACGACTCGCCGTCGTCGCTCTCCTCCGCCTCCAGATTACCGATTGCTTATCGGTTGTCGATGATTCCTCTAATAGTACGTCTCTTGCCTCCCCTACGTGCCACATACTCTGATGAGACCTCGCCTATTTCATGTACTCCTTCAACTTGAGCAACCTCTCGCCAGCGGCACGGAGCAGAGGCGGATCCTTGCAGAAGGAGAATCGGAGGAATCGTTCCCCTATATTGGCATGCTCTGCGGCGTAGAACTGCGTGTCGTCAGCATGAACACCGCGAGGGGGAGCAGTAGATGGCCAATTTGGTTGCAAGCGGACGAGATTGACCTCGGACCGTCACGGCCTAAGCGGAACTCACCTCGGAGATGGGGATGGACGCGACCTTGATTTCCTGAGCCAACCACCATGCCTTCTTGAAGTCCTCTCCTCTTCCCTGACAAGTGGGTGGTACAGCGTAGTCTTTCGGGATCTTCACTGGACTGAAGTCGACCATGAGGTAGTATGCGCCCTGAGGCTTGGTGTATGACAATCCAATCTCGTCAAAGATTCCGCAAAGAATATCACGTCGTTCAGTGTATGCTGCGAGCTGATCGGCGAAGAAGTTGTGTTCAGTCTCCGTTTCCAAGGCATACGCTACGGCCTCTTGGAGGGGTGTGTTGGTGCAGAAGACGATTCGGGAGTGAGCAGCGAGCGTGGCGGCACATAGTGCAGGCGGTCCAATGACCCAGCCTGGGAATGTCAGGCGAGACCTGAATGGGAAGTGTAGCCTACTACTCACCTACACGCCATCCAGTACAGGCAAATGACTCTGCGGAACAGATCAACGAGGATCAATCAAAGAAAAAGCTGACATCCACTCACTCCCAGCCGATGCAATGGTCAAGGTCCTCTCCCACATGCCTGGCAACTCTGCGATCCTCACGTGCTTTGTGCCGTCGTATAGGAGACAATCGTAAACCTCATCGGAGAGAACCAAGACCTTCTTCTCCACGCAGATCTTTGCAATCTCTTCCAGTTCTTGACGCGAGAAGACTTTTCCAGTAGGATTATGGGGCGTATTGACGATGACTGCTTTTGTCTTTGACGTGAATGCCGCTCGGAACTCTTCAATGTCCAGGGTCCAATCTGCGCCTGTTTTCTCTCCCGATCCAGTCGGAGGATGCAGAGGGACCATGACGGGTTTTCCACCTTGGAAATGTATGGAAGCAAAGTATTGGTCAAAGTAGGGTTCGATAACGATGACTTCTTCTCCAGGTTGGATGTGGGCGACGAGTGCGGCAAAGGTGCCTACGTGTCGGCGTGAGCTTATATCGATGCCTCAGATGAGGAAGAGCACTGACCACAGTTTGCACCCGCGGTCACAACGATCTCCTCCATCGTCAATTCTCTGCCCTCCTTGACAAGATTCCCAAACGTCTTGGAGTATTGCTTGCTGATCGCTTTCAGAAGTCGTGGTCTGCCTCGGGTTTGGGAATAGTGATTCGACATGACATCGGTGTCCATGATCCTGTGTTGTTCTTCTCTGACCCATTCGGGAGGAGCCCAGTTCATGAATCCCTGACCAAGATTCAGTGTATCTGGAGGGAGGTTGTTGGGGCTGAGAACCGGAGGCGTAGCGATGAGTGACGGACGAATGGAATTGGGTTGATGATTGAAGCCGGTGAGATGGTGGGAACCGATGAGAGGTAGATAGAGCGAACGAAGCAGAAGCACGAGGAGTCAGCATTAAGAAAGTCCCCATGATGCTCGATCTAGCTTCGCTGGCTGAGCTCCACTCACGTGAAGATACTCCATACGTCCAACTTGTGCGTTGCACCGTCAAACATTCTATCCGCCTGAGGGATAAGCGCATCGCGGGAAGTGGCCATGATGGTGGAGGTAGCAAAGGACCTGAGAGATGCGTTCAGGTGTCTTGAAGCGAGGGCGGCCAGATAGGGTTTAGAGATCGATGCGATGGATCTGGCGACAGGCATTCAATCGCTGACGAGATTGTGAGGGATGAGGAATGAGCCGGATAATTTGAGTGAAGCTGAGAGAGGGTCAGGCGTGAGCTGTGCGAGTCTGATAAAGAAGCTGAGGATGCCCACATGTTCTCGACCTTATAGGAGTCCACAGGGAATATCGTCGCTGCTCGCTGTTGGCTGCTCGCTGTCGCCAAGAGATGAAAGATGGAGATGAGAGAGAGAGATTGGTGGATATATATATATTTCGGGCGAGTCGAACGAAGATCAATCTTGTATTAGAAAATGCATTAGCAATTCGATTTTCTAATGATCATTAGAAAATCAGCCCGCCGGGGGATCCCCCGCTCGGACCGCCGGCTGTTGCCGAACACATATCCTGTGAGATTTCACTTGAATCCACATTCCAACATTCCACCACCACCACCACCACCACCAACACCTACCTATCTCTTCATGCAGGACACAAACATCCATGTCAACCCAGTCACACAGCGATTTCCACCTTACTGGTCGATACTGAATGAGGATACTGAAACGGATGTGGCGCAGGATGCCGTGGTGACCTCGTCATGTCCTGCCACGGTCCACTCCCACCAAGACCATGAGGGATACGAGTCGCAAGACGAGGAAGATTACATCGTCCTGACCGATGACGGTGGCGATGAAGAAGTGGAGGAGGAGGATGAATCCAAGTCGAAATGTTCATCGCTTGAACAAGATGACCATCAACCCTCACACAGATCTAGACAAGATGTTACCTCAGGTAGAAGCTACCCAGAGAAGCGCCCCATTGAAGACAGACGTTGGCTCAACGGCCATGTCTCCAACGTTTTCCTCCAGCTCACTGATCACCAGCTCGGCAGCTGCTCACATAATCCCAGGGCCGTATCCAATCTGCCTCACTCTCGAAGTTCATCTCATTCGATCCCTCGAGCACTTGGCCCAAGCAACAGTCCTTTCAATGAAGACGAAGACGAAGACGACGACGCCATCATGCAAAGACTCATGGCGCAAGCTCGCGAGAGGCAGAACGCAAACCATGAAGTTGATCAAGAAGAGGCAAGTCGGATAAGGAGGGAATCGCGATCGAAGGAGGATCAAGAGTCAAGGTCTGCGTCCTCAACCCTTATCGTGTACCATTCTGATTTACTGCTTTAGTCGGAAGGCGGCCAAGTTCCTCGAAGCCCTCTGCTTGGACTTTCTCGAGCAGGTGTACACTTC
The DNA here is from genome assembly GCF_002102565.1 of Kockovaella imperatae. Classification (NCBI taxonomy): domain Eukaryota; kingdom Fungi; phylum Basidiomycota; class Tremellomycetes; order Tremellales; family Cuniculitremaceae; genus Kockovaella; species Kockovaella imperatae. The sequence continues at coordinate 803,820 of NW_019028947.1, forward strand.
TCAACGGGCTATTGATTCCCGTCATAAGCTCTCACGGATGACCAAGAAAAATAGGAAGAAGAGTGGATCGAGGAAGAGAGAATTTGAGGAGGGTGAAGCAAGTGCAGATGAGTACGCAGATCGCAAACTGGAAGTGAGCCTGTCTCTGAAGAATCGCAAGACTGGGTGGGTGGCTTCTGGTCGGGTCTCAGCTGCGGAGGGAATTCTGTCCGCCACATCGACTGATCTGCAGATCGCAGAGGTTATCACTGTGTGAGCTTTCCAGACGACCTCACTCTCGCGAAGGAGAACCAACTAGGGAGGAGTATGCTTCGGCTGGGTGAGCTTCAGCAGGAGCAGGTAAAGCTCACCTCCTCAGCTAGAATCTTGTGTGTCGCTTCGTTGCTGTACGAGGCGTGTCTCACAGGTGTGACTACGACCAAGCGGTGAATTTGGATCTCTGCTCAGTACGACACGTGTCATCTCACTTATTCACAGAGACATTTTCTACAAGGACGTCAGACTATTTGGCAATCAGGCAGTGGTTGACAATGCAAGCTGAGCAGGGCGTGGACTCTTTGGACTGACCAATTCGCCGAAAATGCAGATAGTCGACGACATTGTCGCTACCGCAGGTCTCAAAAGGAGGCACTTCAACGTCGTCAGTCGGCTCTGACTCGAGATCCAGTCGGCTCACAGTCATAGTGCGCCGCGTCTAAGGGGCTGATCGTCACGAATTGTCTCGAGATCATGCTCAAATCTGGCGACAGACTGCCATGTTCAGGCACAACTGTATGTGTGCGGACGCACTGTCTGTTCCCTCATGATCTGCTGAAACGCAACTGACCGGACCCCAGGCTGCTCTGATTGTACCGGTGGAACGCGTTGAACGAATTGAAGCGACGAGTCCCCCAAAGTGGGTGCTCATCGTGGAGAAGGACGTGAGGGACGGAACTCTGAGGCAGACGATGGCTCATCCTATTTCAGGCTATCTTTCAACCTCTGTGTGCTATGAAATTGCTCGACCTACTTGGACCGGGAGTCATTGTCACGGTGAGCTCGTTTCTACCGAAGCAACGCTTTTAGCTCAGACATCCGCAGGGCAAAGGCTACCCCGACCTCGCCACGCTTCAGCTACTTGCACTCATCGCAGATCATTACCCTGCGTGAGCTGGACGAATCTTGCTGCGAATCATGGCTGATCCCCAAGACAGAACCAAATTTTATGGCTTATTCGATGCTGATCCTCATGGTCTTGACATCCTCTCGATATATACGCATGGCTCACAGGTCAGTCTGGTCTCGTGTTAAGAACAGGTACAAGTGCTATTGTTGCTCCATAGGCCAGTCGATATTCACACGATCATTCGGATCTACCCCTTGGAGATCGCCTGAGGTGGATCGGTGTCAAGTCGAGCGAATTGATCAGGTACGCTGTGATCGACGCGCTCCGGACAACTATCAATTTTGCTGACGCGATCGGATCTAGCATGGGACTCAAGCATGACGACCTGATTCCTCTCACTGAGAAAGATGTTCAAAAGGTACGTAAGATCAGAAGCTCCCTGACGCCACGATCTCACATTATCAGGCCAATGCCATGCTTCGACATCCGTTGCTGCGAGACGATTGCAAGCAAGTCAGACTTCAAAGCCGCAGTGTACATGTCTGATTTTATACTCCCAGACGCGAGCTCGTACACATGCTTCACCTCGATCGCAAGGCTGAGATTCAGATCATCCTTGGTGCAGAGTCGGTTGAGACAGAGGAATCTGTTGAGGCCAAAAGCTGTGGTCCAGCCTTGTTGATGGACTACGTTGTGCGACGTATTGGCACTGTATGAGCATCGACAGTATGATATACCTTCTATGTATGCTGCAATACCATGTCATCGTCACTACGGCTGCTGCTGCTGCTGCTACGCTACCAACACTCCCCGCCAAGTGCAGTGTCTATAAATGGAATTGGGCACATGACGTCTGGGTAACTGAGAAATTACGGCATAACAGCAGCCACTCCAAAGGGGCGATGATGGTTCCAGCCCAAGCAGCTTGCTCGTCTTTTGCTACGACGACACTGGCATCTCCTATTCGAGTAGACAGACTCCATAGCGACAAGGCTGATCATCCTTCCCATTGGAAGTCCTCTCCGTTGGACAGCTCATACCGTGGACTGTCTCAAGCACGGGCGAGACACACGACAAGACAATCCCTTTCAACACTTCGGGGTTTCAACCTTCTTTTTTAACATCTGTGTATCAGCTGCGATCGCACCACCACTTGACAGGTCATATTTGGATACGGCGAAAGCATCAGAGCCGCTCTGGTGCTAGGAGCACTCCTGTTGGACAGACCTGAAAAAGGACTCCAATCGCTTCGGAAACAGTAAATAGATAAAGTCCTTGGAAACTGACCACAGGCAACATGCCTCAGAGTGCGTTTATCCCATTCCTCGCTTGTGTCCGAACGGATCGCTCTGTCTATATCCATGAGCCCTGACTACCGTTGTCCTCCGCTTTCCCACCCTCTTTTGCTACAACCCCCATGCTCGAGGCTCCGTTGATAGTACTCTGGCACTCCATCGTCCCACGCTGACACCACCCTTGCCCTTGCAGCGACCACATCCCCTGCGTCATCGCCACCGATGGACTCTCAATCCGAGAACACGTTTGACCGCCATGCACCTCCCGACCGCAAATCTGATTCTGTCAACTCCAAAACAGATGGACCACGTCGTCGAACGGGCCGAAACGTGACCGTCGATCCAGCTATTGCGGGGTCTATACCTGGCTCCACACCTGGGAATAATGCCCGACAAAACACTTCGAGTTCTGCTAGATCAGGTGCTTCATCCAGAAGGGGGAGTAATAATGGAGAGCCAAGTGTTGGAATCCTAAGGCGGATGACGACGGGACTGTTGACGCCTGATCGGAAGATTGGCAAAGCACCGACTTATGGGCAGAGTATCAAGGCGGCGGTGACGAGTTCATGGTTGTGAGTGATGACTCCCGCGAGGCAGGACCTCTTGCAGTGCACTCTTCACCGATCAGTCACCATTGCTGACCTGATTTTCCAGGAATATTCTTCTCGTCTTCATCCCTATCGGTGAGTCATGCCTCCTGATTTTTTCAGATTTCTTCTAACCAGACTCAGGCTGGGCTCTTCATTTTGTCAAATCCGGGGGCAATGATAAAATCTCGGACACCGCTGTGTTCTGCACGACCTTCATCGCCATCATCCCCCTAGGTGAGCGCAATCCTGCGCAAGCTACGGTCAAGCTCACAGTCGAACAGCCGGCCTCCTGGGCTTCGCAACTGAAGAAGCGGCACTTCGAATGGGTCAGACACTTGGTGGATTACTCAACGCCACGTTAGGAAACGCCGTCGAATTGATCGTCGCTATTCTGGCTTTAATCAAGGTGAGTATGCGGCTACGGACTGTGCAATGAAGCTGACACGTCCCAGTGTGAGCTTTCCGTCGTACAATCGTCTCTCGTGGGCTCGATCCTATCCAACATCCTCTTGGTTTTGGGCATGTAGGTATCGAGGTTGTTCCGAGCCGTCATCCTGACGCACATGTCTTGCAGGTGCTTCTTTGCCGGTGGTGTGCGATTCTCAGAACAAGCCATCAAATCGACTGCCGCGCAGCTCAACTCGTCATTGTTGTTGATCGCCGTCATTGCTGTCCTGATCCCATCGGCATTCCACTTCAGTATCACTACGACCAATAACGGCGAAGGTGAGGGAGTCCTATCTCATTCAACTCCTGCTGACGCTCCTAAAGGCTACAGTCTCACCGATGACACCGAAAGAACCGATCTCTTGGCCATGAGCCACGGAGTCGCGGTCTTGTTGTTAGTGCTGTACCTTGGCTACTTGACATTCCAGATGTGGACTCACGCAGTGAGTCGTGTGCCTTGTTTTCCACAAGGAACATCTAAGTTTACGGTCCTCATCTCAGCACTTTTACTCTGACGAACCAGTCTCCCAATCTACGACATACCCTCCTGAAGTCACCAATATCGGCGAAAAATTGCACTTGCCACACCGCAAGAAGAAGCATGACGAGGAAAATCCTATCTCTCCTACCGACAGCTCGAGCACGTCCCGAGAGGACCATCCCAATGCCGCCGTAGCACAGAGCGAAGCCATCCAGGAAACAGACCCACAAGTGAGGCACGGCGAGGATGATGAGGAAGAACAGCAGCCGGAAATGAACATCGTCGTGACCATTGTAAGTGGATAGTTCCGAGTAGAAGAATGACAGGATGACTCTTTGCTTAGGCAGTCATGGTTCTCGACACCGTCCTCGTTGGTGTCACAGCCGAATTCCTCGTCGACAGTATCAACGGTCTTGTCGCTTCGAATCCGTCACTATCCGCTGAATGGGTCGGGTTGATCCTCCTTCCCATCGTACGTTTCTCTCATACACCGTTGCACCATGGCCACATGCCTGACCAGATCTCAGGTTGGAAATGCCGCGGAACATTTCACAGCTGTATCTGTCTCCGTCAAGGACAAGTTAGATCTCTCAATCTCAGTTGCGGTACGTCAACGAGTTTTCTCTTTTGTTTGCAAGTTGACTGAGCGACCTCTAGGTCGGCTCTTCGATTCAAATCGCTCTTTTTGTCATTCCTGTAATCGAGCTTCTCGCTTGGTGTATCAGCAAGCCCCTGACGTGAGTGCGAGCGATTTTGGCTGGACCCTATGCTAATATTACTCTCCAGCCTTCTATTCGATCGTATGTCGTCATTCATCAGACTGACGGTCCTTCTATGCTAATTTTCCCTGCCCGCTCAGCTTTCGAGTCCGTTGTCCTTTTCTTATCCGTCTTGATCGTGAACCAGACTCTGTCGGACGGTCGATCAAAGTACGTGCAATCTATCGGTTGAACTCGATGACTAATTACTAATTCCCGATGCAGCTGGATGGAAGGCCTCGTGTTGATGTTCCTCTACCTCATCATTGCCGTTTCGTTCTGGTACTATCCCGTGAGTGGCCGACTTGTCAGAAAGCCTCCCGCAGTGCATCACTGACTCCTACAAAAGGGATCCAACACGGCGTTCCTCGCAGGATGTGCTTCAGGGGAAGGCGCAACTGGGTGAATGCAGGGCTGATCTTGAGACTGGGAAAGGATGGAATATTTGTCTGTATCTTATCTGCTCGAGTCCCGAAATACATGATTTTCCGACAGTAATTGTGCATCTTGATGAGCCATGAAGTGGACGAGATTGACCTGCGCCATGCCATACAGGTACTGCCTTGCAGCGTTCTGGTGCATTTAAAGATGGTAATGCATCTACTAATCATACAAAATTCGCGATGTACCTCAGCGACTATCTATGTATCTCTCCTGACCCTGCAGGCCTTTTGATCCTATGATGCTCAGACAATGTATCGGAAGTTGGGCGACAGGTCGTGAAGATGAGCATCGGGGCTGTCCTCTTCGTCGTCCTCAATATGCTCCATATTGGCCTTTTCTTGTTCTGGATTTCCGGAGATGGCAGCTTCACCCAGCTGCTCGTTATCCCTTCGAGCGTTTTCACGTCGATAAATGGTCGTCAAGGTCAAGGCAGCACAGACCATGACCTAAGCAGTCAATGGTCAGCATAAACACGAACTTGCGCCATGGACAGGAGAAAGAGGTCTCACGATATTGAACGCGATATTCAGACTGAAACCTTTGTACCAATGAGGCCCTTCTTCAGCGGGGAACATGAAGGATGACAAGACTAAATTGGTCAATCTCACGATCGTTATCTTTGAAACCTACTTGAGAAAGATTGCCCGACGCCATTCATGAAACCCAATCGGATAGCAGCTGCTGAATGACTTCCAGCGGTGTTCGTAGCCCAGGTCATCTGAGTGAAGTTGTAAGCGCTAAAAACAGAGAAAGTGTGCCCAAAAAACAGAAAGTCCATGCTCACCATCAATGGACCGACGGAGAACACTCCTAAGACCGTCGGGAATACAGCGAAATACCTTACGGCCATATTGTGAGGTACGGCAATGAGGATCGCAAAGCCGACTGCGGATGCGATTGCCAATCCAGCAATGGGGATACCTCGAGATCGGTATCGATCAGAGAGGAAAGAGACGGAGAGGGTTCCGACGAAAGCGACGGCATACGGAGGGACGGTGAACAGCTGAGCTTGAGCAGCACTGTATCCGAGAGATTTGATGATAGTAGGGAGGAATCCAGAAACCGAGCCGAGCGATAGGGAGAGACCTGATCATGCGAGTGTCAGGCCAAGAACGATCATCTCGGTGGGCGGCGTCAGAAAAACGTGTAAACGCACCCATGTAAACGAGACAATTGAGATACGTCGTGGGTGTCGTAAAGACTCTCTTGAAAGCAGTACGATCAAAGTGATGTTTTCTAGCGTATCCTGGGTCTTTGAGGAAATGCGCCAAGATGGCTCGTTCTTCAGTCGAGAGGTCTGAAATGAGCAGTAAGCATGGATCTCGGTGCTTGACGTCTCTTGACATACACTTGGATGATTCAGGTACTGAAGGTAGGAAAAAGAAGATGACCACAGACAAGATGACGGATGGCAGACCCTCAATGATGAATAGGATCTGCCAATGAGCGGGTTTGCTAGTCTTGATGAAAGACACGCCATAGGCAATGAGACCTCCAAATCTGCCATACATCAGAAGGCAGGTATGATGGATAGACTCACGCTCCAGCAATGGATCCCATACCGATGTACAGGGATAAACGCTTGGCTAATTGATCGCGGGTATACCACAGGGAATAGTATAGAGCCACGGCGACTCCAAAGGCGGATTCCCCAATACCAATGAATAGACGGCAGACGACGATCCCAGCTAAACTTGTGCATCCTGCTTGAGCAGTTGAGGCGACACCCCACACGATGGCTCCAAGGGCCAATGATTTGTTCGGTGTAATCATGGTAGCGAGAATATTTCCAGGTACATTGAAAAGCTACACATTCATAGATCAGGCCCCTCCTCCCCCCCTGATGTTTGTCTTGGATGTGGCCAAACTCACAATATATGTGACGTAGAACGACATCAGAGCGATTGAGAAATGGGTTGACTTTTCAGCCGTCGTGTTGCCTCCAAGGATGTCTTGAAGACCTTGAAGTTTGGCATTTCCGATGTTACCTCGATCAAGACTGATACAGGATTGGTCATCGTTCTTCCTTGGGCTACTGGGAGGTAATTTCGACTCACGCAGCACAGAGGTACAATGCAGCGGTGAGGGGGAGGATGATACACTGAAGCGTCAACCACACGTCCGTGTGAGTCACTACTCACGTCCAATTTTCGTACAACTTTACGATATCGAGTCTGTCTTTCCTCTTCTGACAAAGTGTCAACATTGAATGATCCCGAAGGGACAGAAGTGAGATGGTGGTCTACAGTCGACATGGTGTCTCGAAGTGAAATAATTGAATCAGTCAGAGACGAGAGAGACCCATGGTGCCCCCCTTTCTTCTCCTCATTTGCTCAAAATATATGTGGCCTGAAAGCTCGCCCCCATCGGTCATGACTTTCTCCGCCATCCTTGACTGGAGCAACCCAAGCGCTCTCGGCCGTGAACACCTATCGGTACAGCGGGAAGGTTTTCTTTGATTTCAGGTCGGGAGAACGTATCTCCGCCATCTATGAAATCCCGCGGGTATCCGGACCGATTCATCCGATCATTCAGTTCACGACCTCCGACCGCTGAGACCACCAGCGCGGCATTGTCGGTCTATTCTTCCACAAGTGGAGAATGATGACGCGGGACTTACTGTCGCGACTTCAACCCTTACTATACGTATCTCAAGCTGTTCGCAAACAGAGCTGCCATCTCGCATGACGTGCGCCCCGTTTGTCGTCTCAGACATTGCTCTGCGACTTGTAGTGGACGTTGGCATCAGACTATCCTGTACCTGTAAGTTATGTCATATGTGATGAGATCCTGTCTAGTTGAGATGACAGCTCTGCGCGGCGTCACTTCCCTCCTTGCCCGTGACTGCATCCTTGTACACTCAGTAACAACAAAACTGAATTGCAAGAAAACCTCTATGTATGTATGTATCTAGAAATCAAGCCTTGGGGAGCATTCCCACGATCCAATCACCGCCAGCGACCATGAATGTTGTCACACTGGCGGCCAACATCATCCTCGGCATGACACCTCGATAGAATGCCAATACGCCGTCTGTCTGATAGATATATCGAGCTGTTTGGAGCATTGTCGGTCGGTTCCTGCTTGCTCTCAGAGCGGAAGGCTTGGCAGATTGCATTTCGATACGTAGGACCTGTATGTAGGTTGGTTCATTCGGTCAGAACATGACAACTGTCTGAGGTGAAAGCAAACACTGCCACGCTTACCTCGAAGGGTTGATTCCAGCAACTCAACGCTCCTCCACCACTACTCGCAAGGATCTTCTGTATCGGGCCAAGCCTAGAATCGTTCGATTTCCCAGAGATTCGGCGAATAGAGCCCTCAATGAACCTCGTGATACCCATTCTACTGGCCCAAGTCGTCATCTGCCTCAATGCCACCGCGTTCAAGCCTTTATTTAATCCCTTGAGTCCGTCTCGCGCATAGATCTCTTTGCAGATCTCTAAGGTGCTCGGCCCTCTATTCGTGCTACCAGAAGCTTTACTCCGTGTGATCTCTATCGTTTTCTAAACTTGGGCGTCAGTCCTGCCCCATTGGCTGCGAGATGATGCCGAATCACCATAGTCGTTGTCAAGCCCATTACGGCGTAAGCTTGAGTCATCCCGCCTATCATCCCCCCAGCAGTGTTGGCCAGGGTTGTTTGTCCCGGAAAATATCGGAGGACAAAGTCTTCTGCGATATGTGCACTGAACAAGAGGATAGCTCCTTTTGTAGACGCCTCGATTGCTCCCTGCAAAAAGTTTCAAAATCAGTCTTTGCACAAACACCTCGAGGGACTCACCCAAGGTAACAGTCCCTGGTAGAATCCTTGTATTCCGCCTCTAGCCCAAGTCTTACTGATCGCTTGGCGAAGTGTATCATGACGATTCGCTGCTAAATGAGTTTTTAGAACTTCAAAGGGCTGGCCCAAGGTCGATACTGGATGAGGAGGTCAGATGCCACGTTCTATATTATAGCACTTTAGACAGGCTTGCCTTGAGCTACGGCCAGGACACCGCCTGCCACAAGACTGTTCGATCCCGGCGCCATGGTGAGCAAGTCGCTTTGCTAGATGCAGATGAAATGAGGAATGCATGCAGCTCTTTTGACATTTGTCCGACATTCCTGTCCTGCTTGAGTTTGCAAGACCGTTGTCTCGAGATCGGAGCAAGGATCCGATGCTCTTTTCGCGGGAAAAGGTTTCTCCGCTTTCTCCGCAAAGGTGTGACTCGAAGGATAACAAGCCCGCCCGCGGTTTTGAAAGTCCGCAACATGTGCAAAGGCATCCGGCAGACGTTGAATAGATCCGAGATACCTCTGACGCTGGTCAACTGCGACATAAACTGATTCATGTCACGTAAGAGGAGGCTGCATGCAAAATGCCCACAGTCCAGTCTACCAGTAGATCTCCGGATCCTCGTTGCACAGTGCATTGTTGTCAGCGCTTGAACCGTCGTACCGTCTGATCTGCAGTGTCGAGGCGAAATTGTCGGTTTGAAGGCCTGACGGTTCTACAATTCCAGGTCCACTTGTTTGAATGATGCCGTTGAGAGATGAACCAATACTCAGATCATATCTGCCAGCTGTGTAGTCCATAGCCTGGAGCGGTGTTGTCGTCCCTGGAAATGGACGAGCGGGAGACTGTGGGCTTGAGCGCGTCCAGTGAGATCTGCCTGTATGAGGCACCGTCATAGTCGGCCATTGGAATGTCTGACGGTCTGACAAGGGCCTCAACACACTCGGAAGATCATCGTTGCAGCAGTGGGTCGGAGGGCTGTGATCTATACATTGTATTCCAGGGAAATCTTCCGTTGATAGGTGTCCATTTGAGATTTGGGGATGATGTTCAAGAACGGGTCTGTCAAGCTGATTGAAAGCAGAGCTAGCCCTTGATCTTTCGAAATCTGGGCTCAACCTGGCTCCGCGTTCAGATTCCCCCTGGGGAGCGTTGAGACATGCCTGATAGAATTGGCGCAAGTCGCTCGGCGTTTGAAGCGGGTGTGTCGAGAAATACTCCGATGTCAAACGATGATGACGATGCAGAGGACAACCTGACAATGTCTCCCCATTCTTCCCAGAGTCAGCATGCCCGACCTCGACAAGCAATGACACCGCATGCTCACTGCATCTTGCGATTTAAGAGCCTGGATCACCCCCTCGAGCTGAAGAAGATGCCAGATGACTCGTTCGCAATCCTTGACTCTAGCTTCGATTGCTCTGGCTTGACCAGCTGGCGGACCGCTGAAGCAGAGTGAGCGACCAGCTGAACATCAGTAGACTGACCGTCTCCGATCTGAAGAGGAGTATTCGCAGATGTGTTTCGAAGCGACGCATTCTCCGCAGGCCGGTCGAACCCTATCACACTGCGTACGGTCAGCGATCCCTCCTTGCGAGGATAAAGATGATCGCAGTATGCACCTTCCTCTTCCTGCCAGAGCACCTGATACAAGCTCGCGAAGAGCCGCTGCTGAATGATCTCATGCCCGCCATGGGAATGCAAGCAGTATGGAAGAATAAATTTCCGCCCGAGGAACCTGGATTGCCTCGGAGAAATATTTCCATGACCACCTCGGCCGAGTGAACAGGATGAATCTTTTGCTGCATCGTCTCGTCGTGAAGCACAAGGCCTCAGACCAATTGCTCAGTTTACGGGACAGATGAATGTGAAGACCCACGAACATGGCAGATTCTACACTGGACTTGTGAGCCACTCGTCCACGCCCTTAGCTCACCCAGTCAGAATGGGCATCCCAGATTTGCTGGATCAGCCTCTGGAGTCTACCTCATGGACACGATCCGAAACGAGTTGACAACTTCAAACCACCGAGTCAATGGGATTCTAGAGGCCTTTCTATCAAAGTTTGAGACGACGAGTGGAGGCTCACAGGATGTGCACGGAGACTATCGTTCCCTCTTGCAACCCATAGCTTGCTCAGACATCGCGGAGATTCGAGCCAGATTCAACATCTACTTTCGTCATTGGCACCCCTTGTTCCCGTTTCTCGATGGGAAAGCAGTGCACAACAGACTTGAAAACATTCTCCAGAGGGCAGAATCGAGCTCCGCAGGCTTCAATCTTACATTCGACTCCATGGACGACGTCAATGGATTGGTATGGATGATCTTGCTTCGGGTCATCCGGACCATCGGTGGACTCGGGAGACCGACAAAGTCTGGCATCTCCACCATCGAGAGGGCAGGCGAAGCCATGAGTTTGGCATATTTGGTTCTCGACGCGAACGATGCTTCGACCATAGACGATGTGGTCACTGTCCAAGCTCTATTCGCTCTGCAGTTGACCATGTACGCCAGGGGATGGTACCGACCCGCTGCGAGATTGTCGGCCATCACTATCAGTGAGTGGTTGGGTCTGTCTCGGAATTGATGATGGAGCAGAAATCATGCTTGAAGCTGGCCTACATCGATGTCCATGTCGTTACCCATCCACATTCCAATCTGATGCCCTGAGGGATCTCAGAAAACGAATATTCTTCTCAGTCTTTGTGCTCGACAGAATCCTATCCGCTGATTTTGGTTTACCTCTACTCATGAGGCAGACAGATATCGACGTCTGCCTACCAGGCGCTGTGGAATTGCACGGCAACACGCCTCCAAGTGATGGACGTAAGGAAGTCGACGCTGAGTCACCCTCCTCGGCAGGTCAGAAAAGGAAACGAAGTGGCCAGCAGACCACCAACACGCCAATAGATGTCTACCCTTCGAACCCTGAAGGAACATATAGCGAAACAAGTCCAGCTAGAACTCCACAGAAAGCTCCTGCAGCAAAGGACAGATTATTGCCGGCTAGGACCATGGCAAAGTTTGCCATCCTCGTTGGTCGGATCGTTGAGACGTTTAACCGGTCACGACGATGGAGAACAGCTGATCGTACGTCCCTTCCGAAATGATCTTTTCTCGCCTTCTGACGATCCGGTAGCCGAGGATGCCCTACGGATACGCACAGAACTCGATGATTGGTGGCTTGAGCTCGATCGAAGCTCAGTGGACACTCACGTAAGCAGGCAGCTTTCACGTTCTGCTGACTCGATAGCCTTCTTCGGATCCCCTTGGCCCTCACATCGTTCTCTTTCAATGCCTCTACCATCAACAACTCATCCGCATCAACCGACACTCTTTGTCGCTGCCCGCTACTTCCATACATCATCGCCACGCCCTGCAATCGACCGTCATTGCCGCCAAAGCCATTGCAACGTGTCTTGAATCAGGATTGACCAATGACCAACAATATTTCAAGTGGCCGGGGTATGCGGACATGCTACTAGATGCTGCGTTGTTATTTGCCTACGCGGCGACATTGAGTGTCGGAGGTGGCCAGTCAGGGTATGTTGTGTACACGATCGTGTGCTGATATGACTGACGATGGACGAGCAGGACCGTACGGCAACTCAGCGCTGTCTCACGTAGTCTCTCGTCACTTCAACGAGTATGGCCAGAGGTAAATCGCATACTTGTCGCCGTCACGAATCTCACGAACTCCCTGCTTGGTGTCGAGGATACCACTCCAGCTGAGGTGAGTCGACTGTGCCGACTCGAGGCGAGAGATCTGTCTGACCAGCGCACAAGGCGAACTCGACCAATGATCCCATGGATTGGCTCGCTCAATTTGGCCTCGAGGCAAATCCTCTAGACTTTTCGTTCAGCCTGTCAAATGGATTCAATCAGGATAGTATGCTGTCAGTAGGCTTTGCTCCAATGTCTCCGGCTTGAAGCCGCAGCGCTTGCATGCATTGCAGCATGAGCTCTTTATTACTTGTGGCTGGGCCAATCTGCACCGAGCTTCAGGCGTTCTGTGCGTTGTATACATGTCGATCTCAGATTCCTTATAGCCGGGAAGGCGAACGGTTAGAAACGGCTCCCCCACCTCCCCCCACATTTTCGGGCCGCTCACCCGGCTGCAACCGTCTTCGAATGTCACAACGATCAGTGTACCCGAAAATACCAAGCCCGTACCAAGACCTAGGCGAGTGCGAAGGTGAAGTCAGTTCTTCTCTTCGCTGCTCGTCCCCTGGTTTGAACTCGTACATGTTCGTCAAGATGGCCCATGAAATTATTGACCCGACAAAATGGACATACGCTCAAGTGGAATCTGCTGCGCTGCCTTCTAACTCGGTGGCATGGTCGGTGTGCTCTCAATTTCCTACAGAGGTTCATTTGGAGTTACGAGAAGCCGGAAAGATAGGAGATTGGAACAAGGGACGCATAGAGCATGATGTGCAGTGTAAGTTGGCGGTCTACCATTGTCGCTTGGTATCGTAGCGTGAGACACCGTAACGTCGGGAGCGTTACTCTGGTGCAAGTAGATATGACGGCTCGGTATCGACTCAAGAGATCAGCTGGGAAAGGGGGAAGGGGCCGGCCGGGAGTCACAAGGTCACTGATCATACATTAGGGGTTTCCAAACAATATTGGGCATTCCGAAGCGAGCTCAAGGTGCCCGAAGCCAAACTACGAGGGATGGAGTATGCGGAGCTGGAATTTGAAAGTCTCGATACATTTGCAACGGTCTACCTGGTGAGGTTGAGCCTGACGAGCTTAGACTTTGGCGCTGACTGAATAACTCAGAACGGCACAGAGATTCTTCAGACGGACAATCATTTCACGATCCACACTGTGCGGAATGTGAAAGCCCCCAGAAAATGGCTGACCCCTTTGTCAGGTCTCAGTCCCGTTGGAAAGCCTGAAGCCTTCGAACGAGCTCGTTATCACTTTCAAGCCTCCCGAACCGATCGCTCGAGAGGTCGCCAAGAAGTATGGTCCAGTGAGTGGGGTGCGAACAGCTGCGCCGCCAGGTCTGTACTTGAGCGCGCCGGCACTGATATGGAACTCAGTTCCGGGGAGGTTCCTGCAATCTTGGAGACCGATCAAGAATGGGTATCCGCAAGTCACAATACCACTTTCGATGGGATTGGGGACCTGAACTCGTATGCGTTGGCCCAGACCGACCGATTCACCTTCACCTGTTCGCCTCACGCTTGAAGGAGGTCAACACTTGTGCGAGGGTCGATGAGGGGCTCAAGAAAACCTTGAAAGTGGAAGTCATAACGGAGGGGAAGGACAGGAATATTAGAGTGGAGCTGAGCAGCTTGAATGGAACCGTAAGCACAAGTCGACGCGCCAGGTGATAATCCTGCTCATCTACTACAGGTCATCAAGACTCAGGATACTAAAGTTATCAAGAACGAAGTCACTCTTGGTGGCGTTGAATGGATCTTCGGAGACGAGGTTGATCTCTGGTGGCCTGTCAGGGAAGGCAATCAGACGAGGTACCAAGTCAAGGTCGAGCTTCTCTCAGAGGCAAGTTTACTCTTTATCATGAAGCTTTGAGTATACCACTAAGCCCATCCAGGCCGGTGAAGTGATAGACACCTTGACCCGCAAGATTGGATTCCGCCGAGTCGAGCTTGTCCAACGTCCACTCGACGGACAAGAAGGCACGAGCTTCTTCTTCAAAGTCAATAATCGACCCATCTTCGCAGCAGGGAGCAACTGGATCCCCATCGACAACACCCTCCCTTCTGGCACTGACGAGAGATACAGAAAATGGATAGAGCTGCTGGTAAATATTGCCATTGACCGCCCGCCGTTCGGGTGTTCAAACGTTATAAAGGCTGATCTTACCGTGCTGTAGGTCAAGGGAAATCAGAACATGATCCGAGTGTGGGGAGGTGGCGTATATGAGCCCGACATCTTTTACGATCTTTGCGATGAGCTCGGCGTCATGGTGTGGCAGGATTGTAAGTGGACGATCGAGACTCATGTGCTGAGAGCAAGTCATGTTCGCCTGCGGTGTATACCCTATCTTCCCTGACTTCATGGAATCTGTGCGGAAAGAGGCTGAATGCAACGTCAAACGTCTGAGGCATCACCCGTCCATGGCGCTGTTTTGTGGTAACAATGAGGATTGTGAGTTTTCACCACCCACTCGACGAGTTACTCTGACTCAGGTGGTGCAGACCAAATGATTCTTCAGTGGGACATTGACCAGAAAGGCGATCCACTTCCCGCCAGAAAGATCTACGAGCATCTTTTGCCAGAGACTGTCACTCGGTTGACGGACCCTGAGATCCCGTATCATCGCGGGTCACCTTATGGTGGGAAGGGCTGGGATACAGCAGATCCGACAATAGGCGATGTGGTGAGCGTCGCACATGCGACATCGACTCATTCTCATAGCATCAGTGGGACGTCTGGGGCGGGAAAGAGAAATACTACCAGGATTGGGACATCCTTGGAGGTCGATTTGTGTCGTGAGGCAAACGCGACTGGACAACTCTGACAGTTTCCTAGCGAATTCGGTATCCCTTCGTTGCCTGATATTCGGACAATCGACTTTTGGCTTGATGGAGACGAGACTCAACGGTACCCTCAGAGTCGACTCATGCAACAGCATAATAAGGCTGGAAGCCATGAGCGACGACTGGCGATATACATGAACGAGAACTTTAGATACGCTGAGGATCTAGAAAGGTGAGCCCAATTTGTGGCTTGAAAACTTGCTGATGCGATGCAGATACGCCTACCTGACTCGATTGATGCAGTCTGAGGCGATTGGACTGTCCTACAGTTTATGGCGACGAGCATGGCAAGGCCCGAGGAAGGAATCCGTGAGCTATTATCCCTGTGTGTAGCTGACAGAGTAGTGCGCAGGTGTTTTGGTGTGGCAGCTGAACGATTGTTGGCCTGTAACCAGTTGGGCAATCATTGATTACTTTTATCGTCCTAAACCTGCCTATTTCGCCATTTCTCGGGCTTCATCACGTATCAATGTGGGTCTTAGAAGGACAGTCGCCAAGAACAGAGAAACAGATCGACCGAGAACATTCTACGAATACGGCGCTTTCCAATCTCGGGAAGTCACCGTCGAGCTATGGGCATCAAACTTTGGCTCAGAGACAAAAGTCAATATCGAGGTCCATGCTATGGATCTGTGTACGGGCTGGAAAGGGCAGACGAAGAAGTACGCTGTCGAGCTCGGAGAGAACCGATCTACAGAAGTCTGGAAAGGGGAATGTCCTGCGCCTTCGGAGGAAGAAGCCTATGACAGATACGCCCCCAGCGGTAGCATCGTCCTTTACGCGGTCCTGAGCTCGGAAGACGGTACTGTCCTATCGAGGACTTCAAACTGGCCAGAACCTTATAAATTGCTGGACATCCCTGACCCAGGCCTCCAAGTCAAGGTTCAAGGTGATCAGATCACGTTGTCCAGTGAGAAGCCCTGCAAAGGAGTTTGGTTGGATGTTGAAGGTGACAATGACGGGCTAGAGTGGTCAGACAATGGAGTGAGCCCAGACCCATACTCTCAAGATTCAGATAGGAGCTGACTGTATACCAGTTTGACGTCTTCCCCGGCGATGATTACAGGATCAGAGTGGATGGACTGAACGGGCGAAAGATCACTGTGGCGTATCTCGGAAAGGAGAAACCCACCCGAGTCTGAGGACTGGCATTGTCCTCGACGAAGATATGAATCGTGGTATCCTCTCATGTCATTTCCTAGTCGTAATCGATCTGTGCAGTAGGTACCTCGAATCAGGTATGCATGCTGCAGATTCAATGAGCTGCCAGTAATCACTCCCTCCTTATTAGATACTTCTAGCCACACACCTGACCAACGGAACCAAATTTTCAAACCGCTCCGTCGTTCCGAGCAGCGCGAATTGCAAGTCACACAGCGCTCCTTTGACCGCGAGCGACGTCGAGCAGGGGTATCTGTCAGATCGAAGTAGAGGCGAGGATCACAGAGTCTGGACAACCTCAGGCCAGGGATCGAGCGAGCTCTGCATACTCACCATGTTTCGCAAGCTTCCAGCACTACCGACGCTCAAGTCTCTGCCTCAAGCGATTGGTCTCCCATTTCTTTCAACCCAAGAAGATGCTCAGCTCAGATTCAAGTCAGAGAGCAGCGGTATAAAAAGGCTCTATGGAGATGAGGTGGGTCTTGACCCTATCAGCCGTGCTGCGGCAAGAACATCGCTCGAAGAGAGGATCGTCATAATCACTGTCGGCTGACGATTGCTGTAGATCATTCCTGTATCTGATGTCGAATATTGGTCTCAATTCTACAGCTTATTTGGCAGTGCGGCCGATGTCTACTCTCTTATTTCGGTTCAAGACGGTAGGTACTGATATGGCTACTAGCTCTGTATCTTGTATCTGACTCTCCCGTAGTACGCCAAGCACTGACCAATCAACCTACGAATCTCGCCAACCTCATTTCCATCCTCTCCAGTCATCTCTTCACACTTCTACCATCCCCGCTGTTTCCCACTACCGCTAACAATTCGTCTCCTCAGGATCCTACTCGGCAAGCGCTGAACTGCCTCCGAGTTCTCGGAAGGATCCTAGTGGTAGTGTATGAAGCGGAAGCGGATCATCGGGATGCCACAGCAACAGGAGCAGATAGAGGTCAAAGTTTTGCACAAAAATACTTGTGGTCTCGAGATGCCGTGGATCCGGTATTAGCAGTAGATGAGGCTTCAGCCATCGCAGAGGGACGAGCGGAGATAAATGGTCAATCCGAATCGGACGCCGGCGAGCAATTCAAGATTGAAGATTCAGATAGCGAAGAGGAGAAAGAATCAATAGACGAGGGTGCTAGGGCATTCAAAGCTACCGTCGGGAAGCCGCCGAAGACCGACTCCAAGCAGATGGACGGACCCGTAGATGATCCTCTTTCGAGACCTGACGGCGACGCTGCTGCTATCGATGAAGAGGAACCGCTCAGACCCTGCCTGGTGGACAGGCTATTCAGCTGCACCATTGACCTGTTGTTCTGCGCTGGATTCACGGTCCCAGAAAGCGTCAGAAGCCAGTCAAGTACACAGGAGAAAGTCAATGTAAGAAGTCGCCACGCCGAATGGACATGATCGCTGACGGTGTCTCAGTATGTGATCTGGGAGAAGGGAGTTGGAAGTACCGTCAGCATTGGATCTAGTGCGGATCTCGACCGGAACAAGTCTGAAGTTCTGAGATTCCTCACGATCCTCCTCTCAACGACCATCTATTCTCCTCCCAATACTGTCTTGTCAACTCCAAATCTCGCCTTGGAGCATCTGACTCACTCGCTCGAACGGCGACTCGTCTTATCACTCTTGTGCTCGTTCCTCAACACCTCGCTCACTCGGTCCAAAGCGAGCAGCACGATCAGTAGTATAGGCAATCAATTGCCCTACAACCACTTGATATCTAAAGCTGAGGAAGAGCGGAGGACACTGGTCAGAAGTTGTTTGACGACGCTGCTCGTCGCTTTGGATTACCGGGTCCCAGAGAGCCAGACTCAGATGGGAGAGGGCAAGGACGAGAACGCTTTCAGGTATTTCGTCTCCAAGTTGGCGAGTTAATCCGTTTATGGCCCAGTTATGGCCCAGTACATGCTGACAAGACCTTCAGCATCGGAAGGAAGACTTCTCATTCGTCCTTGGTGGGATCACCGCTATCCTGGAGGAGCATTTGGCTATACAAAATGGCTTCTTACCCGGAAGTCAGAAGCCTATACCCTATATCCTGGAGGCTTGTACGTTGCTGGTTCCGGTCCGGACTTCTGCTCACGACACTTCGCAGATATGCTCCTTTGGCGGATGGTTGACCTGAACAAGGTGGGCCCCCATGGTTTTGACGATGACTCTTCTGACCTATTTCAGCGATTCCGGACGCACGTATTTGACAGTGGCAAAGCGCCCGACGTCATCGCTTGCATCTTGCTCACCTGTCTCGAGATGAAGGAAGATCCCGCTCATCATGGTCTTTTGAGACTCTTGTCGTACCTGCTTCAAACACTGTCGGCGGATTCAGCATTCGCAGGAGCTCTGAATCAGACGCCGCGAGTCGCCATTCCCGCCAAATGGGCCGTATCTGGTAGTCTTGCGGACTTTTTCATCGTCGTGAGTTGAGTATGCGCTTCCAGCATCTCCATGCTCATTGCGCTCGCAGTCCATATACTCTATCGCTACAACTCCCGGCTTGAACCCCTTGTTCCCTGCTTTGACCATCAGCATTGCCAATGCCGCACCGTATCTCCAGAACATCGGGGTGCAGGCTTCGACGAGGCTTCTCCAGCTTTTCAAGGCGTTTTCCAGTCCAAACTTCCTACTGGCGGATGATGGACATCCGCGGTTGGTGTATTATCTGTGAGTTGTCCGATGTCACTTGAACTAACCATTCCAGACTGGAGACGTTCAATCACGTACTTTACCATCAGCTGAATGGTGAGTGTAAAGCTGGCAGCTCTACTTACAGGCAGAGAATCCACATCTTGTCTATGCGATCCTACGAGCCCATAACGATTTCAACACTCTGGCGAACTTTACCTTGATGTCTGGTCTTCGGGAGATCAAGCGGCGGCAAGCCATGAAGGCGAAATGTGAGTTGACTTCATCTGGCTGGTCAGACGAGATGATGACCGTATAGTGGCGGCTGAGACGACTGCGGGAGATACACGTCCTGGCATCCGACGGACGAATTCAGAGCTCGAGATGCTCGCTGAAAAGGCTGCGTTGCTTGGCAAAGAGGATGAGGAGCACGAGGACGAAGCTCGTTCATCATCCCGAGGCCAATCTAGGCAGGCATCTCCTCCACTCCCGAGCCCGCCTATCGACTTGAGCGCCCCGCCGACCATACACCCACTCACAACACCTGGTGACGGCCCAACAATGGACCCTCTTTCCAGTACGCCTACCGTCGAAATACCCGAGCCACCATTTGCTCCAGTGTTGAGCGAGAAGGCCCGCGGCAAGATGAGAGCCAGAGATTCTATCTCGTCCCTCACTAACCCAGATTTGAGCGCGCCGGACGTGCCAGATGAAGACCTACTGCGCATTGCGGAGGCTGGAGTCGGTCAGGCTGGAGTCGGTCCTAATGGATTTGTTCCGACTCAGGAATGGGTGTCGAGCTGGCAAAAAGGGTGAGCGGCACTTGAGATCCGAGTGAGCCATTGTCAACCTGACCTCCCTCCCCAGGCTGCCGTTAGACCCCGTACTCGTTGCTATTTCCGAACTCCTGCCTAAGGTCCAAGATACACAATCCCGAACAGGCGCTCCCTCGTCTAAAGTCTTCAACATTCTCAAGGGTGCTTCGATATCTGAAGTCTTACCTCCCAATGGTCCCATCGTTCCGAGGAAGTTTCAATGGTCTTCCGCCTCGTGCATCTGGTTGACGTCCCTTCTGTGGGGC
Source organism: Kockovaella imperatae (assembly GCF_002102565.1). NCBI lineage: Eukaryota > Fungi > Basidiomycota > Tremellomycetes > Tremellales > Cuniculitremaceae > Kockovaella > Kockovaella imperatae. The sequence goes on from NW_019028947.1 coordinate 824,108, forward strand.
GATATCTATGTCGCTGGTCTCTCAGGAGGTATATGGCGAGATACGAAGGTCAGGCTATTTGGCGTCAAGCAGGCTCCTGTCAAAGGACGCGGGGCTCAGGTGGAGAGGATGTTGAAGAGATTGGGCGTAGCATAAGTGTGGAGCAGGTCTCTCTTGGCGGTTGCTTCCATGCATCATATTGCTGCGTCTGAATGGGCTTGGGGGATGATTCAACCTTATTTGTTATTTGCACATCTGCGAAGTATCCACGGAGCCAGGTCGCCTCATATCGAGACAGCTCGTCGCCGCGGGGCTGATCCGACCGTTTCTGTGTTCATACAAAAAGAGAAGAGCTCATTGCCAAATCACAGAGTGGATCGCCAAATCACAACCACAGTGTACGCGTTTCCTTTTGCCAGCGTGCCCGATCTCCTGACTTTGGGTGGATCTTTTTTCTCGTCATTCGTGACAGACGGCGCATTCGGGTCCAGCGATCGCGGAAAGCCCTGCGTGCTTGCATCGTTTCATTTACGATTCATGAGCGAGCCGAGCTGTCAATCACCTCGACCTGTTGAGCCGGGCGGCGTGTCGACATCACACCGCTGGTTCGATAAGGCTCTGTGCCTGCTCTGTACGCAAGCGTTGATGTATGGGGCAGGGCGGGAATTATTCACCGCTTACACTTGATCGTATATTCGATACATACATTGGGAGGAGCGCCCGCCCGTACGTGGCTGCCTATCCTGGGCATGGATCTACTTCTTCCTCACTGACAAGACTAACGTGTCATCCTCGTCCAAGTTGACGCTAGCCATGGTCGCGTTATTCGTCATGACTTTGCCATTATAATCGAGACGTAATCTCGAGATTGGTAAATCAGCGTCAACCACACGTTTAATACGCTCTCGCAGTGTCGAGAACAAGGTATTGACGGGAAGGTCTGGGACGGAGATGACGCTGCCATCGAGTTTCCATTCAGGTTTTTCAGGCATACTTGGAAGTTGAACAGAGATCATTATCGGGTCGGGGTGGAGTGACATCCAGTCAATTTCCTAGACACGAAAAAGATCAGCGCACAACGACAACGGCAGGCAAGGTGGGTCCACGTACAGAATACAATTGTCCATATGGCAATTTTTCAATTTTTGGACGTTTGAATACCGGTCGCTCCTTAGGCGCCTCATCCTCTCGCGGATGGACTTGACCAGCGACTGGACCTCCGGGACCCATTTGAGCCATACGTGAAGGATGGACGCTAGGTCCGGAAGAGGATGATGGGACGGAAGCCTGGGTGAAACCAGGGTCATATGATACGTATTCTCGTTGAGAGGGACCTGTGGGGCCGGCTGAAATGGTGGCTCCGGAGAAGGTCGATCCGCCGTTCGGCAGGCTGGCAGCGAGGGCCGGAGGGTGATTGTAAGGCATGATACCGGGTCCAGCTTGCGGTCCAGCTGTTGGACCCTGAGGACCGTCTCTGCCATTCATTAGCACCTTGCAATTGATAGATCAGGAGACTCACGCAACACCAGACCTTGAGTGGATCTTTTTGATCTGATCGTCAAGGTTGAACTGAGACTGAAAGGTATCCGTCGTCTTTTGAGCCGAGGAGATATGTCCATCCCAACCGAGCTTTTCCCTCTCCTTCCTCCTCGCCTTGTCCTCCTTCTCCTTTTGTTTACGGGCTTCTTCATCCATATCATCGCCAAACAAGTCTGTACGTGCGCTCGCCAAGTTTCGAAGCGAAGCAGTAACATCTGCACCCTGCTGAAGCTGTTGAGCTTGGGTCCGACGCATTTCCAATTGTCTCTTCTGCTCTTTCCACTTCGGATCCAATAATTCGATTCGGATATGTTCTGTCAATTCGCTTTCGGCGATCATTTGTCCACAGTAAGGACACTTCTGAGTGGCCACAGACGTCGATTTTTGTAAACCTGTGACATTGCATGAGTCCCCACTTTATGAGGAGAAGATTATGCTCACCCTTGGGTACGTAGTCGCTCCTGATCTTGACTCCCTTTTGAGCCATCGCCGCCTTTTGGATATCCCTCGCCCTCGCTTGCTCCTGCTCTGCCTTGATCCGCTGTAACCTCGCCTCCTCCTCTTCCTCGTCCTCCATATCCATCTCCTCGACGGCAGCTCCGTCTGCAGCGGCGGACGGATTGAAGCCTCCCTTATTCATCTCTGCCCCGGGCTCTTCCATGACCATCGATGCCATTCTCTTCTCGGCCATACTCATTGACTTGAGCTTCTCAGATGAGGTGGGTGGCGGGAGATCCAACTCGACATCGTTCTGCGTGAACTCGATGGTCTCGACCACCACAAAGTCCTGCCAGTCAATCGCAGCAAAAGCCTTCTGCTCCTCTTCCTTCTCCTTCGCCTCTTCTCCTTCTCGCTTCCGTCTCCCTCTCTCCCATTCTGCCCGATTCCTAGCCTCTTCCAACGTTTTCCATTTCGCTTCGGGATCCGATGCCTCCTTGATCAATCCCTCGATCAAGCCAGGAGGTGGCTGCATGATCTTTGTATATGATTCCACCATCCGATTGTAGTATCCATACAATGAATGGGTGGGCCGAAGAAAATCAAACTGGTAGTTTCGTCCCTCACGAACTGACAAAGATGAGAGGAAAGATCGACCACGTCGAGCATGAAACAAGGCTGTTAGGCGGAGAATGTCCCTGGAAGGATGGTCAGCTTGATGAAGCTTTCAGTACCTAAACTCACAGATCCATGGCTGTGACACCAGGCAAGTCCACCTTGAACTCGAATGGTTTTGGCTCATAAGCTGTAACTTGTTCCTCCTTCTTTAGCTGAGGCGCGGCTGGCGCAGCCGACGGTTTGATCGCTTCAATTCCTCCTTCTCTGATCACCTCGATCATGTAACGGTAGTACTGGTGGTACGGGTCCTCATCGTTCAAAAAAGCAAACTTTGGATCGGTCTTTTGAGATTCTCGAATCTTTTCCTCGAGCAGCAGCGGTGTAGGTGACTTGGAGATATGATTAGCAGTCTTGTCGATGATAGCTGTGTCATGTCATGTCAGCTCTCTCCAAGAACAGGCTTACCCGTGTCACTCACCTCTGATCTCTCTGGGAGGATAGATCATGCCGGCTTTCAACTTGTCACTCGGCTTTGGCGGTCTGTATTCTCCCATATCGGCATCATCCTCCGCATGGCCGTTGACTCCGTTCCCCTTGGCGGTTGACGAACCGCCATTGGGAACGTTTCTCAGCTCATCCTCGCCAGCGTACGAGTTCACTGGTTTTGGAAGATTGAGAGTGGCCATGTTGGCGAACACGAGGTATGGTATGCGACACACCAACCGAACTAAGAGGAGGACGTGAGCAATTCTCAAAAAGTCCAACGGAGTCAGAAGTGCCACATCATCGGCGTTTCGGCATTATAACATTGACAGGCAGCCCACCCCATTGAATTTGATTCCGTTACCGTGACTGCTTTTTAATTCTGCCACGTGGTGCTCTGAAATGGCTCGTCATCAACAAGCTGTGGCGTTGAAATAAACCCTTCCCCTGTTGCCCTCCTCCTCCTCTTCTCTCTTGTGATAGCGACAGCAGCAGCAGCAGCAGCAGCGACAGCGACAGCCCTTCCCTGTCCAAGCCACCGTTGACTGTGATCTGGAATATCCCCTCCCTTCTCTTTCTTACCCCCCTCGTTCACCTCTGCCCTGCGCCACGTCCCTCCGATGCAGTCTCCTTCTAGACCGGCCGCGAGCCGAGGACCACCGATGATCCCTCCCGGCATGCCAGTCAAGTCTGGTCATTTAGATACTTTCAAGTCTCAATTGTCATCTAGGTCATTATTAGCATCAGATTCACCAGGTGACTTGGGAGGCAAGAACCGACCACATCTGCCTACCCGTCAACCATCCAGTGCATCTACGCATAGCTTGACCAATCAAATATCACCTGGATCTAAACAACAACCACCACAACAACAACTACTTCAGTCACATCCGCCGATCCCTGAGAACGAGTCCCCCGATTCATCTTATGACTCCAGCGTTGAGAGCGATAGCATCGGTTCCTCGACATTGAACGTTCACGCCAGTATGAGGAGTTTGGGAAGTGGAACGTCAAGGAGTGCAGAGGGTGCAAGATCACCCGTAGAACCAGACTTGGTGACGCCAAAGGAGCAATATATCCCGCATGTTGGGATACATGACGATGTCGAGTCGCAGTTCGAGCATCTCTTGGTGAGCTATTGATCCGATCGCAAGCTCACACGTCTCAGGATTCACTCCAGGTGCCCTCCTCTGTCCGGATCAAATTCTCAGCGGTCTCTCAGGACGTGAAAAATTCCATTCTCAGCTCCACGCTATCCTCCAACCCTGCCATCCTCGCTTCCCTAGGTCTGTCCGCTCCCCTATCTGTGGCTCCACAGAAGACGCCGAAAGCCAAACGACGCCTGTCTGCAGGATTGAGGCGTACCAAGTCCTCGTCAAACCTTGAGAGTCCAGGTCAAGATCCTCAAATCGGAAAAACCTATGCTGTGGATGGAGACGCATTTGTCATTGTCGCATCCCCAAGTTCAACTAGAAAGCCTCCACCACCCAGTCGTAAAGGCTCTTCAGAGTCAACGAGACCCCCGCATCACTCCCGTCGCAACACTGCGCCTCGTCCGCTGTCTTTGGCCATCTTCGGGCCATCAGCCTCATCCAATAGCGTTCCTTCGGTCGGCAAGAATGGAGGAAAAGGGCTGGGTATCGCCATGGGCGAAGGATCGGAAAATTTCATCTCTTGGTTGCAGGCGTACAAAGCTACAGACTTGAATATGGATGTGGCAAGGTGTAAAAAGCTGAGGATGTTGTTGAGACACGAAAGTACGACTTGGGTCGGATCGTTCATCGACCAAGGAGGATATGATCTGATACTGGCAAGATTGCAAGATCTGCTGGACGTGGAGTGGAGGTAAGCTAATCACTTCTTGGAGGAATTCCCAGTTTCTAAGCCTTTCGCAGGGAAGAGCAGCATGACGATCAGATGTTATACGAGATACTGCGCTGTATCAAGGCGCTATCGACATCAGATGTGAGGCAGGATCACGTCGTCCCAACTGACAGAGCGTAGGTCGGCAAAGCAGCCATTCGTAGATCGTACCCAAAACCATTTCCTGCATTGTCTGCTCTGATATTTTCGGAGAAGAAACCAGGGGATATCGCAACCCGTCAGATCATCATCGAGCTCTGGCTATTCCTATACGACCTCTATCCGAACTGCCGCAATGTCAATGGTCGGCCAAGTCCGACCAGATTCGACAATCCATCTGGGCCATCCGTCGACGTTTCAGCTGCAATCCGTGGTCTCTTGCTACCCGATTCCGCGGACAAAACCAAGGATCATCATTCGTTCATCACACAAGCGCATCGCCCAAGGATCTTCAAAGCTTGGGTTCAAGAACTCAGTGATATTTGTCGGGACTACTTCTGGTGAGCTTTTTTGAACAGTCTTCTGGCCTTCTGACAACTACAGGATAATGTGTCATGGCAACAACACGCTGTGGGCTCTGGAAGAAGTCGACGAATCCTTGGTCGAGAAGCCAGTAGCTCCTGGAGGGGCGACCGGAGGAGTCGAGTTCGAGGCTGTCAACTATGTCGTGAGCCAGAAGGACGTGTTCGACGCTAAGCAGGTCAGATTGTACACTTCCGCCTGTTGAACCGTTTTTGTTCACAAATGGCTCGAGAAGACCCTGAAAAGGCAACTCATCTGCATGGCGAGCTACTGATGTCTGGTCTTGATCGTATCCTGGTGGTGAGCGGATCTCCCAACCCGCCTATCGCTTGAACTGACATGGTTCCCAGACAATGCGCAAGGCGTCCACGACATATTACCCCACACTGCACCTAGAACTCTCTCGCTATGTGGCTCACCTTCGAGCAGCCTCTCCAACCGGTAGATTACCTCACCTTATTGATAAATTGGTCGGACCTCCACCGGAAGAACTGAGACGTCGTCGGTCCATTGCAGACTGGCACGCCCAAGTATCGCAAGCGACAGCCTCGTCGTCGCAGCAACAGTCCAGACAGGTGCCTCTTCAGAGCAACAGAGGGGCATATGTCCACGCGAGATAGATAGCGGTGTACTCGAGGTGAAGATTATTTGTACATACACAGGGCTCCCAGAGTAGATTCTAGAAGCGCTTTTGGATCAAGATTAATGACATACTCTGTTGTGCATGTCGGCTATAGGCTGTCTGAGACGTTCTCAGTTATTTACAGTGGCAGTCTTCATTTGACTCTTGACTCGGTTGCTCCAATGTGGATCCTGCTCCTTTCTCACTTCCTCAACAGAAATGAGATAGGTGTTTCGAGCAATGGGCATCCAAATTGCAGTTCTCTTGGTCGTTCTCTGAAGAGACATCCTCACACTGCACACGCTGACGGTCCAATTTCCAGACTGGACAAGACAGCCTGAACCCGGCCAATAAGTCACTCCGCCTCGAGTGTGGCGTGTCACTTGACAAAGAACGAGCCCGCTCATCCAATAACTCGGTCATCCCTTCATGCTTCTTCTTCGATATCGCGAGGATTGGGCCGTTCACCCCTTGTATGAGCCTTTAGGCAAAATACGCCCCGTCGACCTTTCATAAGCACATCCTTTCAGCAATCAATCTCTCACACATTTCTCGGAGGACACACCGCCGGTTGTTATACTCTATAAATGTTGAACACTGTTCCCTCGAAGCTCCCCGTACGCATATAGCAAGTCAATCCTCGCCACTTACCAGTTAGAAATCATCGTTATGAGCCAAAGCGGATCCGCCGTCGAAACTACGGATGGCTTAACAGATGTCACAGAGGAAGAATATCTGCAGGAGAAGCGGAGGTTGGAAGACTATCAAACGGAATACATTGCATCGTCTTACGAGCGAGAACCCCGCATCCCCTGGGCGGACGTCAGGGGGAGCTTACAAGCGTTTTATACCGAGCCCCTGGAGACATCAGAGAAGGCATGGAAGAACTCTTGTTACCGACCCCAGTCCACGAGCATCCCAACCGGTCTACCACCGATCATGAATGATTCGGAGGCTGAACGAGAGAGACTCCATGCAGCAGTAAACGTTTACGCTTCCAGCGGGTTCACCGACACGACGAAGAGCGATCTGATTTCGCTCATTGAGTATGGGCACAAAGCTCGATCAGCAATGTTCAATCGATCAACGGGCCGGATCGGGACGTCAATGACGGGAGCATCATCGGCCGAAGGGAAAGGTCAGGCGGGCCCAACTGGTCATTACCTTCACCCTGAGAGGCACGGGAGGCCTGGCCAGGATGCTGAGACGGGCGTCGAAGCGGAGGAGGAGAAGGGGCAAGATTCGCATGGAGAGCATGACAGCGTGACGCATATGTCGGAATGAGCTGGCATTAAGAAGCTTGAATAGACAAGAGCTTGATTTGGGGTGCCTACTTACTCCTAATCTTGCGACGTTGAGGAGTCAATGCCATACTTCCAAAGCTCGAAGCTGCCAGACGTCAGAATGCAATGCTGGTTAGTGGGCGTGTCTCCTTTTGGACGAATCCAGGGGTCCAACATCCTCGTATCACTGCATGGCTACCCGCCGACTCCAGTGGCTGGCCGAAACCCACAGCACCTCACCATACTGTCGAATGGTATCGCAGACTGTGACTGCATGCTGTTGATACGAAGCGTGACCCATTCCCTCTCAATGACTCAAAAACTTCCTGCCCTTCACCATCCTCCTCGTGAGAATTTTCCTCCCCTTTGCCGTCTTGATTCTGCTCAAGAATCCATGCTTGCGCTTCCGTTTCCTCTGTGAAGGCTGATACGTGTTTCCACCTTTTGATCCGAATCGGACTTGTCCAAGGTCGAGAGGGGAGTTGTGTGGTAAAAGGGCGGAGGGGATAGGTGATGAGAGTGTTGGGCGGAGGAGCGAGGTTATACGGGGGATGAGAGAAGCTCGAAGTGTGGATGATGAGTACTGCCAGGTGGATAGTAAGGTATTGGAGAGGCGCTGTGTGTTCTGCGTCGGGAGAACATGCTTCGAGCTCGAGGCGATGGATGATGCTGATGATTGGCTCAAGGTGGAAACAGGGATCGTTGTCCGAGCCCTGGAGAATTGACTCCAAACGGAGCGAGACAGTCGAGGCATGACGTTGTGACGAAGTGAGATCTGCTTCTTGCTTTATGTTCTCCCCTTCAGCTGCTATCGCTCGTGCTCGTCTTCGTTGCTTGCTGTCGTTGGAATGCAATACTGTGAATTCTACGATGGAAACTGGTTTGAAACGGTATAAAATGGGATAAATTGGATCGATAATTCACAGCCAAGATAAATATTCCAAAAAAGTCCTCGAGGAAGGTCAGCAGTCAAGAGCTACTACTGTGTACTGTCTCCTCAGCTAAGACTCTTTCGTGCAGCTATCCCGCGACCATGTCCCTTGCTCAGCCTACCGCGTCATCTTCTGCTGCACCGGCAGGTACGAATTCAGGTAACGGAATCATCACTCAGCCACCTCCACCGACTGCGACACGCGAGTCGAGGATAGCAACTCACTCGCATATCAAAGGACTGGGATTGGCAGATGATGGCACAGCTATGGAGATGTCACAGGGATTCGTGGGACAGCGTACAGCGAGAGAAGCTCTGGGTCTGCATTTACAGCTGTTGAGGATGGGGAGACATTCTGGCAGGCCATTACTATTGGTCGGTCCACCGGGCACAGGCAAGGTGAGTTGGAATTGAACTCAATGAGCTAGGAGCCGAGAATAACGTTTGAGAGTAGACGGCTATGGCCCTGGCCATGAGTCAAGAGCTCGGCTCGAAAGTCCCTTTCTGCGCGATGGTCGGTTCAGAGGTGTATTCTGGCGAAGTTAAGAAAACAGAAGTCTTGGGCAGCTCCTTCCGACGAGCAATAGGTGAGCGTCAGCGCCATTTCCGGGGAGGAATCGTAGCTGATTCGTCCCAGGCCTCCGTATCAAAGAGACGAAAGAGGTTTACGAAGGAGAAGTCACTGAACTCACGCCATCCGAAGCTGAGAACCCGTTATCTGGTTATGGCAAGACCATCTCTCATGTCATTGTGGGGTTGAAAACGGTCAAAGGGACCAAACAATTACGACTCGACCCATCCGTCTATGAAGCGATTCAGAAGGAACGTGTGGTGGTTGGAGATGTCATCTATATCGAGGCGAATACTGGAGCGGTGAAGCGAGTTGGAAGATCAGATGCCTATGCCTCGGAATTCGATCTCGAGGCGGAGGAATACGTCCCGTTGCCAAAGGGAGATGTGCATAAACGAAAGGAGCTGGTTCAGGATGTGACGCTGCATGATTTGGACATGGCGAATGCTAGACCGCAGGGTGGACAGGATATCATGAGTGTAATGGGGCAGTTGGTCAAGGGTGGGAGAACAGAGGTCACGGACAAATTACGGAGAGAGATCAACAAAGTCGTGGATAGATATATCGAGCAGGGAGTCGCGGAGCTCGTCCCAGGAGTCTTGTTCATCGATGAGGTGAGTGCAAGGCGTGCTGCGATGTACGACGTGTGCGCTTGACTGACGTCCGTCTGCCAGGTCCACATGCTCGACATGGAATGCTTTACCTATCTGAACCGAGCTCTCGAATCGCCCATGTCTCCCTACGTCGTTTTGGCATCCAACCGTGGCATGACGACTATCCGAGGAACCGAATACGATGGGGTCGTTGGTGGATCCGGTGAAGGCATTCGATCTCCTCACGGTATACCTGTGGACCTCTTGGACCGCTGCATGATCGTCAAGACGAGCCTTTACAGTCGAGACGAGATTCGAAAAGTGCTCGAGATCAGGAGCAAGATCGAAGGCATCGTTCTCCGTCAAGAAGCTTTGGACAGATTAGCCGACGAAGGTGAAAAGACCAGTCTGAGATTCGCCCTCCAGCTTCTCACCCCAGCCTCCATCCTCGCCAAGACGATGGGTCAGACTGAAGTTGGATTAGATCAGATCGGTGAACTGGAAGGATTGTTCCTCGATGCCAAACGGAGTACAGGTGTGCTCAGAGGCATGACCAACGGTGGTGGTGGTGGTGGCAGCAGTGTATTGGTGTAGAGATATGTAAATCGCCGAGTTTGCGCCGAGATGAACCTTAAAGACGCCTGAGTGTGTACCTTTGTCCATCTTCTATTCTTTCTTTCATCTTTCGTTCATATCTTCAACAACAACAACCACACTCGAAGCAGCATATCAAACAAGAGTTCTAGTGTGAACAGTCACCGGGATACGTCTATCCTTGCACGCACGCTCACCCACCAGAGCCAAAATTCCCAATTATTCTTTCGCCCTCATGCTACCCGCAACGCCTCTTCGGGCCGTCCTCGGCGGAAACTTTCGGTCGACTGTCACAAACGTTGTAGCGAGAAAAATTATCAGCCCTGCGACTATCAACAACAGATCATACACTGCAGCTACAGCTAGCAAGATGGCACAAGTTCAGATGAAACATGATAACCCGAGCTTCGTCCTGCACGGTATCGAGAATGTCAAATTTGAAGAGGTGAGCGATGCCCAATCGCTTTGACTGGTAGCTTGTGATTGACGCTCGGTTTCCTCCTGAAGCGACCTGTCCCTGAGATTCAAGACGATCAGGTCCTCGTGGAAGTCAGACGAACTGGAATCTGTGGATCTGATGTCCATTACCTCACCCATGGGCGTATAGGGGACTACGTCCTCGAGAAGCCCATGTGTCTGGGGCACGAGTCCAGTGGAGTCATTGCAAAAATTGGCGCTGCTGTCAAGCCCGAGATGGGCCTCAAAGTCGGTGACAGAGTCGCTTTGGAACCTGGTAGAAGCTGCAGAAAGTGTCCAGAGTGTAAGAAGGGCAAGTACGAGGTGGGTTTGTCAGCGAGCTGGCGCAAGCGAGCTCAAGCGAGCGCGAGTCCGGTTATAGCCTGACACCTCTCTCAGCTCTGCCAATTCATGGACTTTGCGGCCACGCCTCCTTCCATCTACGGCACTCTTGCCAGGTACTATGGTATGTTGACACCTCTTTCGTCCCTCACGATGGGGACTCGGCTGATACAACGTCTCGCTTAGCCCTTCCTGCCGACCTTGCCCACCCTATCCCTGATTCCGTGACGTTTGAGGACGGAGCCATGGTCGAGCCTCTCTCGGTCGGTGTTCACTCCGTCTCCACTCTTGGACAACTCAAGTCCAACGAAATCGTCGTCATCTTTGGTGCTGGTCCCGTTGGACTCATGTGCATGGCCGTCGCCAGAGCTTTGGGCTCAAGAAAGGTCATCGCTGTCGACATCAATGATGACAGATTGAAGTTTGCCAAGTCTTACGCCGCTACAGATGTCTACAAACCGGTGAGTTTTGTCACAAATCCGATCAAGAGTTCGCTCACGCTCTATCCTCAGGGCAAGAAGAATGAAGGCGAAAGTGACGATGACTACTCTGTTCGAGCTGCCAAAGAGCTCCGTGAAGCTCTCGGTGTTCCTCAACTCGGACGTGGCTCGATCGACCTCGCCGTGGACTGTACTGGCGCCCCGTCTTGTATCCAAATGTCACTCCACCTCCTCAAGCCAGCGTGAGTTTTCCCATTTTCACCCGATCTGTCAGCCCTGACACAATTGACAGAGGCACGTTCGTCGGTGTCGGTATGGGTCACAACATGAACATCAACGTCCCCTTCTTCCCATTGATCAACAAGCAATTGAAGATGATCGGATCTTTCCGATACGGTACAGGCGATTACGAGCTTGCCATCTCCCTCGTTGAGCGAGGCTTGGTCGACCTCAAACCCATCAAGACCCAACAGTACGAATTCGATCACGCCATGGAGGCTTTCGAAGCGACCAAGAAGGGCAAGGATGCCAATGGCAAGGTGGGTGTGGTGTCGTGTCGACTGTCACAAGTGAGGGATCCTAGCTGATCTCCTACAGACCGTCATCAAATGCATCATCAATGGACCCAAGTGATCCAACTGCGGTCAGCCTTGGTCTTTCACGATCCCTTCCGCTCTCAAGCATCCGTAATGCATTCTTATCAGTCCCGCAGTCTTCGCTCGCAGTCGTTCGATGTCCATGCATGGATCTATCTGGAGCGTGAAGCGAGCTTGCTCATGGGACCAAAGTCTGTGCATTTGACGCATTCCATCAGAGATCTGAACCTAGAGTGAAGCCCTGACGATCTGATGGCTCTCAACCACAAGATGCCTTTCGCATGTCGTTTAGCAGGTATAAACTGAACCCATCTCATACTGGAAAACTGAAGCCGGTACTTCGGCGGGCAATCATGCTTGGTTTACTGTCCAATCCAGCCCCGATCGATCTCGTCCGTGTCCACTGTGGCATCTCACTACTCTCCTTTCATCGAATTTGGGGCGAGATGACGCTGTAACCCCTCGATTCACAGGTCGCAGGCTGCCGTCCGCCGTACCCTGGAAGAATACATAATTCGACACGATAAGAAGCCTTCGCCACTCTTTTCCTGCATAGCAGTCTACAGCCTTAGAAACATCACAGCATCACTATCAGGCCTGACCTAGAACAACCACCATGAGCTCGGAATCTAGTCATGAATTCGACGACCAGTCCTGGGTGGAAGTAGGTAAGAAGGACTATACTGAGACCCCACCTTCTGAGCCTGAGAATTTTGTGGACGCTGAAGAGCGATCTGGGGAAGAGAATGGCACGCCGTCCCAGACAGGCGACACGGAGCAGAGCAGCAGCATCGCTGGGTCGACAATTGAATCGGACGCCGAGCCTCCAAGCGTGGCTGAGACCCAAAAAGCTGATGAGCTCACCGACACGCAGCAGGGAGAAGCTGATGCTGTGAACGGAGCATCTGAGACCTCCAAGCAGCGAACTTATGCCTCGTTCTTCCACTGAGGCGTCTGTAGTAGTTCACAGTCAGCTGCTTGACACCATTCCATATGCATCCCTGCAGGTGCTGCTGCTGCACGCCACACTAGATTGAGATTTGATTCCGTTCTCCGCTCAGGACACCGATGAACGGATTGAAAATCCCCGGTGATCCTATCGTTGTGGTCAATCCCCTGAGCCTAGTACATGGCACTTTCGGACTTGCAACGAGCTATTCCCCTCTCCTTGAGCCATGCCAGGATCTGCAGCTAGAAGACCTTGGTCATCACCCTCCCCAGAAAACGGAGATGGTTATCAATCAGGTCCGTCCGGGACGGGGCGAAAGTCGAAAAGTCTGAATTGTGCTGGTGAGTCTAGAGGTGCCTTCATCGGGTACAGAACCAGTGCATGAGGCTTGAAGGGACCCACTGATACTCATGATGTTCAGAATGTCGTCGTCTCAAGATCAAGTGTGATCGTCAAGGTGAGGGATGTACTTTCTCACCATGTCCATCTTGGCGGAATTTAACGAATCCCCGCGCTGATGGAAGAAATACAGTGCCGTGCAACGGATGTATTAAGAGAGGCTACCCAGAGCTATGTCCTGATCGTGCGTTGGGTGGACTCAAGGGTTTGTAAGTATACTGGATTGATACAATTAACTAGAAGCTGACGTGCTGGCTGTAGGATCCGAGAACGGGATGACCTCGCCTCAAGAGTTCATGAACTGGAATCAATGCTCGGGAACACGGCTGCTCCTCACTTGGCGTTCCACACGACATCCCCTGCGAATCCTACGTCTGGTGGACTATCACCTGTGACAGTCAGGAAGAGCTCTGCATACCTCAACGATGTCACTGCAATGGACGCGCTCGCTTCCGTAGCCTCGCGCTCACCACACGTAATCGGACCTGATCCGATTGAGGCTCCTCACACGCTATCCAGTGCAGAGTCGAGTCAGAGAAACGAGCTCGGCACCCTCCAAGTAGATGCAGACCGATCAACCTACGCCGGACCAGCTGCAGGCATGCAATGGCTTCGCGATGTAGGTCAAAAACCTTGACACCGGCTGTCGGACTGACACTGTTCACAGGATACACTCAGAAGCGATCACGCCCATATCCCGGCATACCCTATCGATCGTGATACCGCAGATTTTGCAGCACTAGCCAACCTGCCGAACGCTACCTCTCAGCCGTATAGCAAGCTATTCAGCCAATTACCCAACATGGAAGAAGCTCGCATCCTCTCTCAGTCGTATTTCCGTCGCATCGCTTGGATCGGAACCCCGATCACGTCGGCCGACTTTGACCAAATTCTCGAATCGGTCTATATCGAGCGACGGTCGAGTAGTGCTCAGCGTTCACCTCTTGCCTATCAGCAGCTCGGCCTGGTATCTGCCGTCCTGGCCTTTGGCATGATCATGAACATGGAGATTCCGCCATTGTCCTCGCAAGCCGTCACATACCTTTCCATCGCTCAGTCGTGTCTACTCAGTGGGAAATTCATGTTAAGCACGACCACCACTGGGCTGCAGACACTTGTGGGTGGACCGTGTGCTCGATCCCACACTGACACGCTGAACAGTCTCTCATATGCACAGCGTTGCCTTATGTGGATCTTTCGTCTCGCTGGGATTATGCTTGGCAATTGCTAGGCACTGCGAACCGGATGATGCAAGCGGTGAGGCCTTTCGTCTAGTCCACTAAGACTTACCACAATAGATGGGTCTTCATCGTGATGGTAGTCTTTGGGGTCTTGATGCGCAAGAGGTAGATCGTCGGCGCAGACTGTTCTGGTATATTTACGGGTCGGATGTATTCATGGTAAGCTTAGGCCTTGGAACGGGGACTTGAAAGCTAATGCATCATTCAGTCGGCTACTTGGGACCGGATGTGAGCTGTTTAGGCATTATTCCATTGAATTGCTAAATCTTGCTAGGACTGGATTGAGTCCTGATTACCTCGACACTATGCTTCCAGAGTCGTTCTCCCAGCCAACCGTGACATTTGACTACATACACTCCAGATTAGCAAGCTTGGCTAAAGAGCACGTGTCTATCTCAACACTCTCACTGACGAGTCTCCCAGGCGTTTGGACGAGACACACCGCGTCTCTGCTCCTCAATGGACAAGAATAATAAATATCTGGCGCCGATTGTGAGAGATTTCTCAGAGCCGACCACTTACTTTGTAGATCTGCTCTCGAGGATGAAACACCGCTGAGGCTTCGCTGCCGAGCTTCTATGCGAGTCACGGTCTCAAAGTACGGCAGTCAACGCGAAGCCGATGAAGCTAGTCCGGCGCCAATTGCGACTGATGTGGCTCTGCTCTTCCAAGTAAGTCAAACGCGCAAGGTCTCGGTGCTCATGTGTAGCAACATTACTTGGCCCTCAAGATCAGTAGCACTATATACGCACTACTGCGACCATACTTTGTCACTGCTTTGCGAGCTGCACCAGCAGATCCGACGCATTCGCCTTTCGCGGCGCCTTTCTTAGCTGCTGTCGAGCGACTGATTGTGAGCTGATTGCCACGCGCTAGGCCTCGGAGTCTCGGCTGATGTCTCGCTAGATGATCATTGCCACATTACAAAGCCTGTACTCGCTCTCGCCCCTTGTCAGTGCTCGCCACTGGTACTTCTGGGTATGTCTGTCAATCTAATCCTCGGTGAGGTGCTCATCCGCTAGTCTGATGGCCTCTCGGCCGGTGCATGCCTAGCATCGATTTGTGTCATCGCGCCGGGCTGTCCAGTCGCACCTCTGGCCATGGAGTCTCTTGAAGGCTTTCTGATCCTCCTGCCCAATTTCCGAGACTCTATCCCTTGCGAAGGATCGAAGCACGATGTCGAATGGCTCACTGTTCTGCATGACAATGCACGAGCCGCCATGGAATCCTATCGATCGAGACCGCCCTCCAAAGCTACGCATGAGCATGTAGCGCATGAAACTGCATCAGAATGGTCAGCACAAACAGCCGCCTGGATGTATCGCCTCCACAAGATGTCAAACAGCCAAGAATTCGAGGAGTATTCTTCCTCTCGAAAGGGTTCCATGGACACTGGCTCGTTGATGGACCAGAATTGGTGGGAGAGTCTGGTATCAGGTCAGGAAGCACCAAACGTACCTGATGTGTTGCCTCGTTCCACGGACTGGGTGAGTCCGATGCTGCGCTGTGGAGCCGTCTCTGAACCCGAAAAGCTTCACCAGGTGCTTCAGATGCCTGATACAGATGAATCACAGGGGTTCAGAGAAGGACTCGACCTAGAGCAGGGCGTAAGTAGCTGAATAATAACTGCGCTCAACCATTCCCCAGGGTAAATCTTTAGAATCCCAAAGACCGTGGTGATTCAGTGTTCAGTCCTCATACATGGTCGTCATTGTCATCAAGAGAGAAACAAGCACACTACAAACCTATAGCTGAAATGATGAATACAAGTCGATCTACTGCCTCTTCGACCTTTTGTTCGGTAGATTTACTCGTCACTGATATTTGGTCAGCGTTTTGCTCCGCGAGCATGTTCCAATTCTTACCCTCGTGTCCTGCATTCTCATAGATCCTCCCAAGGCTGAGCAGGATGTTAGTTTGAAATTGAGTCTCCGCTTGACAGAGACTGCTCACAAGATGTTTGGATTGTTCTTCCTTTTTGCTTGTAGCTCGGCGAGCATTTTTAGCGTGTGTCCCGGTATCACTCTGACATCGTGATCGGCTGTTGTGAGGAACACTGCGGGATAGACAATGTCGTCGTCCGCCTTGACAGAGTGTAGAGGTGACATGGCATGAATGTATTGCAATTGCATCGGATCTTCAGGATCCCCAGCTTCAGCTTTCCATAGTCGACCGATGGTCTACAGTATGGGTTAGGCAGAGCAACTCGATCGATTCGCTCACGAAAAGATGGAATCTTGTCGAGTCGAACACCCCTACATCTGGACAGACCGCTCGCCACAGATGGGGATCTCTGTTCATACTTGCCGCTACGAGGGTTCCTCCATTCGATACGCCGTAAGACGCCGTCAGAGCCGGTGTAGTGAGACCGACGGCGTGGAGGTATTTGGCCGCATGTGAGAAATCCTCATAGCAGATGAAGCGGTTGATCTGTCGAGCACATTCGTGCCAATCTGCTCCGTACTCCCCGCCACCGCGAATACAAGCGACGGCGACGCTGGTCAACGTGGGGTTAGGCAGGTTCTACTCGAGGAATAGGAAGCACTCACATTCCACGTACATGCCGCATAAACGTCGTAAACTGATGATTGTATTGTGGCGTGCTGCACACTCCGAAACCTCCATAAGCATGAACCAAAGTGGGCTGTGGACGAGTGAGATCAAGGTCTCTGGCGTGGGAGATGAACAAGGGGATCTTCACCCCGTCAAAAGACTCGTAGAAGGTTTGCGTACAGACGAGATCTTCCTCTGGCGCCGGAGCATGATCGATCCTTGACAGCTTGATATCCGGCTCTCCTACACCAGGTAATATGACCCCGCTGAGAACGTAAGGGGGAGCCACGAACGTATCGACTGAGAAGTAAAAATCTGCCGAGTCGGATCTCGAAGAGACGCTGGAGATGGTTGCGTGGGCAGGAATAGCAACTGCGTGCTTTGCGTCGAGTCTTCTGTCCAGTTCTTCAGCTGGGACAGGAATCTCTAGACTAGGCGTTGTCATGGCGTGACCCAGAGTTCCATGTTGATCTGAAGCTCCGATAATGTCGCCTGTGCGTGCATCCGCGAAGACGACGGCTGCGCATGCGTCTCTTAAGTAGACGAGGACAAGGACGGAGTCCTTGACGAGATTGGCGCTGAGGAGATTGAAGCCAGATGGATGAGAAGGGATCAGCTGAGTGAATGGCACGTCGCCTCCCGGGACGGTCTGATCAATGTCTGCAGCGGTGATGGCGACTATGCGGCCCAACGTGTAGCCATTGGCGGTTCCCTCAAAAAGATGAGTGTCATTGGATAGGGTGCCAATATCTGTGAAATCAATCAGCATCCCATCTCTTGATCGCTCTCAGACTGACAATGCAAGGATCCGGTGAAGCCTCGACTCAACCACTTGCCCTGACCGATCAGCCTCTTCAGTTGCATTCCAGTCTCTCGCCCCGACATCCCGTCTAGGTTTAGGGGCAGCTCAAAGATGAAAGACTCGGTCTCTGCGCTGGCACTTCGGTGAATGTCCCAAAAGACCCATCTCCGACCTTTTTGATCCCCTCGAAGATCCCACGAGCAATCTATCGGTCGACCAGTGATCAAATTTCTGGCGTTCGGACCTGTTCCATACCATACCATGACATCTTCGCATTGAGGTGTTTTCAAATGATGATAGAACATGGCGTATTGACCGTCGGCTTCTGCAAGGGCTGCAGAGGAGGCTGACGCGTTTCCGTTGATATCCAACGCTCTGATTGGCTTCTTGTAGATGAAGCCGTTGGAACCTATCCAGCTGGTTCCAAAGGTAAACTTGGATTCGATGAGGTCGTCTTCGATGGGCTGTCTAGTGGTAGTATCCAGGGTCCGAATCTTCTGCCAATCGCTCCTGTCATTTCACAGTGAGCACGTCGTGGTGCTGGGAGAGAGTATGTATGCTCACCCTGCCTCTTGCAAAATGACACAGTAGAATCTGCCACACGGGCTCCAAGACTCCGCATAGATGGAGATCATATCTTCCTGATTTGGATTGAACACCACCTCTGGTCCGGGCCGATGTTCTTTGGTCGCTACATCTGTGGTCTCGACTGGATCTGGACTCTGGATGCCCTCTGGAAGTCGGCCAAAATCTTGTTGAAGGTCTTTGGAGCGGACGACTATGTCCCTGCTCCAGCTGCCTTGGTTATACGTCCAATAGTAGTACCCATCGCCCATCAGACTCGGTACTGATGTTCGTTCATATGTACAGACCTGTCGTACGGCGTCTTCCAGCAACTGGCGGTGAGGGTGCGACCGGAGAAGGGGAATACTAAGCTGAAGACAATATCAGCTCGTATCCCACCGTGGCACTTGGACTCACTTCGTTCTGCTCGCGTACGAACCGCTTGGTTTCGTCCTTCTCGGGGTCTTCGAGCTCCCTCCACGGATCTTTGATCTCCACCCCATGTATAACCTCGGTCGCTCCACCAACGTTCGGTGGCTGAGGATACGACCAACCGGCCCAGCGTGACTGGCCGGTGAGGGCGAGAGCAGGGGACTTGGAAGTCGTGTGACCATTGACAGGGATAGAGGTCTTATCAACAGAGACTCTTGACCCAGTCCTGCCGCTGTGATTAACAGAAGGAGCAAGTCGCGTGGTAGACATGTTCAGATCTATATCGCTGAGGAATGCTAACGTGAACAGTCGGAAATGTGGTGCTTTCTCTTAAACCTCATCGACTCCTATTGAGCTCCATGATGAATCATACGGAGCCTCATTAGACGCAGCGTCTAAGTATCAGAGCGGAGCACCAGCAGCAGCATGAGGCTTTCAGACTGCCAACATAGATAGGTGGGGGGCGGGGGGTCTGAGGGATCTCGCCCGAGCGGATTATTTTTGGCTGTCTCTCGGTCAGGACCGTGTTATCGGGGCGCTTATTTTGACGCTGGATCTGCCTCATTGCCACATTCTTTGACCGGGCGCTAAAAGCTTGGCTCGGAAGATCTGTCACGTGATACCCCATCTTTTCGGCTGATCCGAGATACCGGCCGGGGGACACCCGACCGCGTTGACTCGCTCATTAGCATTCGATTGTACGTGTGACATAGTCTCGAAGCCATGGCAGACACGAATGGAAGTCCCGGGCCCCAGACCCAGATCAGACTGTATCGACAGCGAGCATCGTACGAAGTCACTGCAGCGCGAGAGATCTTTCGCTCGAGCCCAGTAGCTCACGTCGCCTTTGTTCATCCAGGAGATGATGAATCTCGCCATGAGGGCAAGACAAAGAGGGCAGAAACAGTGATGAATCTGCCTTTGATCACTGTGATCGTGCCCGAGGATGATGAAGACGAATCTGGCGATTTCAATGGCTGGAATGTCTACTTCCATACGTGTGTGAAATGGTTCTGACTGGTTTCGATAATTGACTTCGCCTCGACAGGCATCGAAACTCTGGTCTGGTAGAGGCAGTGGAGAGGGGGTCAACTTCATTCACCGCTACCACGACCATCAGTGAGATCTCTCGCGCACTCTTCGCTTCCCCGTACTGAGATTTTGCAGTCGATGGACTTGTACTCTCGCCTACAGCTCACGATCACTCACTCAACTATCGTTCGGCTACCTTGCATCTCTCATCTCCCTCCCTCGTGACAGACCACGAGGAGAAGCGTCATTCGCTGGGTGTAGTCACAGACACCGTTGCGGGATACACCAGGACAGATATTGTGGGTCAGCCAATGGACCCCGCTGTCGAGCGGACGACTGTGATACGATGCAAGATTGTCAGCGTCTCATGTAAACAGAGATGTGGAGGTTGGGATTCGGGCAAAGAGCCTGCAATAGATGGAGACGAGGGCAACGGGCATGGATGGAAAGGCGGCATACCATGTTGGACTCAGTGGGGTGATCTAGCTGGCTATGGACGGGATGGCGAGGAGCTGAAAACGCTCTTTGCAGAGCGGTCAAGAAGAGGACAAGAGTTGGCTGTGGGAAGCTTGTACGCCAATGAAAATTCCAAGCTCGAAGGGCTAGGCAAGAGACTGAAAAGGTAAAGCCGGTTCGGAAGAATGATAACGACGCATGTATCATATCAACAAGATGCCAGCGGTCCAGCCCAGGTCCCGCATTGTCTGCCTAAAGTCCACTTTTGACCTCGGGCCAATCTCTGGTAGATCACGTTGTCTCCACACTTCTTCCATCAGAGCCAAAGCTTGACTTGAATTGCCAAACGCTGCTGCGTCAGGTCCCAGACTACTGTATCGCTTTCTGAAAAAGTCACGCTGAGCCAACGTCTCGCAATGACAGCCGGCTATGGTGATCGGTAATATGAGGGCACGAGTGATGTCCGCTTGAGGGTAACTGATGTCCAGAAGTGTCAAGGCAGCAATGGTGTCTTGGACAGCTATCGACACTTCGGCAACTAGAAGCAGATCAGAGCTGAACGATGTCCAATTGCTCACCCCGTGGGTATGGTCCATTGACTACTGTTGCCAGAAGCACTTGAGTCGCCGAGTGAAATATGTCACTGATGAAACGTATTAATCCCGTCCTCTCGCCGTCCCTGCGGGATGATGACGAGTCTGGCGTTTCGTCGAGATGTGATTGACGCCATGATCTCTCCGCCAGGAGCTTCTCTATGGATGCCGCTCGCTGAACAAGCTCTTTGATCGACAGACACCCCGCTTTCTCAGCATGTTCCTTCCATTCCGATAACGCTATCGTCCTTGCAAGGGCCAATAACTGTCTTCATCAGCAAACTCACAGTGTCCAGCCTCACCGTCGTATCATCACAACCCATCACATTCTCCATGTCCAGCCTGGCATCTGTATGTCTCTGCATCGGTGTACGATCGAGAAGGCGCATGTACGTTGGCAATATGGGCGATGCCTTGTTCTGAGTGACGGAGCCAAGGATATCCATCCATACCATCACGGCGATGAGAGGTCTATAACGCTGCCATGGACTTGAGACCCCATTTGCGGGACTGAGGCACATAAGACAAAGGTCCAAAAGGCTCGACTCACGCTGCTCTGCTTGGCGTCACCTCTGGAGATGACGCGAGGGCCGATGCAAGACACCGCCGAGCCGTGGCAAGAACATCTACCCATTCCCTGGAGGTTCCGCCGCAGAACAAGTGGAAGGATATGGCGAAGAGCGCCGAGACAATGACGTCCTCACTCGTGAGATCACTACTAGACAGGAAATTTAGCCTATCCGTGGCATCTTTGTGGGAAGTCAACGCAACGATCGCATCGACATCGTTGAAGGAAGCGTCGGTCTCCGAAGTGAGCATTGTAAAAGGGGTATTCGTACGTTGAGCAGAGAGGTGGAGAGCAGCGAGGGAGGAAGTCGAGCTCATAACTTGAGGGTTGGACATTGCTAAAGGAGTTACTAGCTCAGCCATCGACTTGAAAGCGAAGCGATACTGCAGGGGAAGCACGACGTTGAGATAGTGGTGAAGATATCCTAAGTCAGGGATTTCGGAAGAGCTGGCCGCCATCAACGGTGCCACCGAAGCTGCTGGCATGGGTCTGAAAATCGTGAGGGGAAAAGTAAGCTCTGAGTGGGTCGCAGGAGGAGGCGCCTGATGGATTGGCGAGGAAGCTGGAAGCGGAGGTGGAGGTGTATCGGGACCAAAGAGGATTTTCCACATGTCCTGAATGGCGGCGTCTGCGCTCTGGGATTGAGGTGAGGTCCGATGAATCGTGACGGTCATGTCATCATTTGGTAGCAAGACGGATTGACCATGAGTGGGGTCATCTCGGAAACCATTGGGTACGCCATTGGGTCGAGCGAAGGTTGTGTCCCAATCGTTTAGGAGTTCCGCCCCGGCCACCTGCTCGAACGGAGCAGGTGTCTTCCATGGAGGACCATCATGAGCGCTAGGTCTCCCAGACCTAGTCGGAGGGATCGATTCGGAGCTACCGTCGAAAGCCGATAGCCACGAAGATCTGTCATGCGTTTCCACCGGAGACAAGTCACCGTCAGATTCTGGCGACTGCGTCGACTCTTCTCTCGCCCTCTTGGTCTTCTGCACTTGTATCGCTTCATGTCTGTGCATAGGTGAGTATGCGCTCTCAGCGGAGCCGAGAGAAATGTCGCGCACATATGTCGACGCCATTGATCCGCTTTGCTCTTCTCGCTCAACCATTTAGGCCGCTTGGCGCCGTATCCCAAGCACTCTATGCCCAATCGGGTACAGGTCCGGCAAAGAGGCTTGGCTTCATCACACCTCTATCGCAAGGTGCCAGGTCATCAGCTTGTTGAGATGCAGGGAGATACATCAGCACACTGACCTTTTTGCGGATACGACAGGTTATACACCCAGTTTTGCTCCGACGAGTAGACGCGCCGACCGCCATTGACGTTGACTCGCCAAAGGGGGCTTCTGAGATTCGGCTCGGACCAGACTCCATCGTATCACACTTGACACCCTGGACGGCTGGACCAATGATCAAAGGTTCACATGTGACCAGATGGATAGTGTTGAAGACTTGTCCTTATCGGCTGATGCGGGATGAGAATCCGTTCCAGATCCCGAAGTCGGGTTCCCCGGGTTTTCAGATTCCTAGCGAGTGGCAAAAATCCAACTTGGCCAAGGTTGCATATTGTACAGACGCATCACAACTATCATGCTGACTACCAAATCGCAGATGATCGTAGATCCTCTGCCTACACATCGTAATCATGAGGAGAGACGTTGATTGCTCAGTCAAATTGTCCGGGCTGAACACGACGTCAGCGGATGGTTCCCCCGATGATGGCGGCTGGACCTACCCCAGGACCAAAGTATCCCACTTCAGGCAGCTCTTTCAGGGGACATCCAAGCCCATCACACCCACTGACATAAAACTCAGTACCCCACCAGTTGAGACTAGCTCCAGGGTAGGTGATACAGAAGAACTGAATTATACCGGATAGAGCAGCACCGACAGTCAAGCCAATCGACAGGATATCTTGTGTAGGTCAACCTTGGGCTAGCTCGTGCCTCCCCAATTTCGGACTCACAGCAGTACTTGGACCACCAACTGTGATAATGACGGTATAGGTAGCGCATAAATGTCCAAGCAAGAGGTACCCCAGCATAGACGAAGGCCCAATTGTAAGGGGCAAAATATTGCGCTCCGGAAATGATAACGGGGATATTGATCGCTGCGCTCATCAGTCGGATCAGAGACATGTCCGTGAAGTTTTATTCACCTTGGATGTACTTGTTCTTCGGCCACTTCCTCTTGGCTAGACTCGCGATGATTGTCAGAGCTGCACCGACAAAGAATGCCCAGAGAAGATTCTTGTACAATCCTTTGGATCCGTACACTCTCTTGGGTCCCAGTACCCCGAATAACAAAGCCGAAGAGAAGAAGGTAGTCTGTTCTATGTCAGATGCAGTACATTAAGAGGTGGCTCACGTAGTAAGGACAGGTCAGAAGGTCCTTCTGACCCGGTACACAAAGATCTGGTACGACGCTCATTTGCCAGTTGATAACTCCCAGCGTGACGAATGTCCCGATGAGCACGCCCCACATTTGTGCCCGGAACGTAGCTCTGGGCGGGACGTGCATGTAGTGTGCGAGCTTTTGATCTTGTACGTAGAGTAAAGCTTGGATCAGAGCAACCCAGCCGTAGATCTTGAAAACCATGTTTGCATAAGGTCTGCAAGGTTTTCAGCTCGTTGTCTTGACTGATGATGCCCACCTTCCAGGTATAGCTGCACCGGGAATAATCTCTGCTAAAACGACGAGGATGATCTGAACATTCTGTGGCCAGATGTCAGGGGGAGTACACAGTACATACGTAATACCGAGGATGATGCCCCACTCACACTTATAGCCATGATGATACCTGATGGTACCAAGAAGACTGCTGCCATCGCCAAACAAACAAAAATACCCCAGATCGGCATAGTGTTCTTGTAGACCTCGCAGGCCACGATGCCCATGATCAAGGCAGCCAGACAGATGAGACCGAACCACCACTGAGGGGCATCTGGATAGGCCTTCATCAGCCGATAGTGGATGTCGTAATCCATCATCTCCCTCGCTTCCTCCACTTCGCTCTTGCCATGTCTTTTGGAGAACAATGCTCTCATTTGGCGGTACCCGACTGTGAATCCAATTTTGAGCTGTTCTCCGTGATCTAGAACGGCGTAAACGATGGCAGCCGAATACTGAGCGAAGTAGGCACCAAAGACGAGATTATACCCTGCCGAGTAGTACAATGGTGAGTATGCTCGGTAGCTGACCTCGTTGATTGTGTGGTCCGGATTGAGGACTCGTGAGACATTGTAAGAATGTCCGAAACGGTCAAACGCGGCGTTTGAGTTAGGTAGGAGATAAGAGGTATACCAAGTGTTGGAAAAGTAGAGAGCGATAATGATCAAAACTCCGAGTGAGGCGCCGACTGACATTGGTTCAGCAGAGGTGCCGGCACGCAAAAAGGACATGTGTCATCATGTGTCATGCGGACTCACTGAAGATCTGCAGAGTAGCCCACCATGGTGTGATAAGGGGAGTCAAACCCGCTCCAGAAATGAAGGTCCAGTCAAAAGTTGGGACTGGATTGATTCCCTGACGTACGAATCAGTCGAGGGAGTCTCTTGAGGCACTCACAAGACCGGTGAACGAGCCCATGATGATTGCGAGTTTCTTGTTCGTTGGGGCGATCCAGGTTGGCCAATTGAAATAGGTCAAGAAAGGACACAAGAAAGCAGTGACGAAGAACCAAGCAAAACTGCCCATGGTGACGTAGAGACAGAACCTGAATCCAGAGATCCTCCATCCATGTACAGGTGGATCTCGATCTGCCTCCTGATCGACGACCACTTCGCCATGCTCGTCGAATCGCCTTCTGTGCAGAGCATTGAACAGCGATACTTTGGCCAGATTCAGAGGCCAGATCATAGCGGGAGGAAAAACAAGATACTCTCTTGCCATCCCTGCAAGGCCAAAACCGAGGAACTGAGTGGAGAGGACGATGAGGAATTGATATCCCAAGTTGCCGCCCAATTCTGGATCATTGAAGAACACTGGAAGCTTCGTGGCGATGATAATGTCAATGGCAGTGGCGGTAGGGAAAGAAACGGTAGCCATCAGAGTGACGATCGTGTGTTCTTTGGTATTCCATGGTCCGGGATTGAGAGTCATCTCGTGACCCATCAGATTGAATCGACGGGTGGGCAAGAGCTTGGCCATGAACACCCCCACAGGATGAACGATGAATTGGGCGAGAAGCGGGCTGACATAGACACCGGGCTGTCGCGATCCGAACCTTGTGACGAGGCATCAGCCTGAGATCCTGGGAAGAAGCTCACCATGTGTTTAAGCCAGTGCCTACAACTGCACAGATAGTTCCCAGGATATACGCCCTAAACGTCTCACAAGGTGTATCGACATCGTCGACCTCAGGTACGCAGGCCTTGACTTCTGGTGGGGCATCGCGATACAAAGGAGCTGCAACCTCCTCGCTAGTGACATTGGCGAGCTTGTCTCCCTTCTCAAGTAGATGTGTAGGATCGAAGCCGATATCTAGATCCTTCTCGGATCGAGCGTCATCGTGAAGATCGTTCATCGTCTGATCTGTCAATCAGATTGGTTCGGGGCGTATTGGCGTGTCTTGTGCATCTCTTTTGAATAGATAGGGGTAATGCCAATCATCTTCCTATCAGATAGAGCTTGACAGTCATGCATTGCTCCGCGTTCGCCGAGCCAGTTGTCTGCGGCGAAAGTTAGACGCCCTCCCAAGATCTCCAGATCCCACAAGTCCAGCAAGGCGTCGTCATCTCACCCCTTAATTCCGGCTAGCGCTTAAAACGCCAACAGGCGCCGCGAATCTTGACATGTATGGATTGAATCGGCCGAATATGTTTGTGCTCCTCGTGCAGTGGACGCCCTTGGTCAGATGAGCAAGCCAATAGCATCTGAGCATAGGATCAGGGCGCATAACCGGTCCATTGCCCGGACGCCATTCCTTCTTGGCTTATTACCAGTGACATTTACCAAAGAATCGATCTCCTCCGACGTGCGCTTGGGACGGATCCTCATGCGACGAGATTCCCTTCGGTCATTCTACTGTTAATCACCGCTTGTTCATATCAGCATCGCTCATCATGGCAACAGGCACCTATCCTTCTAGCTCTATTCATCCAGCCTGTGGCAACGCCTCCAAGGCTAAGCTCGCCATGCTGAACGGCAATGGAAGCCACACTGTGGCTGCGTCCTGGGAGGAAATCGCGGCTCGAAAGCGGCACGATCGCGAAGTGCTCTTGTCTCATTGGGCCGACAGCAGAGCCCTCGAACCGGCTCCATCCAATGGCTCCATAACGCGTCTTACCATCCTCACGCCTCACCAGATCGAGATCACCTCGTTGCCCGCACACCAAATCGTCAAGGCTATCGCGGGCAGAGTGTATACTTCCGTTGAAGTCGTCACTGCGTTCATCCGAGCAGCGGTCATCGCACAAGATACGACCAATTGTCTCACGGAAATCTGTTTTCAAGAAGGCTTGGCACGAGCTCAAGAACTAGACGATTATCAGAATCGCACTGGACGCACGGTTGGTCCGCTGCACGGTCTCCCAGTCAGTATCAAGGATCATATAGATGTTAGAGGTACGGACGGGGCGAGTGGATTTGTCGGATGGGCGTACAATCGAATCGCGGCGAAGGATGCAGTGATTGTTCGGTGTATCCGAAAGGCTGGCGGAGTAATCTATGGCAAGACATCGAACCCTCAGTCGCTTTTAGTGAGTCTGCTTGTGGCTTGCATAGGCCTGGAGACTGATCGTCCCTCAGGCCATCGAGACGAACAACAACATCTATGGTCGGACCACGAATCCTTATAATCGTGATCTCAGTGCTGGGGGGAGCTCAGGCGGGGAAGGCGCCTTGATCGCTATGCGAGGCAGCCCACTTGGAGTCGGCACAGACATAGCAGGTAGTATCAGGTGCGTCATACCATAATTGCAAGGCCCTGACATGGACCAGGATTCCTGCTCTTTGGAACGATATATGGGGTCTGAAACCCAGCGTGGGTCGACTACCACATACCGGTCTTCAAGGTCCACACGAAGGAATGGACGCAATCTTAGGATGTGTCGGTCCCCTCGCGCCATGCTTGGAGGACCTATCCTTATTCTGTGATTCTATCCTGTCAGAGCAGATGGCACCGTGGAACATGGAAGCCCAGACGTTGTACCACCCTTGGCGTCGAATCGATCATCCGTCAGATAAAAGACTCACCATCGCCATCATGATGGATGATGGAGTCGTTTTACCTCATCCGCCGATCCTCGCGGCAATGGAGGAGAGTGTGAGGAGACTCAAAACGCAAGGACATGAGATTGTCCGTTGGAAACCTTACGCTACGAAAGAATCAGACGAATTACTCTTCACCCTCTTCCTCCAGGATCAAGGACAAGAATACAGAGATCATTTGGCTTTGTCCGGAGAACCGGCGGTCCCGTCCATCGAGTGGCTGTTGACAGAAAAGGCCCCTTTGATGGGTTTGAACAAACCGAATGATGTTTGGCCGCTTGTGCGCCTCAGAGAGTACTTTAGGCAGGCAGCCGTGGACAGGTGGACAGATCTGGAAGAATCGATAGGACGCCCGGTCGACGCAATCCTGTGTCCTGGGGCTCCGAGCCTTGCGCCACGACATGACAGATCGAGACACTGGATGTATACTGCTATCTGGAACTTGTACGATTGGCCGGCCATCACGTTCCCAACTCGTCATACGACCGTCACCTCCTCCACCTCCTCACCTTGGCCGCCTCATGCACCCAGGTCGACCTTGGAACAAACTGTGTGGTCAGAGTGGGATCCAAATTGGTATACTGATGCCCCGGTCGGTCTCCAACTTGTCGGAAGAAGACTACAGGAAGAGAAGCTGCTGGCAGACATGGCATTGATAGAAAGGGCCTTGTCGTTATCAAGCGATGTGGCATCATAAGCGAATAATAGCTGTCACAAACTCCAATTGCATGACTGTACCCCTACGATGCTTCTCAGCCCACTCGAAAGGCGTCCAACTGAACCAGCTGGCTGATCCTGCTTGTCACTGCTCTCGTTTAGAATCGGTACGTTGACGGCCACAGAGTCAGGCGTCCACGCCTGGGGCTGTCCCTTGATCACAGGCTCATCAAACAGTTGTTGAACCTGATCTTAACCTGGTCTGGCGGACGACGGGGCTCCCAACGCATACTCTAGGCTCCGATGCGGTGATGATGATCATCATATTGTGGTGCCGTCTGATGGGCTAAAGTCGGAGGAAGTTCCGGTACAGATAATGAACGACAATGGATCACATAAGGGTCAGAGCCTCGTTTTGATGTGTCTGGCGAACAGTGAACATCAACAAAGACAATGGGCGAGATGCTCATCTTTTCGTGCAATCCCGTCACAAGCAGAGCATTGAGATCATACCACTCTTGGAGTTTAGTGAATCACCGTGAAGACCTACCTGTAGATTTCTTTTCCCAGTCTCGCTGATACGTCGCGGAAAGCTCGCTGTCCTATATACGACCGATCGAAGCAGCTCCTCCCCCTTTCATCCTCCAATCTGTGACCATCCTGTCATGTGAATGCTGTTCATGATCATCCGCCACAAGTACGTTATCCCATTCAGAGAAATTAGATTCCGTCTCTGGTTCACAAATACGTCAGTTTATAAAACGCGAACGGAGGCCAAAGGGAGTAATCATCCATTGATCTTATACTCATCACGCACACATCTTCTTCATCTTTTGCACGATTGAGAATTGCACTGGATATCTGTCATCTAGCATAGCAAGGGAGCAGCTGGTCATCGATACTATTCTCTCAAAGAAACGCCCCAACCGAGATCTCCCGCATCCCGCTCCCCAGCATCATGGCAGTGAGTCGACTATCCCTGTACACACGTGAAGCAAGTAACAGTGTATCTTGCTGACTCCATTCGTGCGGTGAATAGACCACCAAAGACCCTCTCTCTGGACACCCAGGACATTTGTGAGTGACTGTTGAGGCTATACAAAGCCTGACTAATGCTGTCATTCCCACAACCCCTCCTTGGTCTCCCGCCTTCCCGACAATCTTGCATTTCACTTGTTGGTCGCTCCCGGACCACGACGTCTATTCAAACATCCGCCTGTCGAGCAGGGACGAGCATCAGACTCAAACACTCGAGGCGTTTCGATCTGAACTTACTTCGGCCGGATTGATCCCTGAGAACCGCGATATCATGACCAAAGAACTTGGTTACGACCGATATGATGATCAAACGCTCTTGCGATTCCTACGTGCAAGGAAATTTGATATTCCCAAAGCCAGATTGATGTGGGAGAACAATGAGAAGTGGAGGAAAGAGTTTGGTACGGATGAGATTGCGGCGTGAGTGAAGTGGCACAGTAGTGTGAAAGGAGGAACGCTCATGATATGCCTGTTTTCCTTGTTGTCCGGTGTTTGATAATCTTCACTCGCCTCGTCCTGCGCTGTACTCACTCTCACATCCTCAATC
Organism: Kockovaella imperatae; assembly: GCF_002102565.1. NCBI lineage: Eukaryota > Fungi > Basidiomycota > Tremellomycetes > Tremellales > Cuniculitremaceae > Kockovaella > Kockovaella imperatae. Next base: position 854,019 of record NW_019028947.1, read on the forward strand.
TCGTTCTAACGTTGCTATACTACGATGTTCCTCCCTCGCCCGCTGTCACAGGCACGGTTTCGATTACCACGAAGGACCCGAAGTCAACAAGTACTACCCTCAATTCTACCACCGTATAGATCGTGAAGGTCGACCCATCTACATTGAACGACTCGGAGCCATCGACGTCGCAAAGATTGGAGCCTTGACAAATCAGGATAGACAGCTCAAACATCTCGTGGACGAATACGAAAAATTCCTCAAGGATCGATTGCCAGCATGTTCAAAGGAGAAGGGAGAGTTGGTCGAGACGAGTTGTACCATTTTGGACCTGCACAATGCGGGAATCAGTAGTTTCTACAGGGGTGAGTGGGATGTCGACGGGGCATCAGATAATCCACAGCTGACCTGGTCCATACAGTGAAGGATTACGTGTCCGCTGCCAGTGCCATTGGCCAGAACCACTGTAAGTTGAGCCATTGCCCATGTTTTCTCGGCTGACATTCTCTCAGATGTGAGTATATCGTCGAGGATCCGACACAGCATGCAGGCCTTGTTGACCCTGCTTTTTAGCCCGAAACTATGGGACACATGTTCATCATCAATGTGGGTACTCTTGCCGTCTGCAGACACACCTCGAAGCTCGCTGACCCTTGCACTCTCCGCTCAGGCCCCCTACCTATTCTCCACCATCTGGTCCCTTATCAAACCCTGGCTCGATGAAGCGACCGTGCGAAAGATTCACATCCTGGGAAAAGGGTACAAGAATGAATTGGATCAATACATTGACCTGGACAACCTTCCTAAAGAGATTGGAGGTCGATGCGACCGATGCAAGAATGGATGTATGAACTCGAACGCTGGACCTTGGAACAGAAGTGCAGATGTGGGCGCCTTTGCCAGTGGCGCTGCTGGTGCGGGATCCACACCGGCCGTGACGGCCACTCCTGGTGCTCCTGCATCTTAGGATGGCGGGATCATGACTGTCCCCGTCCTCGAATGTGGAGGAGAGAGGCAGTACAGTACGCGTCCGCCGGAGCCAGTTGTCCCCTCGTTCGGTCTTAGATGTTCGAGAGAACGACATCTGTGATAATGTCCTAGTTTCCATCTTTTGCCTCGAAATGCAATTTTCAGTTAGAAACCGATTGACAGTGGACACTAGGACGAGTTCGCCATCGTTGCATTCATCTCCTTCAGACGTCGCACAAATGGATGCAAAGTAATAAAAAGTCCAGATAGCCATACGGAAAATCGGTGGATCGTTTAGATGCAATGAAGATTGAGAGATGTGTTTGATGTGATATTGATGAAGAAGATGCCGTGTGTTTTAGGTTTTCGTGTCGCAGAAATTAGAACTAAAGAAGGACCAGGTGAGGTCCATTGAAATGAAATGCGCGCTCTTGTACAATTCCTGTCCCGTCAATCGTCGCCTGAACCTCTCATGCCCTGCCTCGAGGGATGTACTCCCCTCCATCATCTTCATCTGGGAAATCTGATTCCTCTTCATCCTCTTCCTCGTCATCCTCTTCGTCATTGTCCTCGTCAGCGTCGTCGCCATCGTCCTCGTTCTCGTTCTCGTTCACGTCCCTGATTCGACCACCATCATCTCGTCTCTGATACTCTTGTCGATCCGGCTCATCGTCATCGCTAGCTTGATCCCTCATCTTGGAAGAAGTCCCCGAATGTCCTGTCACCGTTGTTGTGTTGCCGTACCCAGTGTCATCCTGCATCATCCTCGTGGTTGTACCGTAGGGAAGCTGATAGTATTGACTTTGGTCCATCGAATCCAAGATGGACGGCTGGGGTAACATGACTTGACCATCGCTGAACCTTCTCGAGCCATTCTCCCACATAGAGGATGAAGCGTGAAGGGAAGGACGGTCGTAAGCTAAAGTCGAGGTCGAGGCGGAATAGATCGATCGTCCCATATGTGACACACTCGCGTTACTCTCGCCGCCAAGCGTCAACGAAGCCGAGTGGTCAAACCGGGATTTCAGGCCGTGAGAAGAAGTAGAGATGTAGCCTGATCTTCGAGCATACGCATGAGCGTAAGGACTGCTGTGACCGTAACCGTGTCCGACGCCGTGTTCGTGTCCGTGTCCATGTACGTGGACGTCAGAGTCTTGAGAAGCTCCATCTCGGAGGAAGGCAGTCGACGATGAAGGTGACGGTCGAGATTGGCTGGCCGACATGGAATGATGAGGACGTCGAGCGCGATGATCCAGGTGTTTGTTCGTTTTCCGCTTTGAAGCCGCTTGAGAGTGTCTACGATAGATCGATGCAGTCCCGCTCGGAACCCCAGCCCATTGGTCCAGTCCGTTCTTGCCGGTATAGGGAGAAGGATGATACCGGTGGACAGGCGCGAGATAGGATTCTAAGCTCGGAACGGTAGAATCTGGATAAGGAGAGATGCAAATCAACGATGAGTGAGTGAATTCATTGTGGGGAGCAATAAGTGCAAGAGGACTCACACGGACTATCCTGGCCTGAATCTCCATCCTCGTCCCCATTTTCACGCATCACCGCTAATCGAGCAGAAGGCATCTTGGCTGATCGTCCATCGACTCCGAGATCCTGGATCTGAGCCGCAGAGACGGATCCCCGACGAAGCTTTTGCTCGTCATTTTGAGGCGGACGAGGTCGACGATGTGTCCGTTCGTATATCCCGCATTCTAGAGGGAGACCCGGATCAGCGTTGTCTAAGAGAGGCCCCACACAACGGCACCAGGCCACTGCGAGAAAAAGGTACGGGGAGTTTGTACAACTCACTGTTGCATAGCTATAGAGATGGAGTCAGCGTCACCTCCCTCATCTCGCATTGGGGAACACGGGCGCGGCGCCCGCCACACTCACAATCTTGCCAAGGTAGAGAACCGATTTGCGCCAACTTGGAGGTTGGATCGCACGGCAATTAAAGCACATGCGTTTGAGCTAGACCATGTCAGCCAAACCGGGCGGGGCGCATTCAGAAAGCTCGTAGAGATAGTGCATTGGCCTGGATGTCACTCGGCTTCACTCACATCGTCTGTCTGCTTAATCTCCGCTTCCGAAGTGTACTGAACCGTCCCAGGAACGATGCCCAATCCGATCAAAGTACTTTCCGCCCCTGATATACCTGTAGATCCAACATGATCTCCATCGACAGACAATCCTGACATGGCTGAGCTCGGTCTGGTCCAATCTGCCCCTGCCCCAGCCGCCGCCATTGGCCCGCCACTGGATACTTTACTGTCGCTCCGTATCGATCCTGGCGAGATTGTCTTGCGATCATTACCGAACCTCGGGGATGGTGCTGACAACATGCCACTTGTATTTGATACGCCTGTTCCTAGCTCCAATCTCGATCGAGATGTCTGATCCCATGACTGAATCGCAGAAGGTTGAATCGTCCCGTAAATCTGCGACGAAGAGTAGGCGTACCCTCCGCCAACGCTACCGCTGCCGTTCATACTATCTGGGCCATGATGATCCGTCAGAGGCGTGCCAAGGTCGGAATGGGTGGATTGAGTGGACTGAGTCGTCGGGGTCGTCATACTGCCATAGTATAGACTAGTATGATATTTCGGCTGAGTGTAGGCAGAGGAGTTGGAAGATTGGTACGTGTAGGACCCGGGATGCCCCATAGAATGATTCGAATAATAGTATTGACCATTGTGCGCGTAGCCTGCCGTCGAATGGTATGCCGAAATGTGAGGCGATACCTCGTGAGATCGCAAAGGAGGTAACATGGTCGGGACATGGGGTGCACTGTGGCAACGATCATCAGCAGCGAGATCTGTAAGCATGTGACGGAAAGCACTCACATCATGTTCTCTCCACTGGACTCGGACTGAACTAGAGAAGTACGTCGCCTGTACTTCGTCAATTTCGAAGTCGTTTGAAGGCGTCCCGGCTGCAACTTACTCATCTAAGGGGTCTACAAACGTTGGCGAGTCATAAACTTCAGTCTGCTGCTCAGAATACGACGTCCTCGTCGTCGTCGCCGTTGACGCCGCTGCCAAAGATGGCGCTTTGATGTCTCCCATTGGCGTGGTCCTATCTGGGCTGTGGAACGAGGATTCCAGCAGTTCAAACACTTTTGAGGTCGGAGTGAGGATCTCCAAAGCAGCCGATTCAAGCAGTTTGCCGATATCCACGGATGTATCGCTCGGAAGCTCAGTCGTCGAGGGAGTGATGAGGTCGTCGAAGCTGCTTGTCGTTGTCGGTGTGGCGGAGCGTGTTGTCGTTCTGAGAGGCGAGAAGCAGGTATCGGACCGAGACTTTGGGGAGTAGATGGTCAAAGTGGGAGGAGGAAGTGGATAATTAGCCCACTGGAGATGACAAGAGATGGGTATAGACAATGTCAGAGGAAGGCAAGTGGTTCCAGGAGTATCAATGGTGGTGGTTGTAGTGGGTTTCTGCGATGAGAAGGAGGCGGAGGCGGAGGCGGCGAGACTCGTGTGATTAGATACGGAGCCTGAAGGACTATAGACAGAGTCTGATGGGGTGAAAGGTGGTGATGGTGAATCTTTGCACACTGTCGAATGGTGTATAACGGGTGATACACAAGGAGTCGTCAAAAAGTCACACAGTGAGTCCAGTGTCAGGTCCATGAACGAGAGCAGGAGGGCTGCAGGGACGGAGGGACGAAGGGTTGGAGGGTCGACGAATCTGTGGTGCCGAAACGACCCAGTGGCGGGGACCGATGACCAGACTAGACCTGGCGATATGTTTCCTGAGGGAAGGTTCTCGCCTGCCTAGCCAAGGAGCGAGAGGAGTTGAGTAGACCTGACGAAGGGAGGCTAGGTCAGCACGACATGTATGATGATGATGGTGGTGATGATGATGCTGGTGATGATGCTGGCGATTGAGAAGATCACGATAAAAGGACGAGTCAAGGTGAGGTGTGTCTATTGTCTGCTGCTGTACGCTCGCGTCAAACGCCGTCGAAGCAATGCAAGGGGGATATGGTAAGAGGATCGAAAGGGACCCCCTGGTGTGTAACGGGGCGGGGTCTCGACAATCAGCCAGACAAGAGAGCGAGCACGGAGACTGGGCATCGATAGATAGCCCGATGAACCATGGAAGATTGAGCAAGACGCCCTTGACCTCCAGCCTATCCCTTTGGCGAAGAGTATGTGATGTGTTCCAAAACTTCCAAAGGAGCAGAGGCGGGAAGAGCATAGGATCGTAATTAAGGGTGACACAGGTCAAAGGGATGGGAATGGGGATGGGGGATGAGATGAGATGGTGGATGGGGATCGAAAGGCAAGAAGGCATAGGAGAGTCTAGACCAGGCCAGAATCATGGTAACTCACAGTCAGAAAAGATGCTCTTCAGGTTCTCGTCATAGGCTATCGGCCATGTCAGCATGTCATTTTTAGCGAACGAGGCAGTGTCCACTCACCCAAAGATACTATCGTCAAAAGATCGACAATCAGATCGATGAGAGATCAAGGTCAAGAATAAGGTCGAAGAGTCCTGATACGATCTATCTGGTGATCAAGATTGTGCGTAGAGGATAGTTGATTGATTTAGAAAAAGTTGATCTCACCTTATATATGTAGATACTCGGGTTAGAGACGTTTATGCCAGGGATGATGTCGGTGTTCGATGTCGGAACATCAAGGGGGGAGGGGGTTTGTATAGGTCAGGGGGTCCAGGAGGAAGAAAAAGAAGAAGAAGAAGAACAGTCGAGTGTCGAAGGATGGAGAGGGTGTGGTCCCAAAGATTAACAACGATGAGCTGGTGAAGGCGAGTGGAGGGGGCAAGGGTGTTGCTAGAGGTGGCGGTGGAGAGAGAGCGAGAGCGAGAGGGAGGGGGAGAGAGGGAAGAGAGATGTTGTTGATGGGTATCAGAGGACGAGCCGAGGACCTTGAAGCCCTCGGGCTATAGGCCAGAGAGCAGAGTCAGCTCAGGATGTAAACACTTCAACGTCTACTCACGACAAACTTTTTCTCTGCCAACTTCCCCCCCTTTAGCAATGCCTCTAAGATTATGGCTGGTCGTCCAGGCGACTCACCCTTGTTCTGTGAATCCAGTTTTAAGGGGTCGTCTCGACTGAAGAGGGGTAGATACGTTTGATGATTTGTCGGTTTGAGGGGAGAGGGGGTTGTAAGATCTGATGAAGATGATGATGATGATGATGGTGATGATGGATGCCTGGGGTAGAGCACGAGATGATGTATCGGATCTGATGAGTTTAGCTGTGACCTATGACGTTCTAGTCAGGTGTCGGGGAGACCAACGATGGATAGGAAGAAGATCTCAGTCGAGTCTTCGAGCGAACAGGTCGTGGGGATTGAGCGATGAGCTTGTGCTTTGACTCTTGCTGCCTGGGTACAAGTAGAGTGAGTGAGCCTTCAACACCTGAGCATCTGTATCCGCCGTCTATCGCTTTGTCTTGCGTCTCTCTCTTCTCGGTCCCCTGTCCTTGTATCCGCCTCGATATGTAAGTCGACGCCACTCTCGACGAGGTATCGAAGGGCTTCGAATCGGCGAGTAAGGACAGCAAGCATTGATAGGGTCATTGGTTCATACAAAAAGGCGGGCTGGGAGCCAGGTCAGATTCATAACTGATACGTCAGGGGTTCTCGAAGCCAATAGTCCAAGCTCAATGTTGCGTCGTCCGGGGAAGGGGGGCCGACTTGCCTCCTTCTCGTCTTGCTCGTCCTCTCAATGCGGTACCCTATGGTGGTCTGTGCGAGGTCGATTCGCATTAGCGGGAGTGTCACGGAATAGGTTAGGTTTCGTTGCATGATGACGGGGTCCAAACGATCCAGTCTCTTATGAGTCTGACGTCTAGACGTCTGAGACGCAGAGGCCGAACCCACGTCCATAGACTGCCGTATACGAGCACGATTGCATGGGAGGGAAATCTGAGTTGAGAGACCAGAGCGATCCGAGAGCGTCGTGGCGTTTGTTTTGTGGTACCTTTTCATTGTCGAGGATGTTGTCCTGCTCTGAGAGCTCTGACAGCTCTTGAGAGGATGACAGTGAGTAGGTCTCATCCATCTTGGATCGTGTGCAAGTGCGGGCAGCTAGCTAGCTTGAGCAGTCCGGGGCATGTCGTGTCGATCTCTCACTTGGCGATCACCTCGACCGAATCTCGAGTGACAAATTATGCATAACAATAAAGTCGCTCCATCGCATAAATCGGTGATAAGAGTGCCACACCCAGCCCTCACCATCTGCCATTGTCGGCGATATATTCATAATCCCGAAGTTGTACCATTGTGGGACTTTTGAGGTTTTCGAGACGGCAGCTCAAAGTGGGATACAAGGCATCTGAGTGCGGATTTTGTATACTCTTCAACAACCGAAAAGTGGTATACATTGTGAGTGTTGGGTCTATGGATTCAAGGATCGACGAGGCTGGGATCGCGGTCTGATTCGATTCGATTCGATTCGATTCGATTCGATCCACGCCGACAGCTCTGGGAGAGATTCCTTCTTCTGGCCTTATCGTTTGGAGCTCGCTTTTTCGCTGACATTCTGCTCGTTTTGCTCCGCCCCTCCTATAGTACAATGAAGGACATCACATCCGTCGAGACGCTCACCATCCCGGAGGGAGTCACCGTCACTATCAAAGCTAGGAAAGTGACCGTTGAGGGACCGAGAGGAACTTTGACCAAGGATGTCGGACACGTTGCTATGGACATTCAGATCGTGAGTTTGGAGGGGAAGAAGCAGAGCGGAGCGGAGCGATGCCTTGCGATGCAAGAGGGGGCCAAGCGAATCGAGCGAGACTGTGCGGACGTCGAGGTGGCTTGGAGGCAGAGAGAGTGCTGTGGGGCATTTACGGGCAGATCATTCGAGAGACAGGCCTTGGAGATGGAGATTGAAGAGATCTTCTCACTGGATCGCCTGCCGGTGTTCCTCTCCCTGTTCGGACGGAGAGGGCCTGCGGTCATGGGTGACTCTGAAGCATAGTATGGAGGGATCAATGGGGCTGGTGGCAGGCAAAAGGGCCAAGTCGGAACGGGAAATGGAGATGGACTAGCTCTCACGAGCTAGCAGTCATCCCCAGTCGTGACACTGATCACTCCACACGGCCCCCAACTAGCCCTCAATCCATAGTCGTCTGCCTCGCTCCGCTTCGTTCCGCTCGGACTCTGATACTGTGCGACGAGTCAGATAGCTAACATTCCCCGTTTCTAGGTCCCGCGAGCTGGCAAAAAGGTCATTGTCTTCACTGTTTGGCACGGAGCTCGTAAACACGTTGCTTGCTTGAGGACAATCAAGTCATTGGTTGAGAACATGATCACTGGAGTGACCAAGGTGAGTGAGGTTCTGCAGAGCCAACGGCACACGACCTGTGTTTTTGCCCCTCTCTTCTTGCATATTTACCCGCCGCTGACCCTCTCTACTCCAGGGTTTCCTCTACAAGATGAAGCTCGTCTACGCCCATTTCCCCATCAACGCCATCCCAGAGAACGACGGAGCTGCTCTTCAGATCAGAAACTTTTGTGAGTGACCGACACACGGTCAGGAGGGGGGGTTCCCCCCGCCCCTGGTGCAAAGGATCATTTTTTGGCTGATACTTGTCGTTGTCATCAGTGGGCGAGAAGTACATCCGAAACGTTCCCATGCTTGAAGGAGTCAAGATTTCCACATCCGACGTCAAGGATGAGCTCATTCTCCAAGGCAACGATGTTCAAAACGTCTCTCAATCCGCTTCTTCCATTACCGATGTGTGCCGAGTCAAGAACAAGGATATCCGTAAATTCTTGGACGGAGGTGAGTACTTGAAGCGGCGTCACCACCATGTTTGGGGGAGGGGCCACAAGTTAAGAATGTCTCGCTGATGTGTATCTCTTCCTCTTCTCAGTGTACACTACTGAGCGCACGACGGTCGTCCAGGAGGTCATCTAGATGTCTGGAGTTGGGATGGACCGACCGGGGGTTCCGGAGGACCCGACGATAGGGGACCAGGGGGGCAACAGTGTGTGCCCCGTTTCTTCCTGTAGATCCGAGTCTGGTACATGCTCGCAACGAATGTACCCCGTATGATCACCTATGAGCTGGGCGGAGGGCACCGTTGAGCGGCGGCGGCGTCAACCACCCAGGTCGTAACATTTTCTAATGGTTTATTAAGAAAATCCCCTCCTTCTTTACTAATACGTCATGTCGCCCTAATACCTTTCCTCGTCGCCAAGCCTTGGCACAGAAAAGGGGGGAAAATAAATAGGTTACGTGGCGTTGGGCAGGGGGAAGAGGAGGTTGCAGCGAAGCTGGCTAGCTGGCTATGCAGCAGCAGCAGCAGTAGCAGTAGCAGCAGAGAGAGAGAGAGATGTGAGAGGCAGCATGTGAGAGAGAGAGAGACAGTGTGAGAGAGAGAGAGAGGGACACAGGGGACATGGCGTTACAATCACATGCTCAATTCGCACCTGACCGATCATATATCCCATACATATTTTCGCCACTTTCGGTTACACCGTCCCCTTCTGCCCCTCTGCCCCTTTGACTCCAACGCGTTGGTCGAATTAGGGGGATCTCGCTGCCAAGAACACTCACTCACTTCTTGTTCACATCTCGAGAGAAAGAGGCCAAGAGACGGCAACGACGCCGACCATGTTATAGTATCACGTTCTGCACAGCAATCCTTCCATCCACCACCCCCCTCGTGTTCAGTTCCCATTCCACACAGAGATATATATACATAGAGAGAGGGATAGGTGAGCTGGACTTCCTGACTGACTCGTACATCCCTCGCCACTGACACATCCTTCCTCACCTACGTGCAGCGCTCTAGATCATTCATCCAGGGGAAACCCCTCCCGTCCCCCGCCATGACATCCCGACCACCCGTCATCATCACGACGGATTCGGATTCACCCGATTCATTCCCTATCACGCCGCACACCGCCGAATCATCCACTTTTTCATCCTCCTCCACCACACGACCCTCACCACCCAGACTCAACATCCCGTCCAGCGATGATTCCCATGCATCATCATCCAACCCGCTTCCTCCTCCGCACACGCCACCGAGAGGAGGAACACTCAACCCTCAAGATCATACCCATCTCAGTCCATCTGGGAGATCACCCAACTCGCATACGCCGCTGATTCACGGCTCCCCTACGCCATCATGGTCTTCCGGTCTCACACCTCCTTCACCGACATTGACCAATTCCTCGTCCGTTCACTTTGAGGATCAATCTCCTTTGACGCCCGTACCGTCCACGTCTATGGCCTTGAGAGGGAATAATCCCACCGCTCAAGATGGTATGGATACACTCCGTGTCGTGGGCGAACAGGGTGGAGACGGCGCTTCCTCCCTCGGTGGATCTCAAGGAGGCCATCGACGTGGATGGTCTGTTGGGACTTGGTCCACCGCCGCAGGCACAGAAGATACGCATAAAAAATCGGATCTCAGTCGAGCCACGAGCCATCGATCTTGGTACTCGTTCAAGGATCGTTTAGGACTCGGCAAACACGGTGATGAGGATGACGAGGAGATGGATGAGAAAACAGGAGGCAGCAAGAAGAAGGATCAAGCGGCACTGATGAATCATCTAGACCCGGAAAAAGATACCACGGATCCCACACCGTTCAAAGAGAAGCCCTCTACCTTGGCGGTCCTCGTGGATCCAAAGTCGCTCGAATCCCTCGAAAAGATTGGCGGAAGCGCTGGGCTTTTGGCTGGACTCGGTGTAGACCCCACTCGAGGTCTACAAGCCGGAGCCGATGAGGCTCAAGTCGGAGAAACCAGACGTGTCGATGAAGAAGCTGCCATTGAGGCGGCTCCATCGGCAAACAAGAGCGGACCCGAATGGAAAGCCAATTTGGAGGAGAGACGCCGAGTCTACGGACGTAACGATCTTCCAGAGAGAAAGAGCAAAAGTCTGTTGCTCCTCATGTGGATCGCTTTCAAGGACAAGGTTCTGGTGAGTCTCAACTTCGCAACACCTTTTCGCTAACAAGGCAGATTCTCTTGACGGTGGCTGCGGTCGTGTCTCTCGCTCTTGGTATATACCAAGATGTCGGTGCTCCACCAGAGATTCAATACTCTGCCGAATGTCCTCAGGGATGTGAACTTCCTCACGTTGACTGGGTCGAAGGCGTCGCCATCTGCGTCGCCATTCTCATCGTCGTCCTCGTCGGATCAGTCAACGATTGGCAAAAGGAGAAACAGTTCAAAAAGCTCAACGAAAAGCGAGACGACCGAACTGTCAAGTGTATCCGATCCGGTAAAGAAATGATCATCAATGTTCAAGACGTCGTCGTGGGTGATATCTGTCTCCTGGAGCCTGGTGAAATCGTCCCCGTCGATGGAGTCTTTTTACGAGGTCACAATGTCCGATGTGATGAGTCAGGAGCCACTGGTGAATCCGACGCTATCAAAAAGTTCTCCTACGCCGAGTGCATCGCCGAGAGGGATAATCTTCAGCCTGGTCAAAGGGCCAAAAAGGATTGTTTCTTGGTCTCTGGTGCAAAAGTCCTCGAGGGTGTCGGCGAGTACGTCGTCATTGCGGTCGGAAAAAACAGTTTCAACGGTAGGATCATGATGTGTGAGTTTTTGTTGTCGACGCTGTCCTCTCGATTGAATCGACTGACCCTCTGTACAGCTATGCGAGGCGACAGCGAAGTCACACCACTCCAGTCCAAACTCAATAACCTCGCCGAGCTCATCGCCAAAGCTGGTTCAGGTGCAGGACTTCTCCTCTTCACCGCTCTCATGATTCGATTCTTTGTCCAACTCAAGACCGATCCGGATCGAACTCCCAACGACAAGGCACAAGGCTTCATCAAGATCCTCATCATTTCCGTGACGTTGATCGTCGTCGCTGTGCCTGAAGGTCTTCCTCTGGCTGTCACGCTCGCTTTGGCCTTTGCGACGAAACGGATGACGAAACAAAACTTGCTCGTTCGAGTGCTTGGATCTTGTGAGACTATGGCAAATGCCACGGTGGTCTGTACCGACAAGACGGGTCAGTTTGCCACCACAACGTCGTGAATGCGTAGGCTGATGTGCGCTGCAGGCACCCTCACCCAAAACGTCATGTCTATTGTCGCCGGTTCTCTCGGTGTCCGCGGCAAATTCGTTCGCGAGCTTTCTGAGAACGCCTCTCGATCCAATGCGAACGAAGTCGAAGGCGACAAGATCCGCGACGATTTTTCCTTTGACATGGCCAAAATGAACGAAGTGGCATCGCCCCAGCTCTTGAAGCTGTTCAACGAGTCCATCTGTGTCAACTCGACCGCATTTGAGGATACTGCCGAAGATGGAACCTCTGAATTTGTCGGTAGCAAGACGGAAACGGCGCTCCTCCGATTCGCCAAGGATCTCGAATGGGAACACTACAAACAAGTTCGAGATTCCGCTCAAGTCGTTCAGATGATCCCGTTCAGCTCGGAACTCAAAGCCATGGGAGTCGTTATCAAACGATCCGATGGAAGCGGTTGGCGATTGTACCTCAAGGGAGCAAGTGAAATCCTCACCAAGGCTTGCGCCAAACACGTGGTGGTTTCGCCTTCGGTCAAGAGCGACGATGTGACGACTGCTCCGTTCGAGCCTAGCACATTGGCAAACATCCAAAAGACCATCATCTTTTACGCGAACCAATCATTGAGAACTATCGCGCTTTGCTATCGAGACTTTGAATCGTGGCCTCCAAAAGAAGCGGAAGGTTCAGCTTCAGACGATGTGCCGTACGCTTTGATCGCTAGGGACTTGACCTTGATTGCCATCACCGGTATTGAGGATCCTCTTCGACCAGGTGTTCGAGAGGCCGTGGAAAAATGTCAGAAGGCGGGAGTGGCAATCAAAATGTGTACGGGTGATAATGTCCTCACGGCGAGAAGTATCGCCAATCAATGTGGCATCTTCACGTCGGGAGGTATCATCATGGAAGGACCAGTGTTCCGAAAGGTGAGTGCGAGGGCGAGCGAGACCTTTTCATGTCAAACAGAAGACCATGCTGACTCATGCGTCAGCTATCCGATCACGACCGACTTGAAATTGTCCCCAGACTCCAGATCCTGGCTCGTTCTTCGCCCGAAGACAAGCGATTGCTCGTCGCTACCCTCAAGTCTATGGGCGAGGTCGTTGGAGTCACTGGGGACGGAACAAACGATGGACCTGCTTTGAAATTGGCAAATGTCGGATTCGCCATGGGCATTGCGTGAGTTGACACCGGACGCAAACGTCTACAGTCCACTGACGTACGCCTCAGGGGTACCGAAGTCGCCAAGGAAGCCTCAGATATTATCCTCATGGATGATGCGTTCTCTAACATTGTCCTTGCCATCATGTGGGGTCGATGTGTCAATGACAGCGTCAAGAAGTTTTTGCAATTCCAGATCTCGTGAGTCTTTGAGGGCCTACGCCTACGAGCGCAGCGAGACATGCTCACTTGCACCACCTCTCAGCGTCAACATCACCGCCGTGGTCATCACCTTTGTCTCTGCCGTCGCATCCAACTCTGAAGAGTCTGTCCTGTCTGCGGTCCAATTGCTCTGGGTCAACCTGTAAGTCACTCCAAGCTTACGGATGGTCTTGCCTGACGTCTCTACCACCATAGAATCATGGACACCTTTGCCGCGCTCGCTCTCGCTACGGATCCCGCTCGACCCGTCCTTCTTGACCGTCAACCCGACAAGCTTCACGCCCCATTGATCACGGTCGAAATGATCAAGATGATTCTGGTTCAGGCCTTGTATCAGATCGTCGTCTGTCTCGTCCTCCATTTCCTCGGTTTGCGGATCCTCGGACTGGAGGATACGCCTAGCAACGAGGGCAATTTGAGGACGTTGGTGTTTAATTGTTTCGTCTTTTGTCAGATTTGTGAGTGGAGCATTGGCGGGGGCTTTCGGCCGGCTCTGGAAGATCTTATCTGATCCGTCTCTCAGTCAACCAACTCAACTGTCGTCGATTGGATCGCAAATTCAACGTCCTTGAAGGGTTTTTCCGCAATTACTACTTTATGGGAATCTTCCTCATCAGTGAGTTTCACCAGCACCAGACGATGAGGAGGAGGAGGAGGACGCTTTCACTGACAACACTCCCCGCGCAGTGGTCGGTGGTCAGATCCTCATTGTGGAAGTGGGAGGCGCTGCATTCTCCGTTACTGAGCTTTACGGTCGCGATTGGGGTATCTCAATTATTGTCGGACTACTGGCCATACCCCTCGGCGCTTTGGTCAGGTTGATGCCTACGGAACCATTCGGTCGATTCTTGGTCAAGTACAAGATGTATCCTGATCCCAACAAGTTGCCTACGAGCAACGTTGAGGAAGAGGAGGAGAAGTACGACTACAACCCGGCGTTGACCAAGGTGGGTGGCGCCGTGTCGCCGGTCTCGTCTACTATGGCTCATGTGTGTGCTACAGGTCAAGGACAACCTCAACATCTATGCTGGCATTCGGGGTGGACGTGTCAGAGCATCCAGTATCGTCGGACGATCCCGCCACGCTCAGCTGCGTAAAGCCGATGTGAGGTTCCCGACCTTGTTGACCATGGTTCCCACTGTCATTGCTGGAACTGTCGGGTGAGTCGAAAAGGAAATAAACATAGATCCTCGAACCATTGGTTGCTGACTTTGTTTTCCCAGTGCCGGTGGGAACTGGGTTTCTCAAAATGCCAATTCGCTCGGTCTCCATAATCCCGCCCAAGATCCTTCTCAGTCATCCGCTGAACTCGCTTCGGGTAAAATCCAAGTACACCCCAATACGGATCCTGATGATCCGCTGGCGATCAAGTACGGTGCAAAGCTATCTCCGATAGGTGGGAACCCTGCGGAGAGTACGGCCGAGACGAGAGAGGCGAGTAGCAGTCGGAGGCGGCAGTGAGAGTAAAAGCTCTAGCGAGTCAGTCCAGGGCGTGTGCGTGCGTCTGTGCGTGTGCAGTCCTGAGAGAGGAGGTGAGGTTTTTCCTACTTGTACCGTAGGTTTCTTGGTAAACTATTTGTATATAGAATCAACATTATAGAACATACTTGCGTCGGGTCGGGAACGGGGACAGGGACAGGAGACGGGAGACGGTAGACGAAACACGAATGAATGGCGATGCGTATCGAAGATTGAAGCTTGCGACCGAGCGAGCAAGCGAGTGAAGAAATCATGCATTGGGAGGTGTGTATATGAGATCGGCCGGGCGGGAGGGATGGTTTGTGCTCGTCTGTGGCTGCTGAAATCGTCGTCGTCGTCGTCGCCGGCGTGGTCAGACAGTCTCGGCTGCACCCCAAGGACCTATCTTGAACAAACTGCCACCACAATCTGGTGCCACTCGCTCCAGGTCGCAGTCAGGTGCCACACCCAGGATTCGTCCTTCTCCCTGACCATCCTTTCTCGGTCTGTGTCTGGACTGAGCACGACTCGCCGCTCAGCAGCCACTGATGCCCCCTCTGCCCCCGTCTGACGAGGTATCTCGCCTTTACCTTGCTCGCAGGGTGTGGTACACTTCCCCCCCCCCCCCCTCATCTCTCCATTGGACAAGCTCCCTCATCCAATGAGTGTATCTCCCATTTCCAAGCCAGTGCCGTGTTGCGTGGCTGTTGTTGACATTTTTCGGGACGCGCGTCAACAACCGAAAAAGACAAAAAAGAGGAAAAAGAAAAAGAAAAGAAAGAACGGGGTTACATTGGATGGGATCTGCTCTCGCCTCGAGTCCCCCTGGACTATGGAGGGAGGAGGAGGAGTGGGTGCGAGCTTGGGATGGATATGCATGTACACAAAGACTTGAAAGCACTGGACATCTACTACCACTTTGTATCGCCCTCGTTCATCCAAAAGTCGCGTGCGCCAGAAAAGACGGACGGGTGAGTACACATATTATCATTATTTTAGCGTGTTTCATCGTCCACCCCCCTGGGTCTGCCATCCTGCAATCCTGCATCTCTCCTCATCATCCTCCTCATCCGTCTCATCCTTTCATTCCAGTGTCTCTCAATCCTGTCGATCTCCGGGGAGGAGCCACTCGACCATCCGATCCAGCAATTGGTGTTTGCTCATTCGACTCTTGTAATCCCACCAAAAGGTCCCCCTTTCATCTTCCTTTGGATTCTTCGCCGTTTACTTTGATCCACAGACGAGGCTGATCGAATCAGGTCTCAACAGGTTCGATTACACGGCAGGGGGGATATCAATCGAGAGCAAAACACTTTCGTCGTCGTAGTAGTATTAGCAGGGCACATCGCTCTCTGATCAGTGTTGGACATTGCGCACTGTCCTCGTTCCTTTCTCTCCCTCGTTTCGCTCTTTGACCTTCAATCCCATATCTGTGGAAGGAAAGGGGAGTCGAGCTCAATCAGGTAAGTTTCATCGCTCCCTCTCTCCCTCCCTTGCTCCATGCTCCATCACCATTCATCACCCTCCTCCCGCTGTACCGCATACACTCTCACTGGCTGGACCAAGTCTTTTTGGGAAACCCCTCCCTTGCTGACATTCACATATTGCCCCTCTCTCCCTCTTTGCCTCTTCAACGCACACTCATTCACTCTTTGATCGCCCTCTCTCTCTCGCGCGCCTCTCTCTCTCCTTCCTTTGCTCCTCGCCCCCCTGCCCCCTCTCCTCCACCATGTCTGGCCTCTTGGACCCCATCTTTGGACCCGGTGATTCGGATGATCAGACTCGACCATCCAACATGGCTCAAGAACCTCCCAAGGAGGGCCCCATCGCTCCTTCTTCCTCGACCATTGCGACCACCAGTGCTGTGCAGAATCAACCCGACACGTCGACTCAACCTACCACCTCGCCGACCACAACGTCTACTCAGCAGCAGCAACAACAACCTCAGACAACGACGCGTGAGCACAATAAGCCTTTTACACGGAGCAACAATCAGCTGACATCTATAACCCCTCCCTCTAGAACCCACCACCAGCTCCACTACTACGTCGTCTTCGACCCCGGCTGCTTCTCCTCCTCCTCAATCTTCAAGTTCAGCCCCTCCTGTTGCATCGTCCTCCGCTGTAGTCACACCGTCCTCTTCTTCTTCCACAACCACGGTCAACAATGCGCCAACCATCATCGATGTACCATCATCAAGTACCACTACGACCGCTACACCTATCGAGCAGAGCACGAGAACCGTTGTCGTCGTAGCCAGTGGTACCGTCTCTGTGCCCGGCCTACTCAGTATCTCCGCGAGCCGACCCACCGGATCTTCCATAGCCGATAACAGCGAAGGCAAAGGCGGTGTAGGCGGATCGGGCCTCCCACTCGGAGCTGTAAGCATCTCGTCTAACATTCGTGCTGAATGTGCTTAGGTCGTTGGAATCGTCATTGGCGGTCTGGTGGTCATTGCCATCATCGCCATCTTGGCTACACGTACCGTCAGGAAGCGAGCAAGGGAGAGAAGGACAGCGCACAGAAGCTCAATGTTCGAGCCATGGCCTGCTCCAGTCGCTCTCGAGGACGAGCCATACGAGAAGCCAAGCGTGAGATCGAGACTTTGAATCTGATTGCTGAAACTGGACAGTACGCAGACACTGCTCAAAGTTACCCGATGCAAGATACCAACACGGACGGATACCACGATGGATCTTACCCTGCCTATGGTGCAAGTCAAGCTTACCCTGCTTACGATCAATATGGCCAAGCGACTCAACCGTATGGTCAGCAACCATACATGGACGCAGGTATCGCTGGAGCTGCTGGAATGGGAGCCGGTGCGGCCGCCGTTGCTGGAGTGGCTACTGGACCAGGTGCCGAAGCTGGACTTCAGGACAACATGATGGTCAGAGTCAAAGTTGGATTTGTCAGAAGTCTCGAGGATGAACTTGGTCAGTCAAAATGAGACAAAGGCCCCAACCCTCCGCTGAGCTGAACTGACCTGGATAATCAGCCATCACTCCTGGTCAACAGCTCTATCTTCACACTTCTTACGATGATGGCTGGTGTCTATGCGAAGACCAAGCGCAGAACAGAGGCGTCGTACCCGTCAGCTGTCTCGAACCATGGGATGACAATGCCAACAATGGCATTGTACCGAGGTGAGATGAGCGCCGTCAAAGAATTTCTGGACTGCATTCACTGACACCGTCTGAAGCGCTTCCGAGGGCGCCCTCACCAACATGTCGCAACGAAGGTCGAGCTTGTACCAGGTGTCCCCCATCCCTGAATATCAATAAGGTGATAGCCCTTTCAGGCAGGCAAGGAACGACGTGGAGGGGAGCACCCTTGTTGTCCTCAGTATACTTGCTCCTCATCCCTCCCCGCCTCATCTCATCATTTCGCGTCCCGGGCCTTCCACAGATGGACATGGATTCTATTCTACTAGCACGGTCTGCGAGGCTTCTTCGTAATCTTGAATGATCAACTCTTTCTTATACTTCGAACAATGTACTTCTATGACACCGACTGCTTCCATCTATCTGACCGACGCCTCTTACAAGATTGCCTGAGCGTTCGGGGGACTGGCGATCCCACCATTGACGTATAATGGCATACTGGTGAACAAGAAAGTGTACTGATTCAATCTCGCACACTCTTCTCCGAGTTTGCGCAGATCGAACAACTCGCCAATGGGTAAACCCCAACCGGCCAAGAACACTTGATGTAATGAGAGCTTATCAGGTGGAAACGGTATCTTCTCATAGGCCACGCTGCAGGGAAAAGTCGTCAGTCACACGACTGGAGACGACGGCGTGCTGACGGCGGGACCCACCCGTCCGTGACGACCGCTGCTATCCCTTTCTCCCAATGCCACTTCATCATCTCCTCGCTAGGTTCTACCCCGGGCCAAGCTCTGACCTCTCGTTCGACCAGTGTGTTCCTCTCTGTTTCCGGGAGATTCATCAACGCGTCAATGTAGCCTATCCTGACGATCAAGATATCTCCAGGTTGGATATCCACATTGGACTCCTTTGCACAGTCCTCGAGGTATTCTACGGGTATCCCTGACGATTCGGCAAAATAGGTGAGGGGCTTCAGGTTGTGTCGGTTGATATACCGTTCAATGTCAAGTAAGTGAGCTCGAGAGGAGATTGGGTGATGGACAAAGTCTGTACTCGAAGTCAGGGAAATGGTGATTGACAAGCCGAAATCGGAAAGAGAAAGACGATTGCGCCTTACTCTGAGTACCATTTCGTAGGACTGACTTATCCCTCGCTTCCTCTGTCGTCTGATCACCATAGTACCTGTACTGTCCCTTCTCAGGATAATGTTGGTAGGGATAATGTCTGAACCC
Source organism: Kockovaella imperatae (assembly GCF_002102565.1). Classification (NCBI taxonomy): domain Eukaryota; kingdom Fungi; phylum Basidiomycota; class Tremellomycetes; order Tremellales; family Cuniculitremaceae; genus Kockovaella; species Kockovaella imperatae. The sequence continues at coordinate 873,111 of NW_019028947.1, forward strand.
ATCCCATTGAGAAGATCCTTGGGTATTGAACGTCAAGATATCATCGTTTGCATGTTTACGGTGATTTCTGGAAAAGGACTCGAATCAGCCAGACTTGTCCCAAACTCGTCCATACACCTTTTCACTCACATGGTATGTTCCAGCGCACCTCGCTCAGCGTGAAGTTTTGGGAAGTCCAGAGGCATGCTGTCTGATGTCAGCGGGTGATACCTCGAGGAACGACAACAGCAGCAGCAGCAGCAGCAGAACGGCAGAGCCAGGTGCACACGAGAACAAAGCTCGCTATACTCACTTCAAGTTGATGGCAATACCATGTTTGACAGCTTTTGCACCCTTTAATCTCGCTTCAGGAGTGATGAGGTTCAATCGACCCAACTCGTCATCTTGACCGTAGAGACCCCAAGCGTTCAAAGGCGGTCCTGGGCGCTGTATCGGTAGGTCGGAGAATGGTGGCAGGGTGGCGGGCATTATGAAAATGCTTGAATAGACAGATTCTGAAATTCAGTCACCCTAAACTCCTTCGACGAAGCGGTCAATGCGATTGAGCAGCAGATCCCTGTTGCATACCGATGATCCTAAGTCTCGTTGGGCATTTCGTCGGGCGATCCGGTCGAAGCCGGCCCGAACGGAATTCGATTCCCGAACGAGGCGAGGCAAGAGTCTGGCAGCGCGGCATGTCAGAACGGGGGCCCAACGACGCCGTCGGTTCTTCGGTCAGAGATCTCACGGCGATGACTAGCCATTAAAGGAGACCGACACAACAGAGTGGGACCATTGGGCCGAACGGAGGAGTGACCCCCAGTCTATGTGTTTCGTCTCACCTGAGTGTGAAGGAGTCATACGATGCCGGATAGCCATTCACCGCCTGACAAAGGATACAGCGTGGGACTCCGTTCTTGAGAGCGGAGTGATGAAGACGTGATTCATCGCCTCTGTCTATAAAGACTGCAATCCATACCTCGCTGCTTCTCCAATCCCCACACAGAAACTTCATCTCATCAATCACTAGTTTGTTATAGTTGCAAAACTTCACAGACATGTCGGAGATTCGATGCTCGCATTGCTCAGGTTGCAACGGGCATACGGGACAGTGTGATATACTCACGCAAAGCATTGCTTCATCTCATCAGACCAGTGGAAAGGCTTCGACGGTGTCCACGGCTACAGGAAATTTGGCGGGTTCATTCCCAAGCTTCACACCTTCGTCCATGCTCCCGGCGATCTCGCTTGCCCTCAGTATGGCCAGACAGTCTCAGCAGACAACAGGCACATCTGATCCACCAACGAGAAGAACCTGATCCCTCGGTTTCAGGGCTCAGGGCATCGGGGCTGATGGGTTCCACAAAACAGATGCATAGCAGATTGTCAATTTTCAGAGGATGAAACGTGAGCTTCCAGTCCGATAGTCTGTCTCATACGCTTGAATGCATTGCTATACGAGGCTTATGAGTCTCCCAAGGCGGGTGATAAGCTGTCAGAACTCCCAGTAAGCGACTCAACGATGGCGTGGTGACCCTCAAATGGACTAAGCATGCACAGGGGAAGAAAGACACACAGCGAAACGTTTTCCGCGACGAACGAGGCACTTTTTGTCGGTGCCACTATACAGTAGAAAGTGCGTTACAGCGAGGCCTTGCTGGGCATGGAGGACATGAATGACTATGACCTCGTTGTCGGCTCGGCGAGCCGACGTGATACAATCGCGGATGGACGCAAAGCAGCTTTCTTGTCCTCGTACAAAGCTCTCATGGGGTCTCGAAGACTCTGGAAACCCCAAGCAGCACCGCAAGGAGGGATTCGAGGAGGATGTCCACAACCCTTGTTGGAACTGTCACAAAGGGTGTGAGCAAGGGTGGAATGAGATGGCGTCAGAGCTATCCTCACGGAGAGATTGAGAAGGTGTCAAAGGAGGGGCGGTGAGCGGCGCGGGTGTTCACCTTGTCAAGATAGCTAGACGGGTCGATTATCGTTGTTGACATTGCCCCCACTACTCCCATCCTTCCAGGTTTCGGCAATATCACCAGACTGACAGTGAGTTTCTAGGAAGTTAGTGAAAGATGTCAGATCAGCGATCCAATGCTAGCCGCAGCCAGTCACAGTCCCTATTGACGACGATCCCAGAGAGTCAGGTCGATATACAGGAGGCGAAGAACAGCGAAGAGCAAAACTTTGCCAAATACGTCCCACCACATAGATTTAAGGGGAATAGCACCGAGGGATCAAACGCTATCACCCAGAGTTCGCGCGGGAGCATAGAGGCTAGCTCTGACCTTGCTGACGTTGATAACAAGACCTCTAAAGGAAACTTTTTCGCCGGTTCAAGCACATCCCAAATTGACTAAGGCATGGAGGCGAACAGCCGCCGGGGATCAGCATGGCGATGCTCGACCCAACGTCTCCAAGGAGGAGTCAACGGTACCCGAATGGAGGCGAAGTGCGAAGCCTCTGGGAACGGACATGGCTTCTGCAGGATCGAACAGTATTGAGACTACCCGCAGAAGGGGCGAAGACCCTTTTCAAAGTTCTGGCCCGAATGCTGGATCTTGGCGCAGGTGATCTATTCGCCTACCAGCGCACAGTATATGCCCAGTCCAAGTTCTTATCTCATAGAGGCGGAATGCATGAAATTATAGCGTTTGGCATCGCTCAGGGGGAAAGAGTGCTGCAGGTGACACGTACCTTATATAGATAGAACGGCAGCGGGCGGCGACAGCTTTGAAGTGCTCGTGCCATGTTAATCCATTAGTATATGAGGAAAGGGTTCGTTTCACCAGGACCAACCCCATAGCATGTTCCTGCCTGACCGAGACTGTGCTTAATATTCTTATGGCTAACTACAGGAGACATGAGATGCCAGAAGGCGCCAAATAGCGAAGAAGACGGAGAAGGACCGTTGATCCTTTCTCCCAGGAAGAATTCGAAGGCCAAAGAAGGAACCAGGCCGAGAGCGGCTGACAAGCTATAAGGAGCGATGAGAGTGCTCCTCCGCAACAACGTCGCAAACTAGACGCTTTGTCTTTCTGCATTTCCGTACCGAGAAACATATCACCATGCAAAGCACCAAGGGCCTCCTATTCGCCAATAACTCAAGTCATTTTCATGACGAAGATCCACAAGCTGAGATCGAAGCGGTGGTCGAAACGGCGAGTGAGATCGTCGATAAAGTGGTGAGTGCGGACCTCACTGTCCGATAAAACACCCGTTCCTTACTTGCCTCTCTGGACAACATAGGAAGATACAGATAGTCAAGGCGAGGCCGATCCAGGAGATTCGACGCTCAACACCTTTTCAGCTCCAGAAGGTGCCAGCGAGTTGGGCAAAGCCCTGACCTCGAATGACGCCGTCGAATCCTGGGCGGAAGGCAAGGTAGACATTGTCAAGCGCCGAGTTGCAGCGAACACTGTGAGCTCTAGTCACGGTGATACCGGGACGCTTCAGAGCACCTTCGAGCAAGCCTCGGTGCCATCTGGCTTGGAAGATCAGCGACGGGCGTATATCGCTCGTAGGGCTGCCAGTAGTCCAGTGAAAACGGTTGTCCCGACGTCGGAGACCCAGAGTGCAGGACAGGACTCTCTCGCTGAAGGGACAGATTTCCGGTCCGAAAGGCCTTCCTCAAAGTGCGAGGAAGATGACCGAGGAAAAGGGCAGCGGGCTGGCGAACTGACTGAATCTTCGACGGAGAGTCAGAAGGAGGGTGCGAGCGGCGACACATCGTGCGCAGTCGCTGTGAAGAGGGTGATTGTGGTCCCAACTCAGACCGAAACGACCAGAACTCCCAACGATGACGCGCATGGAGATAGGGTTGGTCAAGGCGAACATGCGGACGACCAAGACCAAGACGAGGAGGATGGCCACGGCGCAGATGGTGATCAAGATGAAGGAAGCCAAGCCGATACAACGATAGTAACTGAGAACGAGAACTCAAGAGCATACGCTGAAGCCATCAGGAAGGTCTTTACGGTGACAGAAGAGCAATCCAAGAATACGGTCGTGGAGACTCGCGGCACCGGTAGGTGTAAGCTCAGATTGGTCTCGAAGTTGGCTTCGAAGGGAACTAAGGAAGGGGCATCGGATGCCAAGCCCAGCGAGCCAATTTCCGGCGGGATAGGTACACCAAGCTCTGATCTCACTTGGCGAAGCAGAGGTCAAACTGCTGAAACGACATCCGGTGATGCAAAGCCGAGATGGATGACACCCAATTGGCGAAAGGGAGGCCATGCAGAGCCCAGGTGGATGACGGGAAATTGGCGGCGGCGCCAAGACTGATCTGTTGGGTACCCATAGGTGACCCGCCACCCATAGATGTGTCACGAGTCATGCAGTCCGATATCGGTTGGTAGTCTGTCATTGAACCAGCTACCGCCATCCGACCCATCCGACCCATCGGGGTCGTCTCCCATTCCAGTCGCCCATTGAGGCGTGAGACAAGCGGACAATAGTCCAAGGTCCCGAGGGGTCATTAAACCAGGTCTCTAGAAACTTTGACAGCTGGTCGAGGCTGTAAGCACCTTCTGCTGCTCAATAGGCTAAAGGGGACATACCACGTCAGAGCTCCTGAGCTCGACAATGACCCATACTATCGTCTGACCTCCTTTCGGACAGTACTTGACCAGGGTGTCCACCAGAGGCTGAGCAAGATGTTCATTGAATATGCAGTCGACGCATAGGATCAAGTCGTAAGCAGGCATAGGTCGAGCCTGAGCTTGAGACGAGGACTTCTGGTCCGACTTTCTCTCCTGCGAGATAGCAAGCCAATCAATCTCCTCCAATAGGATCTGATCGTGTTTCGCTTGTGACCCGCCATTCGAATCATCTTGGAACTTGTGTCGATCGTGACTTGTATGCCGCGCGAGTGACGGCTTCCTTGTCGATTTGAGGCTCGTGGGACTTCGCTGACCTCCTTCGTCCAAATCCCTCGCTTTGACCTTGTTCAGCTCCAGGTTACGCTTGATAAGCTTGAGGTTCTCCCATCTATCACTCGCTGTGAATTGACCGCAGAGATTCTGCAGAACAATCGCCAAGAGCCCAGTCCCAGATCCAAGCTCCAGAATACGAGTCTTCGCCAGGGTCGCAGCGTTGATCAGGGGCAAGGAGGATGAACTCGGGGCAAAATGATGCTGACGCAGGATATTGTGGGCAAGGTAATACCTTGCGAGTACGTCAGTGAACAAGCATCGGTGCAGATACAGCAGCTTGATACGTACGAGCTTCGCCAAAGTACACTCCCTGTATCGCCTTTACTCGCCTTGAGTAATCCCAGATCCTGTTGAAGGTTGACTTGAACTTGGATCGGCTTGACAGCCTCGGACCGAACAGTCCCTCTACGACGTCTGGGAGCGATGGATGGGGAGAGGCTACTATGTCCAGGTGGGAACAGCTCCCAGGAGAGCTCAAGGACAGACTTTGACGCATCCATGAAGCCCAGACCTTCGGGAGTTCGCTCAAATGTATCGCTGTCATCACGATCGTCAAGGTGTGTTTTGACAGTCTCGGGTGACGATGTGGATGCCAAGTCCATGTACAGCTCGAGAATCTAAGCCAAGTCAGTTTGCGGAGCTCGACTTATGCTAACCTCTTCATCTGCGTCCGTGACCTGGACGCATCGCTCATCAAAGTTGAGAAGACCGTTCGGGCATTCCGGCGCGACAGAGGATGTGGATGGAGACGCTGGTCGAGACATTGAACTCGATGAAGGGATCGATGCTAGGGGAGGCGGCTGTGCCGTGAAGGTGTATACAAGTCCATGTTGGAGCTGTGCGCAAGAGGAGAAGCCGTACGGGACATCAAGAAGATCATTGGTAGGGCATGACCTGTCGTGGTCGTTGTAGAAGATGAACGTGTCTCAGGACCGTGGCGCCGAAGTATAATAAACCTGGATCCCGGCACAAGGCGTCTATCTGTATGACAACAATTGCTACCGGGTGTCTGAAAAGATAGCTGCAGCTACAGTACGTCTGTCTGTTGTGAAGTGCTGCATGGACACTGGTCTGCTCTGCCCTGCCCATTACCATGACTCTCACCCACACGCACACATGCACCAGCTCATCCATTCCTGACCATGTCCAAGAAGCTCTCACTCGTCAACCCTTTGCCTTCTCCAATCTTGCCCCCTCGTCCCAACACATTGTCCTTTTCCTTCCTTCTCCCCTTGTCCTCCTTGACACCTGCTTTCGCTGCGAGTGTCAAAGGCGCTGATTCGGAAGCTTTGGAAGCGGCCAGGATGGCGTTAAACAGTTTGATCACTACAGCAAGGGGGGGAGGGGCAGAAAAGCACATGCGTCAGCGAGATCCGAAGGACAGCGCAGATCCTGGCTCTGCTCGAGCCTCGACGTGACTCACCACCCTTTTGTGCTACCTTTCTCAAACCCTTTTCGAACTCCATACCGCCTGTTCCATCCGCTGCTGTCCACCCTTCCACCACATCCCTCACTCTGGCTCTGTCCTCTTTCTCCTCTTTCTCCTGTTTGACTTTCCTTGCGGCTCTACGTTCAAGCGAAAGAGTAGCTTTAGAAGGCGGAAGCTTGATATGAGATAACGAAAGGATAGGATTGGCTTTCGGGGTCGATTTGACACTGATCGATGATGGTTGCTTTGTGGACGGCTTGGAGTCCTCAATCGTGGCTCTGCTCCGTTTGGAAGGGCCTGGTTCGGACAACAGCGACGTAAGAGTCGATCCGAATGTCTCGGCGGAAGTGGGACCCTTCTTTTCTGCAACGAGATAGTCGATCAGCTGCAGCCAATACTGAAGATCTCTCGATACCTACTTTTGATGGGCCTTGACCCCTTGTCACTTTTTGACCTGCTGATCTCCTCGTCCGTATCTAACTCCTCACTCTCGTCGAACTCATCTCCAGACTCATCCATGCCATCGGAGGCCTCGTCCTCCTCTTCGTCGTCCTCGTCGTCCTCATTGTTCCTCGCTCGCTTGACGGGAATGGATTGACGGAGTTTTGGCGCTCCAGCTTTTCCTTTGCCTTTGTCCGTCAGGGCAAGAATGCTGCGATCCGGCGCCTGAGCCTTCGTCACCGAATGGCTGGCTGATCCTGACGGCTTCTTCAGGATGGACTTGGGTTTGCTCATGGTAAGGGGAGGTGAGAGGTTGAGAAGACTGGCGCAAAAGTTACACGAACGCTTTTGAAATTTTTCAAACTCTCCGATTTTCCGGAATATGACTTGTTGTCGACGTGAACGGAGCTGAGCTGAGCAGACTGAATGATACATGGCTGCATAGCCGTCCTAAAAACGTTTCAAGCTACATGATGACGGAGCTATTCTGCCCCGCCTGAGGCCGATCTAGCCCAATTCCGTCTCAACGTCCAAACAGTCTCATTAAAGTCCCGAGATAGCTACGTTCACTGTCGGTGTGATTTGGGCGAGGGGGAGTATTTTGATGATTTGCCGAACAGCAGGGCAGACCAGGATCGACGAGATGGACAGGCATGGCCACAAAAGGTGAAGAATGCACAGAAAAAGCATAGAGGTCAACCTCTAACGCGAGAGAAAAGGTAGTCAGCCAACGACACACCTGGGCAAGGGGTCAGCGGGGGTGGTTTGAGACGAACGATATTCAGCTTACCCGCTTGAAAACCTGCAGGAAGGAAGCAATGAAAAGAAGAAGGCACGGTCAGTATGACATTCGTTTTGCGCTTACATTGACTCACCACCAAGAAGATCGAAGCGATTCGACCCAATGAACGATCAACTTCAGCCTCAATCTTGGCGATCGGATCGGCAGAAGCTTTGCCTTTTCGTACTCGTCAATCGGCATGACCTGGAGACCATCAGCGGCGTCCAGGATGCGCCCTACTCACCAAAGCCATCCAGTAGGAAAATTCGCTAGGATCCGTCGGCATTGTCCCGTAAGTGTTGTTCAGTCGCTGAAGTAGCCAAGGGGCTGAACCACTCCTGAGTTGATCGATGAATGATCGACAGATTGTCATGTATTCTTCGGTCGACCTCGTCTCATCGTCTATAGCGCTTTGAGTCAATGGAGGCATAGGAATGGCTCCTCCACTGCTTGCAAGACCGAATGCGGGTGTAGTCGTGGGTCCGCCGGCATCGAGAATCGCATCTGTAGCGAGGCCGAGGGCAGTGTGATCTTCTGAGGAGCTGGCCAGAGAGGATTGTTCCAGAGCCAGTTCCTCTGCAGGAGTAATGTCATCAATCCTGAAGACGAGGTCAGCAAATGTCCATTAGATATAATCTTTACTCACCTCTCGATTCGACCAACAGTATACCCATCCAAATTACCCTTTTCCAACAGTTTGAAACGGTACGATCCGACTGTCTCCACCATGCTACGACCATCAGGCAGCATTTGTACGCTCTGAATCTCCAGCATTGTACCATACTCCATGACGCCCTGCGTACCCGGTTGACCGGTTCCATGTGATGGGAGAACCATGCCGAACCGAGGGGATGACGATTCGATACACCGTCGGATCATCAACCGATATCTCGGTTCAAAGACGTGTAGAATGGTCGGCATACCTGGGAAAGCGAGCGTACAAACAAAGATTGGCGTATCGAGCAGCGCATCACGCTCTTCGCGTTCGATAGCGAGTTGTCTTTCGGCGTATGCGTCTTTGAAGACTGTCTTGATGACAGCAAGGAGGACCCGATTGACGCTGTGATCCTGGAAGAATGCGAATCCAGGCAAGTCTTGTCGACAGACGGGACACCGATTGGAGTGATCCAGAGACCGCGAGAGACACTTGTAACAGAATGAATGTTGACAAGGCGTGGTGACCGGATCAAACAGCATCATGGCGCACACATCGCATTCAATGACGCTTTGGAGATCTCGGCGGAACGGCCATTCGTCTGGTGATCCAACTGGACGAAGCGCTCCTCGTTGGCGTTTGTTTCGATGAGAAGATGATGTCCCGCTAGGTTGACCCAAATTTGACATGTCTCGGGATAGGGATGTGTGCATCGCGGCAGATCCAGATGGGCCAGCTTCAGCCTCACTATCATCGCTATCATCTTCATACTCTGCATGTGACCGGTGCGAGGATCGATCGTACGCGTCCTCGGAAAAAGGCGTCTTGAGCTCGGTTTTCACGAGATTGAGTATCTTGTCCACGGTGATATCGAGCAGCAGGGTGTTGGGTTCCATCCGAATCGGAATTTCAGCCGTGTACGCCGGTAGTGCCGATGGAGGAGGATAATACAAAACACCGGACGCCAATGTCTCGGCTGGAGAGCCCGATGATCGGGAACGGTTTGAATCATCCGATCTGACAGATACATCGGATCGGAGGATCGTATCGGCCGCGATGGGACTGTATCGTTTACAGGTCGGTATGGGGCACATGACGCTTGACCAGTGATTGAGGCGTTGTTGATGTTGACGCTGCTGGGCGGCGTAGATCTCATGCGGGAGATCGGAGATGGACTCGAGGGGCGGCACGGCTGGGAAGTGAATATGAGAGGACGACATGGTATGTCCGCAGGGGAGCGTGACAGGATGGTGGAGCGTGGGCGATTGGCCATCGGACGGCGAACACAAAGGGCTAGGGTGGACAATCAGTATCTGGTACGAAGAGGCAAATGCAAAACTCGCCAGCTCAATATCCTTTGCAATGTCTCCAAAGTCGAATGTCGTGCTGCACGACGCCTCTCGCGTTCTGACATGAGATCGTCTCCGTCTGATTCTGTCGTCTGTTGCACACCTGATGTAGAGGCCACAAGCTCTGCTGATTGCAGCGATCCTCTTGCAGAAGGCGATATTTTCGTTTCCACACTGAATCGACGGACGGGCGAACCTGGTGTAGGCACGATGTCTTGAATCTGAGGAGGGAATGCTCCTACCGTGACATCGACTGCGCCGATCGGCGTTGCTGGGGTCAACGAACGAGACACTTGAGGTTCGTGAGACATAGCACGACGGATTATGGGTCGGGACGATCGATTGGCAGCAGGTTTCGGAGAGGTTGATGGGGAAGATGATGCAGCGATCTGATTCTTGATCCTATCACGAGCATCGAAGGCTGGGCGACGAAGGTCTAGAGAAGCGGCTGGGAGACCAGGGGGAATGTGTGTATTGGAAGGCTCGTCATGACACGCTGATTGATCGGGTATCGATCGTTGCCTCCTTCGCCTTCTCCGACTTGATCCACCTTCCACACCACTGTTTGCCCCTTCGTCCTCCGATAACCATCGATTTCTCTCTTCATCTTGTCCTGTGAGTGGCGAGACACGATGTACATGATGTCGATCTTGTAATCTCATCGGGACATTGGGTGTGGGTACCCAAACCCGGCGAGAGTAGGAAGAAGCGGTACTGGAAGTGGAGAGAGGTGTCTGTGGTGGATCGGTAGGCGGGACTGGCGTGGATGACAGGGCAGGTGTGTGTGAAGAGGAAGCACTCGACGGGGGAGGAGGTGTGGATCTGGGTTGTAGACGATTTAAGGATGATGATCGAGTCGGTGAATGGACCGTCGAATAAGCTGGAGGAGGAGGAGGAATGCCACCATTTTGTCGACGATGTTGTCCTCCTGCTGTATGAGGCGCAGTTGACATGGATCCAGATCCTGCTCCTATCGAAGGTGTAGACACCGATGCATGTTGAAATGAGGCCAAAGGTGTAGAAGAGATGGACAGAGTCGGTGATGCCGGGGTGGACATGACGTTTGGCCCAAAAAAGTCTGCAGAGATCGAAGCCGGGTCTTTGATTTGTGTGTTGGCAGGTTTAGTAAGAGAGGGGGGGGATTGGGCCACTCAGGCAAGGGTCCACTGCGTGATCATGTATGATGTGTGTCTGTAGCTAAACACATCGAGGACCAGTGTGATTGGTATGCCAGCGATGGTCGATGGTCAAGAAGACAAGCAGCAGTAGCAGCAGAAGGAAAGATGAAGAATAATAACTAACTGATTAATAGAGAATAATAATAAAATTCACGATGATCACAGACTCCTCCCTGCCTCAACTCCTAAAATTGCACCCACCCGCAGGAGCAGAGATCGGTGTCAAATGGCAGCCCTCAACATACAATGTATGCATACACATTTGGACAGGAGCTCCAGGATTCACACGCACCCTCTTGACGAGCTCCTTCGACCTATGTACGTTCACTACGACTGCATAACTCATCAAAGATAAATCGGCGATCCCCTCGCTCCCGATCTCTCATATAATAGCTATAAAGGGGGGATATATAAATAACGTCATCCACCATTTCGATTAGCAGCAGCCCAGGTTTGTATAAACCAAAATCATCAACGTATACCATGTACTGGCTCTCGTTCCATGGATGTGTCGGATCTACATCACACTCTGAGATATGTGTAAGAGCATACATTCAGTCGCTCGCATACTTTGTAATGGGTTAGACCACAAAAATCGTTTTGATCACTCGGGGTTCCAGTGGAATGGTATGGTGCATTCTCCGATCGATCACCGCTAGAGTGCCACATTTAGAGGTCCGCTGATACGGTGATCATGCCAGTTCTGACGTGGCATTATTCTGTTCGAAGCGGACGGACCGGACCGGAGTCTCCGCATACATGCATCTCTGCCTCAAAAGTTGTTGCAGCTCTACATACCACAGCGTCCTGCTCGCAGAACAGGTCCTCGGAGTCGTCACAACCCACCGCTTGTCATGTCACTCCGCTCAACTGCTTTCAAGCTCACTAGACTCACCGCTCGTCAGGTCCCTCGCCGAACAATTCCAAGTCGGCCATTGACCAACTCGTCATCCTCTTTCAGCGTCAATGCTGCAGCTACGGTAGCGGTCGGAGCTGCTGCATTGCTTGTGAGCATCTTCAACAGCTGCTCTGTTGACATTCTTAGACCATCGCATACACCTCCCGCACTGTACTTCTGGAAGACAAAGACAAGGGATTGTCGTCACGGGTCGATCATCTGCCAGGGACCAAACAACCTGGTGGTCAGAAGCTCATCAGCTTTCAAGAAGTCGCAAAGCACACGTCAAGTGATGATTGCTGGGTCATCATAGAGGTGAGTTCCGAGATCTGCCAAAGTATTCTCACTGACATCCTCAGGGCAAAATATACAACGTCACTGACTTCCTCGAACAACACCCAGGCGGTGCAGGCGTTATCCTCCAAAATGCAGGGAAAGATGCGACGTGGGTGTGACACTGGCGATACCTTTCTTGGCTGACACGAGAACGCCAGGAAGATCTTTCAACCATTGCACCCACCCGACGCGTTAGACCAACTCGATCCGTCCGCTTACCTTGGACCGGTGGATCCGACCACAGTGCCTAAGCCAGAGAAGACTGAGCCGACAGAGGAGGAGAAGCGGATAGAAGAGGCAAGGAAGAAGCTACCACCGGCAGAGTCTATGCTTCTCATCGATGACTTTGAGCGATGGGCAGAAAAGGTCATGAGCACGACGGCCTGGGCGTATTATAAGAGTGCAGGTGGGTCATAGTCCGAAGTGCAGCACTGATTCCTCTCCAGCGGATCGTGAAATAAGTGAGCGGCTAAGGGCATTCTATGGGCATCGCTGAGTCTTTCAACAGCTGCTGAGGAGAACGTCGATGCGTTCAGGCGATACTTCTTCCGTCCGCGCATCTTGTCAGGCGTCGGAGCAGGATCCACAGAAGCCACGTTCATGGGCCTCAAGTCGACCATTCCCATCTTCATTTCTCCCGCTGCCATGGCCAAGTTGGGTCATCCATTAGGCGAAGTCAATTTGACTAAAGGCGCAGGAGAGTGCGGAATCATTCAGGGAGTGAGTCACTACATAGCCTCGCATAGCTAACGTACACCAGATCTCCATCAATGCCAGTTGTGGTTTGGACGAGATAATGAATGCCAGGAAAGACGGACAGAAGGTCATGTTTCAGGTAGGTTGGAATCCTCGTATCATTGCTTATGGTCACCAAGATCTACCTCAATAAGGATCGTAAAGCTTCAGAAGCCCTATTGAAAAAGGTGACGGATCTCGGAGCGTCCGCTATCATCTTCACGGTCGATGCGGCGTGGCCGTCTAAACGGACCATGGACGACAGGGCAAAGAAAGTGAGCTTGAAATGTTTGCATTCAGCTGAACGTCTCAGGCCCAGCTCGATGTGCCTGCTGGTAATGCCTCGTCTGGTTCGTCGAAAGCGCCGTTAGGCGTCAGTAAAGCCATCAGTGGCTACCAGGATCGAGATCTTACGTGGAGCGACATCCCTTTTATCAAGGTGAGAGAGTGCCTGAACTCATCGCTGAGGGTGTAGAAACACACGAATCTCCCCATCATCGTCAAGGGAGTCCAGTGCGTGGAGGATGTTGAGGAATGCGTCAAGGCCGGCGTCCAGGGAGTCATCATTGTGAGTGGATAGTCACGGGCAGTTCTCACTCGTTCTCAGTCCAATCACGGTGGTCGACAATGTGACTAGTGAGTTGACGAGTTTTGCCATGCGACTGATACGGTCAGTGCCCCCGCACCTATTGACGTCCTGTATGAGCTGAGGGCGAACCGCCCTGACTTGTTTGACAAAATTGAAGTCATGATGGACGGAGGTGTCAGATCAGGAGCAGACGTTGTAAAAGCCTTGGCACTGGGTGCCAAAGCCGTCGGATTGGGCAGGCCGTTCTTGTATGCCAATGGCACACATGGACAAGAAGGAGTCGAGAGGGTTTGCGAGAGTGAGCAACGATGCTCGCCTCGAGAGCCGTCGCTGAATCAGCATTCATCAGTTCTCGAGGAGGAGATCACCAATACGATGCGGAATTGCGGTGCAAAGACCATTGCGGATCTGAAACCTGAAATGGTTGGGCCTGCAGGACCATGGGTCAAGGGGAACATGTCACCGTGGCGAGAGGCAAAGTTGTAACGATAGAGCATGCGTCGGGTCGCTTTGAACCAAATACCAGGAGCCGAGACCGTTGCCGCAACGCATGATCCACACGCACATGCATCATCTGCCCTCGGGTGGAGCTGGACCCAGCAATGAGAAAGCAAAGAAACCTATTCCAACGATTGCCAGCCAATACTTTTGGAAGAATGTCTTTTCGGGTTCCGGCTCTTTGACTTTACCAGTGGCTTTGTCGAGTGACGGTGGTGGAGAGAGAGACGGTCTGATGAGCGGGAGATAAGCGGATTTCTCGGAACTGTACATGTAGTTGAGATCTCTCACCCCTGAACCTTGGTCGGCAAATTGATCTCGACGCCTGTTGCGATGCCTCCTGGCAGAGTCAAGCGGTCTCCTGCAGCGTACCAGCCCTTCGGGCATTCTCCAGAAGCTGGGATGTTGGCCAATTTGAGATTGAGTGATTGAGGTGGTGATTCAGGATCTGGAAGGCTCAGGGAAAAAGTGTAGACCTGCGGAGCGGACGTGTAGCACTGAGAGTGAAGGATGAGCAAAAGTGTCATTGATGCCAGACAAGCTGCAGCTGTCTCACCGACTTAGTCGAAGTCATCAACATGTCTTCTCCCACTTTCAATCCCAGCTGGTACGTTCCCGCTCCATCGTCGGTCAGTGGCGCTCTGGAGCCAAACGGCTCGAACCGTCCTACTGGCTGTTGATCAAAGTCTAGAGTGATATCGCCGTAGGGCTCAAATTCAGGGACAGAGGCCGCAGAAGAAGGGATGAAGCGGTGGTAGAGAGGATAAGAGGAGGAGGAAGCAGCAGATGCGCGAGTGGTCAGCATCACGCCCGTAAGGGCGTGAAGGGCGAGGAGGGCACGCATGGTAGTGTGCGTCTAGGACCAATAGAACTCATTGCGCCTGATTTCCCATCTGTGCATTCAGAGACAAGGTCGAAGGTAAGTAGACTGAACTCACGTGGATACCACGTGGCTCTCACCCTGGCCTTGTAATTCTGAACACATTATTATCATCACACGCTTATTAACTTGGTGGAAAATATTGTAGGTTTATCACGACGGCATATGCACGAGGGTGGAAGACAGATGCTTGACGCAGCTCTAGGGTCGCGTTTTTCAGACAATATGGAAGGTTTGATGAATGTGATGAATCTGGCGGTGAGCTTCGGAAATAGCATTATTCTGGCGCAGACATAACACTGGGAGCCCATCATCCTGAAGATCCTTATCACGAAGTCGGCCCGGTTTCCCCGATGCATTGTCCACAACCACGAAGAAGCACAAGTTTAGACGTCTTGCATACCCGCGCCAAGCCAGTGATCGGTTGTCTGACAAGCTTGTTCGGGATAGAGGAGCATTCTTTGTACCCTGAGAAGGGTCGCATTTGACTCCGGGCGCAGGACATCGTTACTGCCTCTCTGTGATCAGATCAGAGAGCCCTCAATTCAGGTTGTGGAGGGTTGTCCGTCCTGGGTTGTGGCAGCCGGGCATTGTGATACTGTACATCCAGTTGCTTTTCGCCACTCTTGTCACACCCACGCCACAGATCTCGGATCCATGCTGCCGGATCCGATCACAGGTTCTTTGCCCAACTCTCCAACATTCGCATACGCCCGGAAACTCCCTGGGACCCCTACGTGGTCCACTGTCGGGGGACGCGGTGATTTGACCGATTCTCGGTGTAAGTGGCGCTCCCCCGTTGGCCCCTTCGCCACCCCCCCGCGGCCCTCCCCCCCCGCCAAGCCTGCGGAATTGCCAAATGAAATTAGGTCAGAGTGGGGGAAATGAGGACAATCGCTGAAAGAGCCAAGCGGTGTTGGGGAAGCGGGTATCCTCAAATTAGCCTGGTGCAGAGACCTGACTCCATCGTTCCGTTCTCAATTTCCGCATCAGTGGGGTACCGCAATATGCATGGTTTATAAAGGGTTGATGACCCCAGAGTGCCCCGGCATCCTGTAGCGTACACCGCCATGTCCGGTCAACCATATGCAGAGCCCGCTGCCGCGGCTCCTGTCCTCGAAGCCACTGGCGAATCGAAAATCGATGAGAAACACCTTGAGCACGATGTCAACGCCCTGAGTGTAGACAAGAACGACATTATTGTCGACGGATCTCGCAGCGCCGGTTTGGCCGTCATCGAGCAGATCCAAGTAATCCCCAAGACGGGAAAGCGAATTCCTACGAGCCGATGGGAGTATATTACGTTCTGTCTATATTGTGAGCGAGCCATCATTCTCGCCGTGCCTAAAACGCAGACTTCGCCAACAATGGTGCACCCATCGGCGGAAATGGAGGAGCCTTGCGTCAGGCTCTGCTGTCTCAGGCAAACCCATCTGGCATAGTCCACTGGGGTGGACAGGTCCTAACGTTGAATGCTCTTTTGCTCGATATTAGCGGAATATTATTTGCAGTGCAAGCTTTCATCCTCCTCTTCGTGAGTGACACGTCGAATTACGGCTGACTGCAGATTGGTCCATTTGCCGATTATGGTCGATGGCGAGGATACATTCTGACGGTCGCCCAAGTCATTTTGTGGATCATGCAATTCTCTCTCGTCGGGATTCACAAGCCGAGTCAGTGGCAGATTGCCAACGGCATCTACATCGTCGGTAGTTTGGCCGCAAACATCTCCGTTGCCTTTTATCAGGCCACATTGTGAGTCCGCCTAATATTTTAGAGGCTGAGTCTCAGCCCCGCTCTCGTCCGCGATTTACCCAAGATCATCCAGTCAGAGAATGAGGTTAGACAAGGTTTGAAGTCCCCCGAGGAGCACGAGAGACTGGACCAATACGAGCGAGCACAGCTCTACAACATGAGCAACATCACCGGGTCCGCGCTTGTCGTGGTCACGTACGCTATCTCAATCGGTATCTCTTACGCTCTCGGCTACGGGTCCGATGCCACTCTGATTCACTCGTACAACATCCTGCTGGCATACTTTGGTGCCATTACAGTCCTCTGTACTCTTCCGTTCTTGATCCTCCAAAAGGTATGTGTACAGTAGAGATCAAACTGACTTTGTAGCACCGCCCTGGACAAGCTCTGCCAGAAGGGGTTTCGTTTTGGACCGCCGGACCGAGACAAGTCTGGTCCGCCACGAAGCACGCTCGTCATCTCAAACACTGCATGCTCTACCTCGTCGCCTGGTGCTGTCTTCAGGAATCCTGGGGAACATGGTACACCATTGTTGGTATCCTGCAAAACGAAGTCATCGACTACTCGCCGCTCAAGCTCAATGCCCTCTCCATGGTGGCGGATCTGGGTGGCGGCTCGGGAACCGTCATGATGTATCTTTTGCAGAAGAGATATCGATTTTCTATTCAAACGGCTCTGCGCTATGGTGCAATCATGACCGTCCTCCCATGTCTATACGGTGGAATCGGCATGTTTACGCATGCCTTTGGCTTCCATCACTCATGGGAATTTTGGATTGCTAGCTCCTGGAATTTCATGACAGGATGTTGGGGAGCTTATTCTGTCAGCATGATTTCCGAAGTCGTGCCCGCTCCCAAGCTCATGCTGTTCTTTGCGATGTTCAATATCTGGGGGA
Organism: Kockovaella imperatae; assembly: GCF_002102565.1. Taxonomy (NCBI): domain Eukaryota; kingdom Fungi; phylum Basidiomycota; class Tremellomycetes; order Tremellales; family Cuniculitremaceae; genus Kockovaella; species Kockovaella imperatae. Next base: position 890,446 of record NW_019028947.1, read on the forward strand.
AGACCAGCGGGTTTCTGTCAGTGCATCCTCTCGCATCGTCCCGTGGTCGCTGACTTGACGTAGGGGTCCATTTATCACATCCGCAATCATAGAAAGAGCTCACGGTAACACAAACGCGGCATTCTGGTTTTTATTCGCTCTCGGTACAATCGGCGTTACCGTCTTGTGGCAGGTTAATACCGACCAGGCTAAACTGGACAATGCCGCATACCTGGAAAGAGAAGCGCAAGAAATGTATTCTCAAGAACAACGAAGACAAGGGGCCGAATTCATTGCCACGGGAGACGAAGAGTTTGCCGCACAACACAAGGCTCAACCTTGATATTCAATACCCTCAGGACCTCTTCAAGCGGTGAACAGACCCGTGGGAAGCCTCGTGTGCAGTCCACTCGTACATTGTAGCACAGAATGTATCGTTGAAGACGAAGAGTATCGGAAATGTTAAAGGTCAATGAGGTGCCACAAAGACGAGGTGCCACCGAGTTCTTGATCTTGGGGGGAGGGTCGAATAATTTACCCTCGATACCCTATCCACCCCTCCGTCATCATCATCATACCTGTTCTGACATATACTCACATTCACCATGTCCTACAACGTGAGCAGACTTGGCCATCCCCACCTGACTCGTCTCAGAAAGTTCAAGACTACGATTTTGAAAAGTTCCCCATCGACTTGAAGGCGTATAAGCCTCTTGCCCTGGACCCGTCCAAGGATAAGAAGCTGTCTGCGGAACAGAAGGCTCACCTGGTGAGCTTCCTCTATGTGAACGGCGCTGACCATCAGCAAGCCAACATCCAGCTCTTACGAGACACCATCATCTTCTTCACTGCCACCGGCGCTGCGCGAGGCGCTGCTGGACACTCTGGGTGAGACCGAAGCCGGAACTCGCACTGACAATCAGTGGACCTTATGACACTGTCCCAGAAGTAGCCATTCTGCTCTCATTCCTTGCTGGAGATAAAGATGGATCCAAGTTCTACGACACCTTTTTCGACGAAGCTGGTCACCGTGTTGCTACTCAATACCTTCTGTCCGCCCTCGATGGGGCGATTCCTGTAGAGCAGCTGCTGCATTACCGAGCTGCCAACTCAAAGCTTCCCGGTCACCCAGAGCTCGGCTTGACACCCGGTGTCAAGTTCTCCTCCGGTCGATTAGGACACATGTGGCCTTTGGTCAATGGTGTCGCTATGGGAAACCCTGACAAGGTCGTTTTCTGTCTCGGCTCGGATGGTTCAGAACAGGAAGGAGATGATTCCGAGGCTGCCCGTCTCGCCGTCGCCAAGAATCTCAACGTCAAGCTCTTTATCGACGATAACAATGTGACCATTGCGTGAGTGAACTAACGTCCACCAATATTGACGTATAGTGGACATCCCTCCGACTACCTCAAAGGGTACAGTGTCAAAACCACTTTGGAGGGACACGGGATGAAGGTCCTAGAGGTGGACGGAGAGGATCTTGACGCTCTGTATCCCGCCATGGTCGAAGCCGTGACCACACATGGACCATTCGCCGTCGTAGCCAAGCGAAAGATGGCCGTCGGCATCCCCGACCTCGAGGGCAGTCCTCACGCCCACGATGTGATCAAAGTGTGAGTCGCGCATGACCGACGTTGCTCATCGCTCAGGGAACCCGCGATCAAGTATCTCGACAGTAAGGGCCACAAGAAATGCGCAGCCATTCTTCGCGCCATCAAGCCCACCGAGAGCTCGGACATCCTGCTTGGCAGTACTAAGGAACGCGGCGCCGTCCGAGTCCAATTCGGCGAGGCGGTCAGCACTGTGCTCGACAAGTCTGGCAAGGATGAGAATGCCAAGCGGGTTTGCGTCATTGACTCGGATCTCGAGGGATCGACTGGGCTGAGCGTCATTCACAAGAAGCATCCTGAGTGAGGAAATTGATCCCGGCTCTCGGCTGACTTCAGGGTATTTGTCTCGAGTGGAATTATGGAGAGAGGCAACTTTTCAGCTGCGGCCGGTTTCGGAGCGTACAATGATTACCGTCAGGGCGTCTTCAGTACCTTTTCCGCCTTCTCCGAAATGATCATCTCCGAACTCACCATGGCCCGTCTCAACTTTGCGAACGTGCTCACCCACTTTTCGCACTCGGGTGTGGACGAAATGGCCGACAATACTTGGTAAGACAGCCCGAGCTTACGTCACTGACGCCAGTCACTTTGGTATCAATCAATTCTTCCTGGACAATGGACTGGAGGATAGCTACGAGACCAAGTTGTACTTCCCAGCTGATGCAGTGAGTTGAGCGAGGCGCGACGCGACGCGAGCTGACCAGCAGGACCAAATGGACGCGTATGTCAGACGCGTGTATACTGCTGACATTTAGCATCATTGACAAAGTCTTCTATGACAAGGGCATCCGATTCGTCTTTTCTACCCGAGCCAAGGTGCCTTGGATTCTCAAAGAAGACGGATCCAAATTCTTCTCTGGCGACTACAAGTTTGTTCCCGGAAAGGACGAGGTGATCCGGAAGGGTACCGCAGGTTACATTGTCTCGTATGGAGACATGCTCTACCGATCCTTGGACGCCGTTGAGCGGCTAAAGAAGGAAGGTGTTGATGTAGGACTGATCAACAAGAGCACTCTCAACGTTGTCGATGAGCAGATCATCAAAGAAATTGGATCATCGCCATTCGTCCTTGTCGTTGAGAGCTTGAACCAACGAACCGGACTGGGAAGCAAAGTGGGTTAGGCTAGAGGACTTGGCTGATGAGCAGTACGGTACTTGGCTCCTTGAGCGAGACCTGCACCCGCGATACGGCTACATGGGTACAAACAAGGAGGGTTGTGGCGGATTAGGGTGAGCGTCTAGGTGGTCTGTATACTGACATCGCAGCGAGCAAATTCCGTACCAAGGGCTGGCTCCGGGAGATATCTTGTTGAAGGCCAAGCAGTTGATGAAGTGAAAAGGGTTATCGTAGACGAATGCATCGAGATGACGAATATTTCTCGCCTAAGGGGTATCCGACCTCCACCTCCACCTGAAGACGAAAAGAAAAGCCAAGAGCCCCACTCGTCCTACTCTTGACATTGACCATCCAACATGGTGCGAACTATCAAGCTCAACGATGGGACTTCGATCCCTGCCCTGGGCTGGGGGTATGTTGAAGGCTACCGGCTCGTGCTGACAGCCTTAGCAACATGGGAGGCTCTGCGAAAGCCATAAACGCCGGCGCGGCTGCCGTGAAGGCTGGGATAGTCCACATTGACAGTGCACAGATCTATGGCACTGAGCGAGAGGTCATTCAGGCAATTGAAAAGGCTGGACACAAGCGTGATGATATCTATGTCACCACGAAGAGTGAGCCCGTGCTAGATTGGCTGCCGCTGACCTGCAGTTTTCAGTTTCAACAGTGAGTTACCCAACAATCTTTCCCCCACTCACGTCCAGAAAACCCCATTTCTGCCGATGACATTCGGGCCTCTGTCCAAGGTTCTCTGGACCGCCTCGGCTTCGTCCCAAACTTGGTGCTTATTCACAACCCATTCATTCCGACCAAAGCCGGCATGTCGTTAGGCGAGTTCTGGGGCCATCTTGAAGCTCTGGTCGAGGACGGTACCCTCAAGGGGTGCTCCATCGGTCTTTCCAACTTCAGACCCGTAGACATTGAGGAGATTGTCAAGGTGGCCAAGATCAAGCCAGTGGTCAATCGTGAGTCGATCCTACCGACTCTCTCTGACATTCTCAGAAATCGAGTGCCATCCATATGTCTTGGCCCATATTCAACCCGTCTTGGACATCCAGACCAAACACGGAATTGTGACCCAGTCCTACGCCGCGTTGACACCTGTCCACTCGCATCCTACAGGAGGGCCTCTGAAGCCAATCCTCACCAAGCTTGCCGAAAAGCTCAGCAAGGAGAGCGGCGTGGAGATTGACGCTGCTGGTGTTCTCATTCTCTGGACGGTCTGCAAAGGGTTCGTGTGTGTCACGAGCTCGGGCAACGAGGAGAGGATTCGCAACATGGCCGCGACGGAAAAAGTCAGGGATCTAACCAAGGAAGAGATTGAGGAGATTGATCGGGTCGGCCAGAAGGTTCACTTCAGGCAATGGGTGGGTGCCCTTAAAGGCGAGGCTGACAAGACAGGATGAGCACATGACGACAGACTTTCCCGACCCCAAGCTGCCATCAGACGCGTAGCCATGCATCATCATAAGGCAATTACATACACAATGCAAGCACTCATACCGATCCCTCACTTCCCTGAGGCCTCTCTCGCTGCTGTGGGCTAACCTCGCTCATGATTCTCCCAAAACTGAGCCTCCTTGTCCCGCCCTGCAATCAAACCTGCGATGTCGAACGGGTCGATGATGGTCAACAGAAAGTGTCGTTTGTCCTGAATGCCGGGTCCCTCAACCTCTGTTGCTCCATCCCGGTCAAGGTAGATCTTGTTGCTCTCCGGGAGATATCGCATGGGATGGAATGCGTTAAGTATGACCGAGTTGATGAGCATAACCGAAGCTTCAAACACCCAGAAAAACCACTCGTTGGTGAACATGGCGGAGAGCTGGGACTGCTCGTTGACTTGACCTGAATAGAGCAGGTGGATCGAACGGGTTGAAGCAAAGTATTCGACGATGCGATAGATCGTGCGGACGCTAATGAGTGTACAGCTGACATAGAGCACTCGAATAGGCTTGAGAAGTTTGGGACGCATGAGACTTTCGTGCGAAACGCGACGATGATAAACCGCCGTCAAGGCGATAAAGCAAACCATACAGACCAGCTGGGTGATCAGGGCGGCTTTGAGCAAGGCCTCTCCTACTCTGCGGGTGGAAGCCGAGTCACGACTGCTTATTCTCGATGCCCCGTTACCGGTGAGGGCGCCCACAACCAGGTCAAAGCCGAGGAAGGTCGTCACTACACGCCCTGGGTGTATCGGGGACAGGTAGGGCACGTAATAGAGGATTCGACCGAGGATGATGAAGTTGGCCCCCTCATACACAGGTGGAGCGAGAAGAAGCAGTACGTTCTCAGCGATGAAAAGGGAGGTGTTGTCATAGTTCCAAGCGCAGATGGCACGGAGGGTGAAGCCGGTAGTGAACAGGATGGGTGCCCAGACCAGAAGAAAGGTCACCTTGAATGACTTGAACCGGCTGGCGTCAATGCCTCAACGGTGCTTGACACTTACATGCACTCGTAGAGGTGGACCAGACCAGAACAGAAGAACAAGACAGCAAAGGCGATGGGCGCGCCCTGATTTGGTGAGTACCAGAAGAGACTTCCTTCGGCTACAGCGTGAGCCAGTATTCGTGGTCAAGCACGCACCGTAGGGGGCCATGATGAGCTTGGATGTTGCAGAGGCAGCTAGCGAACGGATAAGTAGATAATGGAGGTGAGACGAGCGACCGTCGCCGCGACTCGCTCAAGAGGAACGCCTCACGCAGATCACGAGGAGGGAAACCCGAAGAGTAATTAGTAATTGGTCCGATATGGTCATTGGACCCGGAATTCCTAATCAGTGGCTGATGCATGCTCATGTTTGCAACATCAAACTTAGAGGCCCAACAGTCTCAGAGCAGCATACACTGCAGCTCCAGCCAAGACCACACGACCCACAGTGCGAGCCTTTTTGACCATCACTTGCTTTTGTTCACCTTTTTTACCAGCTTTGTCCAGCTCGGCAATGTCATCCTCGCTGAGGGTGATGTCCCCTGCGGCGAGGTATCCCTCCAAGCGCTCCTTGGTTCGCGAGGTGGTGAGGACGACCGCCCTGACTTGTCAGCAAGTCTCCCATAGACTGACTCACTTCTTGGCACTGGCCCAAGCGATCAAGACCTGCTCAGGCTTGACTCCGTGTTTCTCGGCAATCTTGTTGAGGGGCTTGTCGACGGGTCCTCCGGGCTGACTGGTCAAGGGGAAGAGAGCCGAGTAAGCTTCAGTCACAATGTGCTGAGCAGCATGGAACTCGAGCAATGGCTCGGTCCTTCCAATGACGTAAGGATGGAGGAGGATCTGGTTGACGACGGGCTTGATGGAGCAGCTGGCGAGGAGAGTCTGCAGGTCTTCGACGGAGAAGCTAACAGTCAGCGAAAAAGATGGACTACTAGACTCACTTGGACACTCCAATGGACTTGACTTTACCTTCACGGTATAGATCTTCCATCTGCTTCCAAGATCCGGGAATGTCACCCTGACAGAGTCGAGGGCTGTGGATGAGGTAGAGGTCGAGGTACTCTACGCCCAACTTCTCCAGAGATTCTTCACAAGATTGCTTTGGTTGCTTTCCATCGACTCCACTCCACTTGGTGGTCAGCCAAAAGTCCTTGCGAGCGAGTCCTTGCTCCTTGATAGCCTGTCCGACCTCTTCCTCATTTCGATAAGCTGCAAATTGTCAGCCTGATGTCAGCCCGATCTCGACTCACCTTGGGCGGTATCGATGTGATCGAAGCCAACATCCACGGCCTGATCGACCTGACTGGCACAATTCTCCTTGGGGATCTTCCAGGTACCAAATCCGATAGTGGGCAGATATCTGCCGTCGTTGAGCTGAACTGGCTTGAATGGCATTGTGGAGTGTGTCGTAGGCGTAAGTACGATGTGCGATGGGATGTACACCGAATTTGAGGGTCATCCTCATGTCCTCCCTCCACCCAAACCTCCACCCCACCCGCAAACAGCAATAGCGGCGATGTCCGACGGGAAATCAGCCGATGCCGATCATGACCGTGTGTCACTGAGATCCTCTCCATACTGTCAATCTTCCTCTTCAAGCAGCCATGGAGTCCCTCGTAGACGTAGTGACCACAGTCTTCCAGGCTACCGTAGCCGGAGCAGTCGTCTTCACAGCAGGTTACGCCAATAATGAGGAGCGAGCCACGGCGATCCAAAAGGTGAGCCGCCTTTTATTCGGAGATCCGCTGACGGTGCCAGGCGGCGAGCCCTCTATCGCGTCGCATCTTTTTGCCTTGCTTGGTCTTTCTCACCTTGGCTGGTTCCACGTACCTCACATGGTTCCGCATCCTGCAGATCGGTGAGCAGATTCCTCGAGCTCAGCTTACAACAGTCTGGCCTGTGCTCGTCGTCAATATTACCTCGCACATCGCGTCTGTCCTCTTTGGCCTTCTTGTGAATCGGTTCTCTAGTGCGCCGGCCTGGCTTCTGGACAATGTCCTCTATAACAAGTGAGACTATGGACGGGCAAATCGCTCACGTCAGTGTCTCCTCTTACCCTCTGCTCATCGTCCAAGTCCTTGGCTTTATTTCGAGCGGAGATGCCGGTCTGAACCACCTCGTGTGGCATACCATGGACTCTACCAGTGACATCGTCTCACATGCCGTTCTGTACATCGTGATCAATCTCCTAGTGGTCGAGATCGCCCGGTGAGTGTACCCGTAACCCCTCCCGCTGACGCTAGATTTGTGCTCGTCCTCATCATTCCTCGACCCACACCTAAGCCACAGCCTCCTGCTGACGATGAATCCGAAGTGGAGCCCATCGACGCGGAGGAAGCTACTGAACGAACCCCCTTGGTCAGACCATCAGACACCAAGCCTGCTTCCAAGATCTCTCGAGCGAGCTTGCTCTCCCCGCTCGTCATCGCGTCGGTCTTTGGACTGGTCATCGGTCTCATTAAGCCAGTGCAGAGGGCCATTTTCGGCCTCTCCATCGAGCAGACTCGAGGCAATTGGGCGTGGCGCTCGTTCGGCTCAGGTCTTCAGGTCCTAGCTTTAGCGTTTGTCGCTATCGATATTGTTGGACAAGGAGCTGCTGTTAAAGCTGGGGAAGTCCATCGGTGGGTTCTGCACCGCGACCCTAAGCTGACCAGGGCAGAACTGAGGAGAGGATTCCACCTACACTAGGAAATGTCCTGACCGTCGTCCTCTGGCGATATGGTGTGGTTCCTGCCATTGTGATACCAATGATCCGAGCTTTCCAGAAGATCCCCTCCACCAAGGCTTACCTCCAGGATCCAGCTTTCGTGAGTGGGTGACGAGTGTCGAACTGACCCTCCAGGGCTTTGTTCTCTCCTTGACATCCTTTGCACCACCTCTGCCCGGTTCTCTCATGACCCCTTACTCCTCCTCGGTCCTGTTCTCGACCTTTTATACCTCCATCCTCGCGTCCGTCCCCATCGCCGCGGCGGTGGCCTTTGCCGGTCGAGGCGTATCTTATGAGCTCAACTTTGACATCGTTCGAGCTCTCAAGTCTGCCGGAGGCGGTGGACTGGCAGGAGCAGCGGCAATGGTCGTTCAGGTGCTAGCGTTAATGCCGCTACGAACTGTGATGAACTATCAATATCGCTATGGAGGTGGATTCAGAGACAGCGTCAAACATCTCTGGGGAGACGGAGGATTCAAGCGATTCTACGCCGGACTCGGAGCAGCCATGTAAGCCAATGTCAAAGCATCTCGGCTGAAAGTCAGTTTCCAAGGTCCTTTTTCCCGTTTCGGAGACACTGCGGCCAATGCCGGTATTCTCGCCTTGCTCGACTCGCTGACTTGGCCTGTGCTCGTCAAGACTGTCGCTGGATCTGTGGCGGCTGCTTGTTTCCGGATGGTGTTAACGCCCATCGATACGCTCAAGACGACCCAACAGACCAAGGGCGGCAAAGCTGGTCTCAAATTGCTTCGCGATAGAGTCAAGGAGAAGGGCATCGGCTGTTTGTGGTACGGCGCCTTGGCCACGGCTGCAGCGACATTTGTCGGAAACTGTGAGTGCGTTGTGTGACCAGTCACTGACTCGTCCAGATCCATGGTTCGGTACTTACAATTTTCTTCAAGAGGCTTTGCCCGTGGCGCACACCATCGTGCAAAAGCTCTTCGTACGTCGTCCTCAAGGACACGGCTGACGTTGCAGCGTCAAGCATTCATCGGCTTTGTCGCATCCGTCGTTTCTGACACTGTTAGCAACTCGTTACGAGTCGTCAAGACCTATCGACAAGTACACGAAGGTGACGTCCCGTACAGTGAGTCACAGCGCCAGAGACTCTGCTGATGGTGACAGTGACCGCCGCCAAGGAGATTGTCGCATCTGAGGGTCTCATTGGGCTCTTTGGCCGTGGATTGAGGACGAGAATTTTGACCAACGGTCTTCAAGGACTTTTGTTCAGTGTTCTATGGAAATTATTCGGCGACCTGTAAGTGACGCCGTCTGGATCTTCTGACGCCGGTAGCATTGCCAACCACGGCAAGTAAGAAGATGTCTTGATGCATCAGATAGCTGTCCGCGCGGTACTCTGAGGGCGTGTATCGATAATCTCAAGCGGGCGACTTGTATACAGCCAACTTGAGTGGATGACCGGGTGCTGTTTGAATCCGCATTCTATTCAATCTGAGACTCGCGGTCCGGCTGCGATGACTCTTGTTGGCCCTTGTGCAGCCCGAAACAATCTATGAAGCAGCAGCAGGCTGTTTCTTGAATGCTGTAGTCCCCATGACGGTGACAGTTCAACAGGGCCTGGTCTAATCAGCAGCGCAGCACGCTCATGAGCCGAACTAGTGTTCCTCCGGCAAAGCCAAATACATTATCCCACGCCGGCATTGTCAGCCTAAGTACAACTTGAACAGATCCTCAAACGTCTATTGCCGAGACTTGCGGAGTGAAAACAAGCCCCTTGATTTGGTTGACTTTGGCGTCAGCATGATTCCTAGGGGCCATGAGCGCACCTCTGTGTCCATCGATTTGACTACCTTATTACAGGACGCTACATTCGCCTCCCTCGCTCGTTTCTCCGCATGCGGTAGCTCGGGAAGTTTGGTCACGCCTGTTGAGGCGGAAGTTGAAGCGGTCATGACAAAGTCGCAGGCTGAACATCCAGGAGCGCCTCCACGACTGGAGGGGATGGAGAAGACAAGATCTTTAATGCCCATGATGTAGGTGAGTGGTTTCCTTGTGGCGCGGACAGTGACACGATGCCATCCCACGAGACGTATACCTTATATGCTTTCAAAGATGGCTATTCTGAGATCAGGTTAATAAATTAGGCTGAAGCCGAGGGCGCCACTTTCTCAGATTGAGAAGGAGAACACGGCTCTGGTAACATGACTGTACGTGGCGGAATGGCGTTGAGGATGACATGCAAATGACACAGCCAAAGCGATGCATGTTTTCTATCCCTACACTCTCTGAAAGAAGACCATTTTACTTTGGTAATCGCCCCTCATGGCAAAATACAGTCCCGCATTCATCAATGTTGATCCGGTCCACGTTTCACCCGTTTCCAACTTGTATTTCGCTTCTGGCTCTAAACCCTGGAAGCGGATAGGTTGAGAGGCATAGTTGAGGACAGATTGCATCTGGTAGACGAATAAGACGCCTTGAGAACCATCTTCCGAGAGGTACATGACGGCTGGCTGATTGCTCTCATCGGGCAGTGCCAAGCGATACTGATCGCCTCGGACGATCAACGGGTTGACACGCTCGGCGAGTTTGACCAGCTGAGGAATGACTTCTTGTTCCTCTTTGGTCATTTGAGCGGGGTCCAGTTCGAATCCAAAGGATCCACCCATCATCGCGACGTGCGCCCTGAACTCTAGTGATGTTGTCCTGAACGTCGAGTGATTAGGCACAGCGGAAACGTGACATCCCATCGAGGCAGCAGGGTAGGCAAGAGAGGTGCCGAACTGGATGAAGATGCGATCCAAGGCATCGGTGTTGTCCGAAGTCCAGCTGACTGGGAAGTAAGGCAACAATCCAGCGTCGAATCGGCCTCCACCAGAGGCACAGCCTTCCCATAGGACATGAGGGAATCGTGTGGTCAAGGTGTGTAAAACTCGATACAACCCAAGAATGTAATCGTGTGCCGTGGCAGGCGTGGTCATCTCGTGCATCGCTCGATTGTTATCCCATTTGATGTAGGTGATATTGGCCTCGCTGAGAACCTTGGACAAGGCATCAATGATGTAGTCCTGAACGGGCTTCTTCGACAAGTCGAGCACCAGCTGATTTCGTGTCACGGTCCTTGGGTAGTCGCCAGAATGTAAAATCCAATCGGGGTGCGCGTCGTACAATTCAGACTTTGGATTGACCATCTCTGGTTCGACCCAGATTCCAAATCGAAGCTTGTCATCCGAGTGGGCCACGGGAATTCCCGCGACCTTGTCAACAAATTTGGGCATACCATCTGGGAATCTCTCTCGATTGGCGACCCAATCGCCTAGACCAGCTTGATCATTGATTCGAGGGTATTTGTTTCCAAACCATCCATCATCCAGGACGAAGAGCTTAATACCGAGGTCAGCCGTGTGCTTGGCAAGCGTCGCAATGCGAGCGTGATCAAAGTTGAAATAGAGACCTTCCCAGCTGTTCAGAAGGACAGCTCGGTCAGCGACCGCGGTAGGTCCTCGCATGAGGTGTTTTCGATAGAAGCGGTGAAGATTCCGTGAAGTCGTTCCGAGGCCATTTATGGAGAAGGTTGCCACGCATTCTGGAGTGAGGAAACTTTCACCTTGAGCAAGAGGGTAGGACATATGAAGGGGGTTGGTACCAACGACGACTCGGGTTTGTCCATCAGTCACTTTTTCCACCTCGATAGAGTGAGAGCCAGTGTAGATGAGGTTGAAAGCCCATGCTTCGCCTTGAGTCTCAGTCGTGTGAGGAGGGAACAGAGCGACGTAAGGGTTGTGAACATGAGAAGAATATCCATGATTGCTTCCGATACTGAATCTCGTCAGCTGTTGCTCGTGGGCAGTGCCTACCTCTGGACGCCATATTCGACCCGTCGCCTCGCTCGGATGGCCTCCCTGTTGTGATCTCCACGGAGACTGAGCATCTCGTACTCTCCGGCTGGGAGATCGACACTCCAACTCGCTGCTTTCTCCACCACCACCCTCTCGGAGCCCTTGTTGGTGATTTTGGCAGCTCGAACAATGACATTGTCAGCTGGGAAGACAGAGTACGCCAGCTCCAGCTCCACATTGGCCAATTCGTCCTTGAGATGCAGGGTTAGGACCTCCACATCATCCTCTCCGCCATATGCTGTAGGAAGAGCGGCGACCTCTGGCTTGCCCTTTCGGATCTCGTGAGAGACGTATTTGAATTGGCAGACCACGCTTCCGTTGGAATGTTGAATGCGGACGGCTGGTAGTCTCAAGTCACCTCGCCCGAAATCGGGGTATTCGCGGCGCTGACGTGAATGCTTGTTGACCCATCCGGATATCTTGAAGGGGGGAGGAGGGACAGTCTCGGGGCTGAAGGCTCCAAAGTGGTCCGTGACAAGGTCTCCTTCTTCATCCACATGGAAGCGGTACGAGGTGGAAGTCGTGTGGATCGCGAATGATTGACCGTCGACGACGATGCCTGCATGTGAGCGGATGGTCGGAGTAGTGCTAAACTCACCTGTAATCATCTTGGATGGCTGATGCATGATTCGAGAGATTCGAATGTAGGAGGTGATAGGACCCAGAGCAGCTGCTATAAAGCAAGCAGTTCGGTGCCCCCGCCTTCTGGCCCCCGATCTCGGCCTCCGATATTGCCGAGTGGAGGACCGAGTTCCGACGAGAAATGGGGCTGGATGATATTCCCGTTCTCATCGAGATCTCTTACCCAGTTGCAAACCATTCAAAAGGGTCGGTCCGAGGAGCTGAATCGATCGCTGACAAGCGGAACGAGTGACCGGGCCGAACGAGAGCAGCTTCTCATGAAGCATGCATGCGGTTTCATCAGTATCGATAGGCGGAAACTCTCAAGTTTCCCACGGGTGTTAAAACATCATCGACACTTCGGGACATTTAACGGGTCTCGCCGCTGCAAGGGTCCCACACCTTTTGATGTCATAAACTCGTCATGCACGAGCTCTCAGTCGACTTACACAAAGTGCCATGGTCGTGCCGTGGCTCATACCTCTCCCTGTGCACTCTGGCAGGACCGGGGGGAGGCCAGTGTCCACACACTGACCTCTACTTGTCGACTCATCAGATTCCCATCGGCAGACCCATGTTTGCGCTGAGACCGTCAGTCGAAGAGCTTCCCCCGCCTCAGGGATTTTTGACTACAGACTCACCGACCACGTTTGGCGCGAGTGCGGATACTTTGCACTGGAAGCTCCATGATAGAACCGTAGCCGAGGCAGTCTTTCAAGACGCGAGAATACTTCGCGTTCGGGGGACTATCCCGCTCAATCTTGACACGGATGCCTCGGTCCTAGGGGGCGGATATTCCTCCTACATCGCACCGGTTCAGAGCCGACACAAGCTTCCGAGTATGCTCGAATTTACGACCTTTGGCTACCAGGGGATGTATCTTGTCGCACTCAAAGGCGAATTCACGTGCGTCAACATTCTGACCGCCGACGATGGGAATCGTAGGATCACCATCAAATCCAGCGAGGGGGGAGACTGGGAGTTGGCCATTATCGAGCGTGAGACGAGTCTGGTTTCTGATGAGGGCTCAGAGCGATTCGAAACCCTGCCCGACGTGGTTGCGGCACTATCGACCGTCTGCTTTGAAGACGTCAAGTCGCACGCTCATGCACGTTTCAGCGAATACGCTAAAGCGCTCCTGCCTTGGACCAGCAATGCCTCGTCGACCGAGACATATGCCGCCTTTGCCATGTGGACCTCGACTGTCCGACCCATGGGTCTACTGAAGCGTGAGGGCGTACTCATGTCCAAACTCTGGATGGACAAGATTTGGTCATGGGACAATTGTTTCAACGCCGTCGCTCTGGCATCGCTAGGTCTACGCCCAGCCCTGGACAATATCTTGATTCCATACGATTTTCAGACCCCACAGGGACGCCTTCCAGACTCAGTCACTCAGTGCGAGGTGGGTGATTGTCCGAACGAGCTGACGATCAGATTTTGTACGACTTTGCTAAACCTCCTATCTACGGCTGGGCGTTGTTCAAGATACAAGAGGTTGCAAAGATTGACAGAAGGAGTCTCGAGCCGCTATACGAAAAGGTGAGCAACAGCGCGATCTGACTGACAACAGGTCTCTCGCTTTACAAATTTTTGGCTGGTCAATCGGACCAGTTCCCATTCTGAGCTCTGTCATTACATCCATGGGAACGATTCAGGGTGGGACAATGCGACCTGCTTCGATGAAGATCCAGTCATCGTGTCTCCCGACCTAGCGGCATTTCTCATTATACAGGCTGACTGGCTGGCAGTCACTGCGGCAAATCTCCGCAGGGGGAACGAGTCTGAACAATGGGTCTCCACCCGCGATCGCCTGGCGCATGACCTCGTCGATGAGCTCTGGACAGATGACGGTTTCGTGGTCAAGTCAGCTCGAACGGGAAAGCTGATCAAGAGCAGCTCGCTTTTGACACTGATCCCTCTCGTGGCGGCCCCTTATCTCCCCAAGCCTATCGTGACCCGGATGGTGGGTCTGCTGGACCAGTTTACGACACAGCACGGTCTAGCAACCGAGGCTCTCGATTCGCCCCTATACGAGCCCGATGGCTACTGGAGAGGTCCCATTTGGGCTCCTGTAACGGCTTTGATCGAGTCGGGCCTCCGCAAAAGTGGGCATTTGGCCACAGCGGACACGATCAGGGCAAGATTCATGGCGATGTGTGATGTTTCGGGTTTTGCAGAGAATTATGATGCTCAGAAAGGAACGGGCAACAGGGACTCGTGCTATACGTGGGCGGCGTCGGTGTATCTGATGTTTGCGAGGGAGGCAATATTCTGATCTTGTCTTGAACGGTATCCTGCCATTGTTGTCTGATTTGTACCATACATGATATCCAAGAGCAGCCCTCGTCATATAGATGGACAGCCGCATGCTACATTGTTTTCTGCCGCTTCCTCGTTCTCCTATGCGGACTTGATTCGACCTTGATTGACATGTCCTCGTCCAGCTCTGCCTTGACTTCGCTATACAAGTGCTTCTCTTTGACTTGAGCGATCGATGACCACACGGTCCCCTCCCATTCCAGCCATTCGGCCAAGGCGTCGGCTGAACCGTCTCTCAGGGTCGACGCTCGCTCGTATGTGTCATCTTCCGGCGGCCAGCCTGCCCAGCGAACTCTGAAAAGGCCATCCGGGTCAGTTCTATTGCCTTTCCTGCCAACAACCCGTTCCACCTCCCATACACCTTCCTTCACCGGTCTCGTCTTTGCTGCGGCCTCTTCGTAGTCATCATCGAAGACTGCTTTGCTTTGATTCAAGGCGTTTTTCTCCTCGTCGCACCAGGCGGGTGCAAAAGCTTCGGGCTTGACGACGGGCATTGTTGAGTCCGCAACAGAGCCGTAGCCGAGCCGGAGATAGTCTTTGACGTAGCGGTGACACCAACACAGAGCGTTCTCAATATCCAAGACCCTGACGCCGGGCCGTACGCCTAGCTCCCAGGCATGTGGAGGATCCTCCCCCAGGGCTGCCCAGTATTGCCATTGATTCTTCTGTAGCCAGTGCAGTCCAGCTTCCTCGTAAGCTGTTGAGTTGATGCATGGGCCGAACATTGCGCGAAGAAACGCCCTAGATCCCGGACCACAGGAGGCAAAGTTGCGGTAGCTGAATGACAAGTGCGGCGAGTCGTTTAGGTAGCAAAGCATGTTGAGAGAGAGAAAGCCGCCCAATGTCGGCACCGTCCGGAGGATGTTGGACGCGTCGACTGCGTAATGGCATGACAATAGCTTGGCAGGCAAGCCCATCTGCATCAATGCCAGTACAAATCGAAGCGAAGCTGCAAAGTGAGGAGCGCCAAAATAGGGTGTGGGGGGGACCAGCTGAAAGGCACCGGTGTAGATCTTTCGACGCCGACGAGACAAGTCGGAGATAGTAGCCTCGTAGATCGGCAGATCCTTCTCGAATGTCGAATATCGAGGGACATGGCCAAGAGCACCTTCCAGAGCATTCCAAGTCTCCATCTTGTAAAAGGCACAGAAAAGGAAGATCCTGACTGGGACAGTTGTCAGCTTCGAGCTAGAGGACGCCCTCACAGCAGATCTCCTCGTGACTCTGGTCACCCTTGCCTATGATGAGTTCACGATTACGCACACTTCCTGCGTCAAGCTCGCGGAACACGTTCCCGACGAATGTCTTCTGCATAGTCTCATCTTGACTCAAGGCTTCTCTAGCAACACCTTCGTATGTCCGCCGCACCTGCATACGATGCCGCTCTGCGCAGAAACGGAAGAACAGGAAGACCCAGTACTCGTCTAGATGCAGGGTGACGGAGCTGGCGCCTTGAGGATGAAGGGTGATGACGGGATTTCCGGGCTCGTGATTGTACTCATAGGCTCGTCGCTTGGGACCGTTACAGCAGATCTTGGGCTTAGACAGGCGCGCTGGTGCCTTGGACGAGGCCGCGTTCGGGGATTGACCGACTGGTGGCGTATCCGGAGGAGTCTGATAGGGGTTCGGAATCACCATGTCGAACACTGCTTGAACTGGAGTGTACGTCTTTTTGGCGGCGATAGTTGCTAGCAAACGACGGTCGTCGCCCAATAGAATCCCATTCTAGCGGATGAGACTTGAATTGCTGCCGAGACCCAAGCGGATGTTGCCGAATCGCCGACAAATGCTGAGCCCTCGATACATGCATGTGATGAGGACAACGAACGGTATGGACAACAGCTGTTCGTGTAATGAGTTACAGCAATCATTGATAGATACGCCACTTTTAGACCTTCTCCCATTGATTGCCGTCGCATGCAGTCTGCACCTGGCTTGACTGGCTGTGGGACATCACATGGCATGAAGAACCTGCCTTCAAGAACCTCCCTTGAAAGTCTCGCCACGCTGAGCAACGTCGAGAGCCCTCCACAGTGCGGGGAGAAGCACTTCGCGATCACCGATTCGCGAGCTGCGCCTCGTAGCTGCGTATTGCCGACATGGAGTGATCTCCAGAACACCTCACGAGGGTATGCCGCCCTCATCATCCGAGTCGCTTTGGCGACGGGTCATTTCGATGGTCTCCTCACCACCAGGCAGTTCACCTTTCCAGATGATGACAATGGTACCAACAATGTTGAAGAGCCACCTGATAGTCAGGTGGATTCGCATACCAACTTACATCAAGCCCATGAAGCAGACGAGAATGATATTGAGGATGGAAAATGCTCTTGAGGGAAGGTAAGAGCCCAATCGACCGAGAGAACCGACAAAACCGGCTGAAAGGGTCAGGAGATCGGTAACTCCATAGGCTCACTCAGTGGGAACGTCCAGCCCCACCAGGTCTGGGGTGCGTCAGCTGAGCTCGTTGGCTCAACTCACGTAGTGCCAACGCCTGAAGATCGGTCTCCTGGGATTCGTCGTCCATGACCAAAATGCGTTCCAGGAGAAGCCCATGAGCAACCAAGCTGCCGTTAGAGACAGTCAAGATGATTCACCTACCGCCCATTCCCTGAAGGATCAGGAAGGTGGACCGGCAACGGCAACTCACCACGAGTAAAAGGCAGAACCATATACTGATGCAGAAAAAGATCTGACCCGCGAGTTGAGGATCTGGTCCACCCTCGCCCGCTCCGGCAAAAATGTCGTTCTCCCGCCATAGTGTCAAAGCTGCGTGTCCGAGATTGATAGTCGTGTAGGCTGTAAAGCCTGGCACGCCGACCGATATCAGGTGTGAGGGAAGGACCGAGCTGGACGTGTTTTTGATCATCAAATCGTGGGCCACATATACACTGAGTATCAATAGGCCGTTGAAAAACCCGAGACCAGATGCTATGAGCACATTGCCAAATGGACGTGGCGTACCTGATACGACGTATGAGAAAATGGCTACCGTAAATGCTCTGCGTGCGTAGCGTTCGGCAAGTTTCGTGGCCAAGGTCGCTCCCACCACACCGCAGAACATTAGTGGGTACACTTCCAGGGCGTCGGGTGGACTGATCTCAGACAGTTTGCGAGAGATTGTACGGCTTTGTGATGAGTTTTGTCGTCACAGGTACCCACAAATTCCGCTTGTATGCAAGCGTGAGGCACAGTGCCAAGAACATGTAAACCCAATACCATACTTCGCAAACGATGAGCAACCAAGGCCCACAATAGGGAATGCCATACAGCATGGTGTTAGTCAGAAGGGTAGAGAGGGCAACGGCCGAGACGGGCGTCCACACTCCCTCTGAATGACTCTTGAAGCTGAGGGCGAAGAGATGGGGAAAATGGATCGCTCGGAGGGAGAGCATGACAACGTTGACGATGAATACCACAATGTCGATGATGAAGAAGACGGTACCTAGGTCGTTGGCTCAGGTGTATCTATGAGCTTACCGATGGCATGTTGACCTCGGAACTTGTGGGGAATCGAGGCGAGCACAATGGCGACTGATGGAGGGGTTGGTTCTCGAATACGATTATCCACTCACATCCGCCCGTCCCAAGATTCACGTTGAACCTGTTGATTTTCAGTTCTGAATGGTCTTGAGGCGACCTACATTTGCCAGCTCCATGTTCTGACGTGTAAGGATCGCATTGTAGCCTGAGGATAGCGGATACAAGCATGAACAAGTTGAACATTGAGCCGGGTATCGTGGTCCCAAGCCAATGAAGAACTAAGAAATGATGTCACCGGCGACGACCGCGGCCGACGGGCGTAAAGCGAAGCCCGCCGGAAGCTTTTTTGCAAAGCTCATCATGCACGTGATGCGTGTCAACTCCCTCAATACAGTTGCCCATTCAAATACCCCAACAACGCCCCCGCCCACCGTGCGAGATTGGTTTTGTGCCCCAAATTATAGCTCCGAATGAGATTGTTCCAATGGCTTGCAGATGCCTCCAACGGGCCTCGCCAAACCCAATCCGATCGAACCTGGACGGAAGGTGTGCTGAATGTATTTCAAATGCACTAGCTTCGGTGGAACTCGGTCCAACTGTCCACTTCTCGTCCCCAAATCTCTAGTTTCCCATGAGCCAAGAACTATGTTCGCCCCAGTAAGATTGATTCTCCTGCCCACCGGCATATGGCTGAAAGTTCGATTCTCAGAAAATTTTATACGAAAATGTTGCGCGCAAGGCGTCGCACGCTAAAAATATTGGTCATGGAACCTCTCATTCTTACGCTCATTGCATCGAGCTAGGGTGTGGCGGCCTATTCTGGGGCACACGAGGGAATTTTTGAGACGCTCTCGCGGGGCAATCTGGACCGTCTTTAGCGTCGGATGCTGGTTTCAGGCACGCGCACATCATCATTCGTGCACTATATAAGACAGACGTCTGAAGGTGTCTCTGGCCCATCAAAAGTCTAGCACAAATCAATCCAATACTCAGCCAACATGCCTGGAGCCGTTCTTGCCCTAACACATCTCGTCCCCGGAGAGGACATCGGTGGAGGTAACCCTCTCAAACGAGGTTTCGTGAAGCGAGATTATTGTGAGTGTGCTGCCCTTTGGACTCGGCTCACATTCCAGTGTGGTCTTTCATCCTCGTCACCTCTCTCTTCTTCCTCTGGGGATTTGCCTACGGACTGCTCGACGTACTCAACAAGCACTTCCAAAATGTCCTGCACATCACCAAGCTTCAATCAACCGGTCTTCAAGTGGCTTACTTCGGTATCGGATACTTTGCCTACTCGCCCGTCGCTGGTGAAGTTTTGAAGCGCAGAGGATACAAAACCGCAATCATCATGGGACTCTGCTTGTACTCGCTCGGTGCGATCCTTTTCTGGCCCGTTGCCAAGTACAGTGTCAACACCAAGAACCCTCATGCCATCTTTGGTGGATTCGTCGTCTGCACTGCGGTCATTGCTTGCGGTCTCGCCACACTCGAGGTCGCGGCCAACTCTTATGTCTCAGTCATGCCACCTCGAGGTTTTGCCAACTTCAGACTCCAATTCTCCCAGTCATTCAACGGTGTCGCATCCTTCTCTGGACCCTTGATCGCCTCCAAATACTTCTTCAGCGGGGAGAACGCGAACAACTTGAACAATGTGCAATGGGTCTATCTTGCCGTCGCCGGAATGGGTGTCGCCATCGCCCTCGCTTTCGTCTTCACCAAACTCCCTGAGGTGTCCGAAGCGGATCTGCAAGCCCAAGCGGAGGCAATCGCTCACCAGAACTCTCTCGATGGAAATGGTCACGTGACGGCCTTGGAGCCATTCTACAAACAGTACAGGGCCATCACTGGATTTGTGGCTCAGTTCCTGTACGTCGGCGCCCAGGTCACCATTGGATCGTTCTTCCTCAACTACTCGTACTCCAATGCCAACATTCCAGATGCCCGTGGCTCTCAGCTCTTGTCCTACGGACTGATCACCTTCACCGTTGCCCGCTTCATCGGAACTGCTTTGCTCTCTTACATCTCCGCTCCCCTCATGCTGGCCGTCTATGCGGCAGTGTGCACAGTACTGGCTGTCTTGATTGGAAGTCTTCGTGGTATGCCCGGCGTCGTCTGCCTCATCATCATCATGTTCTTTGAGTCGATCGTGAGTTATATGAGCTTAGCGCCTCGCTAACAACCTAGATGTACCCCGTCATCTTCGTCCTGGGAACATCAGGCGCTGGACGACACACCCGTCGAGCGTCCGCTCTCCTTGTCATGGGTGTTGCGTGAGTTTTTGAGAGAGACATGGTAAAGCGACTTGACTGACACTTGTGCCAGCGGTGGTGCCGTCTTCCCTCCCATTCAAGGTGCCATTGCCGACAAGTTCTCCACTCGAACATCGTACTACCTCGTCATACCATGCTTTGTCTACATCTGCGGATGGGCTCTGTGGGTCTGGAACAAGGACGGCCGACAATTGAGAGCTGGTCCTGGTACTGCTGTGCCTGCAGACGCTGAATCGCAGAACACGGAGAAACTGGCACAGGTCGAAGTTCTCAGTGAGAAGGCCGGCGAGTTTGAGGAGAGGGACGACAAGTTGTAGACTATAGAGCAGGGCTTGGTACAATGCAGTGATTGTTCGGATGATCGCTGCTTGCAGCGTCTGGAACATTCAAAAGATGTCCCAAGAGGACTGGAGTGCTTAGCCTGCTGTACTGATTCTTGGAAAGGGCATGTCTACGGCGGCGGAAGGGCTGGACCGTCTGAAGAGCATCGCACTTGCATCCCGATGGATGGGGTCATGATGGCAAACGAGAATTGCGCTCTGAATGGGCAGAGTACCACATTGGTTGGAGCTGCATCAGATGGCTGAGCTGCCAGATGCGGCAGAGGGGCTCATTTGAGTTTCGGTGAATGGTTGAATGGCAGGGCGCAATAAACAAAGCATTCATTTTCTCGAGGAGATCTAGCATCCGTGCCGAGTGAAATGTCCCAATGGTTAGAGCACATGTACCTGGGCGAAGAAGCCACAACTGCCGAACTTCCCACTTCGAGCAGAGGCGGTTACCATCATGAAGCGGTGTGAAGTTCCGCTCTGCAGCTGCCCTCAGCCCAGCTGGGGCGCAACATGTGTACACGCGGGGCTGGGCACAGCAAACAAAGTGGCTCTGCCATTTGCGGAAGTTTTCAACAAACATCCGGGCTCTTCGGCGATTTCCAAATGGCGTAGGCGGCGCCCGATTTATGGAGCCAACGGAAAGAGCCAGATGGATAAATAGCGTACATATGAATGCCTATAGCCCCTGCTAGCCCCCCGATCCTGTCGACTCATCCAAAATGCTCTCATCCCTGCTCCTCTCCGCACTTACAGTTTCTGCGGCTCCGGCCAAGAGACAAGATCTGGGCAACACATCCGGGTACCTGATCCAGTTGCCTGTCACTCCAACCAGTCCTTACGGTGCCTCGAACCTCTGTTTGGCTACCAACCCTACTGGTGCCGGTGGGCTCGGAGACGGCACACCCGTCGGTTTCGTCGACTGCCACTCGGTCCAGACTCTCTCCCCTACCAACGCCCTGTACGGCTTGTGGAATATCCAGCCTGGTAACCAACTCAGTGTCCAGCTTGTAGGAACCAACTATTGCTTGGATGCTGGTACAAACCCCGGATCCGATCCATCCGTGCCTGCCAAGGTCTGGCAATGCTACCCCGGACTCGCGCAGCAGCAGTTTTACTACACTGACACCGATCATATCGCGGTGACAGGGTACACGCCTTGTCTCGACTACAGCAGCTCGGCGGGCACCAACTTTGTCGCTTGTGGTTCCAACTACAATAATGGGGACATCCAGTCGTTCACTCTTATGGCTGTTGGTAGCGCTTCGTCCACTTCTATGGCGAGCACCTCGAGCATGACCCCCACTTCGACAATGGCTCCCAGTTCCACCTCTTCTTCGGCGCCTGCCGCGACCGGAAAGGTCATCTACTGGCAGAATGGACAGGACTATTCTCAATGTCTGACCGTCACCAACGGTCAGTTCTACGACGGCTCTCCCGTCGGCATCGCTCCCTGCGCATGGACCGCCAATCAAATGTGGGTCTACAGTGACCCCGGTGTCACGTCCATTCAGGTCGCCGGACAGAACTACTGCATCGACTTTGGTGACAATGGCGGATACGACGGAGTCCCGATGAAGATCTGGCAATGCTACCCTGGTCTCTTCCAGCAGACCATGTACTACACTCAGGACAACCACATCGCCGTGTACAACGGTAACCAGTGTCTCGACGTGAAGGCTGGCACCCAGAATGTTCAAGGCTGGCAATGCAGCGGCCCTGATGTTCACCAACACTGGGCATCTGCCGGACCCGCCTAGTTTTCGATCGGGCGAACGGACAATGATAGTTTATAATTGACATGGACAATGAGACTCGTTTCTTGGAAAGTAGGAATTGCTTGTGGTGATGTTTAGTTGCGCGACTACGCCAGGCCTTTCTGAGGTGTAGACAAATGCACAATATCAATTTGGTCGACACAAGTACTTGAAAAGCAGCACATCCTCATATGGTGACTAATGTCAGCGCTCCGTAAGCCTTTGATTGTCTCCTCCCATGTTTGTTTCTCTGTTGGGTTCAATCTCTGTAACAACCGTCATCTCCGACGCCAAAATCGGCACAGCCGTTTCTGCGACGCCAAAGCTCAACCCATACCCGAATTGCGTTCATTTATCGCTGGAGGTCCAGCATTTGCAAAGAACGCACCAGACAGGGCTGATGGCATCTTGGACCCTCATGCATACGCGTCATGATCGACTACCTCGGAAAGCCAACTCGAACACCTTGATCTGCCCATCCAACCATTGAGAAACTGCTCGTGATCGACTTGCCCATGTGAATCCGTGTGGAACGCCAGGGATGAGCTGAAGCTCGGCTTCGATCCCATTATCTTGTAGTGCCATGTAATATGCAATGCCCTGATCTCGGAGCAGATCACAGCCGCCAACAGTCACATGCACGGCAGCATGATGACTTGGCCAGGGACCTGGGCGTCTCAAAGGGGATATTTCGGGGTCATCATCTCGGACTCCGTCTGGGCGCATAAAGTCTGGGGCGTCAGCGTGAGACTTGTCCAACCAGCTCACTAAATAGCTCTCTGGCCCCGATCATCGCCATGTCCAGAGCCTGTTTCGGTCCGTCGTCCATTCTTTGCCGGGCTTCGGCCTGTACATCACTCAACGGATTAGGGCACTCGTCGACGTGACAGAGCAGAGGAACGACCAAGGATGCTTGACAGATCCGACTGGGCTCATGGGCGAGAGCTTCGAGCATGGCAACATTGGCGGCGAGATGTGCCCCAGCAGATGCTCCCCACAACCCGATGCGTTTGGCGTCCACATTGTACCGATCAGCATGTTCGATGATCCATTCGACGGCAGAACGACAGTCGTTCAAAATGGTGGAGAATTTGTGCTCAGGAGCCAGACGGTAATCCACGCCGACCACTACGGCTCGCAGATCCGATGCCAATACTACAGCGAGGTCTGCAAGGTGTGAGCATGAGAGTTAAAGCGATTTCCTCCTCACCCTCGTCCAACTCGGGAAAGCCGTGAATGAAGCCCCCTCCATGGTACATAAGGATGACAGGCCGAGAAGTTTCGTCGGTGGCGACCTCTTCCGGCTCCCATATGACACACCGGAATGATCCTTCATCGTCTCCGTTCTCCAGCATGACCTCGCTCTTCGAGACCCGAGTCGGTGTTCGCCAGGAATGGTGATTGAACTTTCTGTCCACCTTTTCATACGAGTCTTTGAGCCAACGACGCATACCAACGTAGTCCAAGCCGGACGGTATGGCTTTGAAATCAATGTTGAGAGCAGCCAGAGACTGACATTAAACACTGTAAATCTGGTGCTGGCTCACCTTGATCCAATCTCTATCAGGCGCTTCGACCATGCTCGTCGCCTTCTCCGACAGGGCCTGGGCCTCCATCACCTCCCTCTCGGCTGGGGTCGGCTTGAGCTTTGCGCCATTGGCCATATGCGTGTAGCCATTGGTAGCGGACTGCTGTGAGTTCGTCATGATCAAGAACAGTTATGCACCGAGGCGAGCAGGATGAGGAACATCGATGGGCTATAAAGGTCATCATCCTTGGACACATCTCTCGGCGCAGTTTTCGGAGCAGTTTTCGGTTCTATGTCTTGATCTCGGTGCTGTCTTCGGCAAAAATATGCTCAATTGCCGATCGCTGTAGCGGGGAAACACCTTAAAAGGATACCTCGCGCCACGGAGCATGGGTCCTGTCGTCTTCATCGATTTCAGTCTAGCAACATGACTTCAGCCACAGTGAATGGATCTATCAACGAGTCGACGAGCCCCGGCGCTCCTGATCTGGCGCATGCCAAGTGGCTCAATGCCAGACTGGCCTTGAACGGTTAGTTTCCTCGAGCACGGCCGCCTACTGACAGGTCCCAGTCGCAATCGTCGGTATGGCGTTTGCACTCTTCGCGTATGACAACAGTTTTACGTCGCCCCTTGTATCACTTCCACTCTTGGTTCTCAAGTATCAAGGTGGAGCAGGCCCTATCTTCACGGCCGATAATCTCGATCTCCTCGTGTGTGTGCCTTTGATCGGTGCGGCATTGGGTGTGGTTGCTGGTACGCCGATGCAGCAACGCATCGGGCGTAAAAAGTCCCTCCTGGCAGCGTACTTTCTTCTCTGCATCCCAGGAAGTATCCTGCAGCTCTTTTCACCGAACATGGCAGCACTGGTAGTTGGAAGGCTCTGGAACAGTGAGCAACGCGATGGTCTGAAGCTTGCTGATAAGTCAGACTCTGGTATCGGGATCCTGACGACTGTGGGACCCCTTTACATGGCAGACCTGGTACCACCTAGAGTCCGTGGCAGGGCTGTTGGACTTGCGGTCTGCATCAGCCAGGGAGTGTCCATCCTCGCCGTTACGACGGTCTGGGGGACCTCTACCCTCCTTGATTCTCGCTCGTACAAGATCCCTCTGGCCCTTCAAGCTGCCCTGGCCGTTGCATTCGGTTGTCTCACCCTCCTCGCTACGGAGAGTCCCCTGTGGCTGCTCTCAAAGGGCCGACAGGAAGAGGCGAAGAAGACTCTGACTTCACTACGACCTGTCTCCCCAGATCAGCACGCACTGGTCCAACAAGAACTGGCGGACATGGCACAGAGCTTGGCAGAGACTCAACAGAGACAACAAGACGTCCGTTTCTGGGAGATTCTCAACCGAACCAACATCAGAAGAACACTGACGGCCAGTTACATGATTGCTGCCAGTCAAGTTGGTGGCCAGATTCTTGTCCTCGCCTATGCCACCGTCATCTTGACTCAGAGTGGCGTCGCCGATCCTTTCAAGATCACGATTCTGATCTTTACCGTCCAATTTGCTGGAATCCTCGTTGGTCCCACGTTGGTGGACAAACTCGGCCGACGCCCGACAGCCTTATTCGGGTTCACACTTCTCATGATACTCGACTTTGCCATCGCCGGACTCGCCACCGATCTCGCCAGTGCATCTGCTCGTAGCGCGTTGGCAGCACTCTGTATTGTTTTCGGATTCGTTAACTCAATGTCGTTCTCATCCTTGTGAGTCAATCGTCACCGAGGTTGACACGTGGGCTGACCCAAATGCAGGGCATTCCTGCTTCCCACTGAGATCCCCACCGCCCGCCTGCGTGAAGCCACGCTCTCTTGGACATTGTTCTGGTCCTATGTCACCGCAATTGTCACCACATTTGCCGTGCCTCAACTCGCCTCTGGACCTCCAATGCTGGGCGCAAAGACTGATTTCATCTTCGGCGGCTGCATGGCAATCACCCTGGTTGTCACATACTTGTACCTTCCCGAGACCAAGGGACGATCCATGTCCGAGATTGATGAGATGTACAGTATCAACCTGCCAGCGTCAAAGTGGCGCAGTGAGTAATATCTAGCGTATTTAGCTGACTTTACAGATCATCAATGCGAATGCGAGTCCCGACACATGGGAGAGGGTAGCGGAGAGAAGGGCACAGGGGAGGGTCTCCAGGTCGAGGAAGTGTCGCGATGAATCGAGGGTCTGCTGGTAGGATGTGGGGTCCATGCATTGTATTTTCATTGCCACTGAGGCAAAGCTCCGGAATCAAAACGATCGTCCATTTGAAAGGTCCCCGGCAATGCCGATGCCCTGTTTTTTTTCCCGGAGTCCCACGGGACCGGGGCGGGGCGTCTCGTCGTTATTCTTCATCCACCATCATGGTATCGGCCAGATCAAAGACAGCCTGCGATGCCTGCCGGTATCGCAAGGTGAAAGTAAGGCACAGCCAGGTCTCGCAGCGCTGACCGGTCCCAGTGCTGTCCGTCGCCCGAAGCAGTTGGCTGCTGCATAGGCTGCGCCCAACAAGGTTTCTGGTGTACATTCAATCTGCCTAGGGCGCGTCGTGGCCCCAAAGGCAAGGGCAAGTGAGTGTCATATGTGTTGCGGGACTGACTCGCAAGACGATTCGACCTACTACGGCGTCTGCAGCCGACCAGGCATCCACCGCCTGTTCAAGAGACTCATCCCGCTTCACCGCCGCCCGTCACTACTCGTGAAAACGCCGGCACCAGCTTAGCCTTGAGCCTGGAGCAGAGTCCTCCACTGTCGCTGTTGTCTTCTTCCAGCAGCGGTCATGCGTTGCTGCCATCTGACACCGCTGAACACGCTGCCTCCGATGACTACGCTGGAATCTTCGCAGATCCTGCGTTAATTCACAGACTAGCACCAGAAACGAACTGGCTTCAGGACTTCTTGACCGACCCGTCTCAGTCCGAACCGCTCTTCCAGGCTGAGGCCAGCTCACCGACTCAGAGCTGGCGCGATGATGATATGTATGCCGCCTTTCGCCGCATGGTCGCTATATATCCTCTCATCACTTTGGACCGATTCAAGCGTGACTTTGAAGAACAGTACCATTCTCAACAGTTGCAGACGTTCGTCTCCGCCCTGCGGATCGCCAGTCAAGCCGTTGCATACAGGGAAAACCCTCATCAGGGTACTCATCTCCTTCGCGAGTCTGTTCGCGAGACATTGGACATTCGCTCGTCCTGCGACTATTCCGCCTCGCCGAACGTATACTGCGTCTACGTCGCCGTCGTCTTGTTCATCGCTCACAGTGTGCTGGACGAGCAGAATCGAGCCCTGCTGTACCTGTCCGAGGCCGTCGCTCTGAACAGCCTTCTGCCCTCTAACGCAACCGCCGCCGATCGCTTCTCCGCTCGTTGTGCAGAGTTGGCCATTTTCAACACTGAGATGGCCACCATTCCTCTCTACGTCAGCGCACAACGTCGGTCGACCATTCATCGGGCGCCGGTAGTGCCCAGTTCTTTGGAAGCTCTCCTTGAGGAGGTCGGGGCTGGGGCCGACGAGATTGTCTTATCGGCCAGTGAGCGTCAGTCTTTGAATGTGGTCATCCGCCTGTCTCAAGTATACAACGCTGCGACGGGTATGGACGGAGCTGTGCAGATATTGGAACGTGTAATTCAGGATGACGTCGTGGATTCAAGCTCAGCAACAGGTTATGATGTGGTCGAAGATGCGGTGCGAACCCAGTTCGTCGACTGCAAAGTCACAGCTCTGTGGCAGCTGTCCAATCTGTTCACCTCGCATCACACTATCTCATCTTTAGCCAGAGAGGGCATGAGCGTCGCAGATATCTTCAACGTGCTGTGCAGGCGTTCACTCGAAGCGCTGGGCTGGACACTCGCGATCCCGGTAGGATCGCTAAGGATCATCGGCCTGGCAAAACTGACTGCGATCGCCCGAAACGTCATGACGTTCCATCAATGTGCGAGCGTTTTTGGCATCGAAAACCCCGATTATCAATCTGTGGTTCTCGGATTGGCCCATTGTGTGATACAGGGCGATTACGAACAAAAGTATTCCGACCTGTTTGCGCCGTCTTATGCTGCACACCTCTTTAAGGATGTGGAGATCACGGCACTGGTCAGCGAACACGTGGATGAGGAGGCGGTATGACAAAGCAGTGCGTTGTGGATTCTGGGCTTTTTCTTGTCTGTGTGTATTTTATTTAGACCCACTGGCCTGGTATGGTTGTAGATCTGGTTAATCCCGTTGTATCCAGGCTACTGTCGAGTGTATTCACGCGTATGTGCCGGGCAGACCTCGCGCCATACGGCAATAGCTTCTGGCTGCAGTACTGCCCATCCCCCAGCATCGGTAAGTAACGCAAGCGTGCACGACGCCGAGGCAGCTGGGGCGTCGGAACAAGCTCATTACATTCCGATCACCGCACCGAAACCATTCCCGAGCAATTCTCCGAAAACTTGGCCGAACCTACAGCACCATTGGCCCAAGAATTTCAACCTGATATATGCTCGTTCCAGCATGTTTGACCGTCAGTCGCCCCACCATCTCGAGGAATGATACTGCCGTACCTGCTCCAGACGCTATGGGCAACTGCATCCGCCCTTCCGGTCACGGGCTTGTTCGCGCGAGGCGGTCAAGCATCCCCCCTAGATCCCTTCTACATCTCACCTGGGAACGTTCAAGGCTCGCCATTGGGTACAGTGTTGCGATCACGGACCTTTCAGCCGATCTACAACGATAGGCCACTTAATGCCACGGGATATCAGCTACTGTACGTCACCCAAGGGGCCAATACCACCAAATTCGCCGCCACCACTACCATCTTCAAGCCGACGCAGCCGAACGGTAACCTCATCACGTACGCGGAGCCATATGACGCCGACTCGACCGCATGCGCACCGTCCGCAGCATATCTCGGGGGTGGGTGGAGCACGACCTCGGATGACGAGACACTGTACATGATCGGATTTCTGGATCAGGGCTATATCGTCAACTCGCCCGATTACGAGGGTCCCGACTCGGCATACTCTGCCGGTATCCTCAGCGGCCATGCCGTGCTGGATAGCGTGCGAGCGGTTCTCAGCTATGGTCCCATAGGCTTAAATGCCAACACCCAAGTGGCCGGGGTCGGATATTCTGGAGGCGCGATCGCTACGGGCTGGGCCGCCGCACTGCATGCATCTTATGCACCTTCCATCAATGTGGTAGCGTGGTCCGTCGGTGGAACCCCTGCGGACCTGTTAGCGTGTATTCAGAATCTGGATGGAGGACCCTACGCGCGACTCGCCATCGGAGGCATCTTTGGCCAGTCCCAAGCATACCAAGCGATCGCAGACTTGCTCTCTGCGTCTCTGACGTCTATCGGACTATCTGCGCGGAACACCACTTTCAACGGTTGCAAATCACCGACGGTCGCCCTAGATTTTGCCTTTCAACACTTTCTCAGCACAGAGTACCAATCCTACGGGAGTCAGCTGGTATATCAGCCAGCCTTTGCTGGCCCTTTGTCGCAGCAGCTGTTGGGACAGGATCCCAATCTGGTGCCAGTCGCCCCAATCCGTGTCTTCCATGCCCTGCATGACGAGGTGATACCGTATGCCACCGTCCAGAAGATGGTCAACTCGTGGTGCGCCAATGGGATCAAGTCTTTGATATTCGAAACGGATGAAGGGGCATCTGAACATGGCACAGAAGAGATATTACAGCTGGCCAATGTGTTCAACTGGGTCAACTCGAGAATGAATGGGACAGCGCCGCCGGTCGGCTGCCAGATCAGTGAGTATGTGGAGATAGTTCGGTCTGACTCTTCTAGCGACGACAGTGTTGCCATTGCTCGATGCGGGTGCCTTGCCTGCGGCCGTTTCTTGGGCCGCTGGCATAGCCAATACCTTGATCACTAGCAATACCACGCCGGTGGACTAGGGCACGACGTGTGGGCTGAGCGGACGGGTCAATGACACGGCACATGGCATGTATGACGTGAGGAGTCCGCCGCGAGACTAGACCAAACCAGAGACATGGCAGCGGCAGAGACCGAGTCCGAAGCTCGCGGATGCCACATGCATCGGGATTCCGGAAATATCCATTCCCGCTAACAAGCAATGTCAGGAACCCCATCACTACCGTAGTCCTTTGCACCTTGCGCAATGGTAGCTGCGAGCATCCTTGTTGGTGTCGCGCTCGCGATTATCCTCCTGACCTATGGTCTGCCTTGGCTCTTTGCCGAAGTTTTCCCTTGGCAAAGCTTGTACAAGCAGCGACACGGCCGTCCACAGTTGTTGACCGAATCGTATGTCGGTCGCTGCGCGCTGGTCACCGGCGCCAATGGCGCATACGGCTCAAGAGCGTGCAAACTATTCGCATCGAGAGGTATCAAGACACTGGTCATGGTAGATGTGATGGATTGCGAGCGATTGAAGCGAGAAATCGAGGAGGAACTAAAGGCGGAGAAGAAGCCCGTCCCAGACGTGCTGGTCTGGCAGGTGGATCTGATGACTTTCGCCGGATGCGAAGCGCTCGGTGCCAAGCTCGAGACGCTCGGCCACCTAGACCATGCCTTGTTGACGGCCGGTATACTTTCGTTCAAAAGGAAGGAATCGCCTGAAGGTTGGGAAACGTCTATTCAAGTCAACTATCTGTCAACAGCCCTTGTGTCCCTCCTCATGCTCCCCCACCTCAAAGCTTCGTCTGGCAACCCCAATCCTCCGACCTTGACCTTCGTCACGACGTTTGGGATATACCCGGCATCTCCCACGATGGGCGTTCCAAAGACTGGCTCTTACCTCAAGCGCCTGTCGAACAACAAGGACGGCATGGCTCAAGGGCACCAATATGGCAGGTCCAAAGCGCTCTTGCTCTACTTTGGCCGGGAACTCGCTGCTCGAGTCTCACATGCGAGTGCCGACAAACGACTGGGACCTATCACAGTCAACAGCGCAGATCCTGGCTCTGCTTGGACCCCCTTGACAAACGTCCAGCGGACCATGCTCATTCCTCGACTCATCATGGACTTTGGTGCTAGGGATCCGCACTATGGAGCTGTGGCTCTCACAAACGGCGCGTCTGCTGGTCCCGAGTCACACGGCAAGATCATGCAAGACTTTGACACCGCCTCGTGAGTTCCGCTTTTGATGGGCCGACTCTGATATCAGATATCCTCCCTTCATGAATCGATCCAGTGGAACGGCAGCGCAGCGGAGAGTCTGGGAGGAGACGCAGGCAGAGTTCACGAACAAGGTGCCGAGTGTGAAGCGGATTTACGATCTGCTCGATAAATAAGTGGTTGTCCTGGACGTCTATCCAAACATTTTTCACCGTTGATGCACTGTGCGGCGGGTCCGCAGGTCGGGCACAAAGGAGGTTGCAGCACGGGACTTTGCTCTTGAGGTGACTGATCGGCGCCTTCTGTGATACACCGGCTTCAGCCCAAACATTCGCCAAACGGCAAGAGACGTTTGCGCCGTTATGGGCCTTGATGTTGGCTCAAAATCGGCGGTGTCGGTCCGCGCGGGCCGTCGCCCCGTCGTTGACTCCACTTCATAGATGTCGGTTACACACCCCGATCACGGATGTCCTTTTAACCGCAAATGCACCGAGAAAATTCGGCTAGGACTAATGAAACTGCGAGCTAACGTGGGTGGCGTTTCAGTTGACTGCCCCCCCACGGGGGTTAACACCTGGTCGATTAAATTGGAGACTAATCTTGTAATGCGCCGACCTAACGCATCCTTGATCGGCGATTTCTTCGGCCCTTTATCTTCCAATTACATCTAATGATGGACGGCAACAGACGGCAACTCACGGCGCAAGGACCTGGCGAAGTATTCTTAAAGCGGTCGATGAGAAGAATATCTTCCCATCCCCAGCCAAGATGGTACTCTCCAAGGAGCTCTCTTATGACCAGAAAGATGCCATCGCCCATCTCGAGACGCAGGCACCAGTGCACACCGATGTGCAACATGTCTCTGCG